>NC_056733.1:1732242132-1732567132 GCF_019279795.1 Protopterus annectens
CCAAAACAAGTATGACACAAGACAGAGTGAGCCGAATGGAAAAAAAGCATCAGCAAATACACTATGCAATTCCATTTCAGAAACTAAAATGCATGCTGTAAGCAAGGAATTCAATACAAAGGTAATAAGAAATCTCTTATAAATAAAAAGTTTGTAGATAGTTTATCAGTCTACACAGTCATAGTAGCAAATAGTTAAACAAATATCATCCTTTGCCTGGATGAGCTTTTCTCCTTAATTCACAGTTGAAAGGCTTTTTTATTATCCAGTTGGACTGTCTCAGTAATGAAATGCAATAAATCAATATTTGTCCATTTCTGTCTTCATATTTTCCCATCTAAACAAAATCTTCAATACTACATTCCAAGCCAGTATAACATATCAAAGGCATGTTAAATAACTTGCATATGTTTAGCTAAAAATGTCTTCTGTCTCTTTCTCTCTCACACACAAGTACATGCCTAAACACAGGCAAGCATGCATGTGTACACACACACACACACACACACACACACACACATATACACTTCAATATCTTAGCACAAAAAAGTTGGACAAAAGCATAAATAATAATGGGGAAAAGGCCTAAAAATTTTGACAAATTTTAATGATTTCTCTTTTTAAACTTAGAAAGTTGTTAAAATAGAAGGTTTTGTACTCCACACATTTTCTGAAAGATATGAAGACTAAAACTCAAATGTCATTATTTAGTGACTTCAGTCTTCAATGATTTGCCTAAAAAACGCACACTCTATGAGTAACATTTCAAAATATGAGTCAAAATTCTGGATATTCTGCAAAAATGTAGACAATTGAGCGGTATGCACACACACTCCATCACACCTTCCTTTTTCCTCTCTCTTTCTCTCTCTCTCTCTCACACACAGACACTTTCTCCCATCTTTTGCCCCAATGTGTTCACATTTAAATGGCTTTTGGATCTTTTTCCTATACTTAATTCAGCAACAAGCTCAAATCATCTTAAAAGAAGAGCTACATATCTAGATATATATATATATATATATATATATATATATATATATACATATCAACTCTATCTATAACCAAAATGTCCATTAAATATATAGGCAGTGGCAGCTGGTGACTTCAAATTAAAGGGGGGGCTGCAGGAGATAACTGAATGGGTGGGGCCAATGTGAAGGGGTGTGGCCAACTAGAAAGATGTGGAGCTATGCTAAAAACCACAAAAACTGGCACTTTAATTAAATACTCTGTCCTGGGTGCCAAACCATCATTATGAGAGTCCAATCAAGACAAAATGAAGTGTAGAAGAAAATAATATTTGAATGCATTGGCTACATGACAGCTTACTTAATATCTAGATGGAAACAAAAAGGATGTGAGGCATGAAAAAATAAATTACTTTTTAAATACAATACAGGAATCCCAATCAAAATCAAGTATAAAAAAGCAGCATCTCTCAACTCAAACCGCTTCTCCTTCTACTGAATATAAATTATAATTTATATTCAGCTTTATAAAAGTACCAAGTAACATGCTAAAAGTAGCAATCTCTGTGATACCCCCACTTGTAAAAATGTTTCTTACCCAAAAAAGACCTACTGCCTAACAACTATCTACTTGTTTCATGGGGAAAACATGATCAAAGTGAAATGAACTGCAAACAGGAAACAAGATAAATTGCTTAAAGGATCACTGCACAGGTTATGGACCACACATGATAGATTGTCATTTTGTTTAGTTTACATATAAAGTCTGCAAAGATGACTGCAAGTCTCCAACAAATGTAATGAGGTTCTGAAAATACTGTAATCCTGTCCTTTATTACAAATACTATCATATGCATTTCAATACCCAAGGCTTATACGCTATCTAGTTATATAAATATTCTCTGCATGGCAACAACAAAAAGGCTTTCAGTGTAGTAATTCTTTAACAGTATGCTTATTAAAGCTTACTTGCATCTTACAATCTCAGACAAGCTTATCTGATGGTTGTTAAAGCATTGCTAGTTAAACACAGACCAACAGGTACTGCAACAACATGCATTTTCTGAATAAGAGAAGTATAAACAGTATAAAAATATGACAGAAAAACAGAACATTCTGCAAAATCAAGGACAGATGAAAAGCCACTGTAGTACTTGTGCCTACCTTGGATGGGGGGATACTCTGCACACTTACACTGCATAACTGCTCCTTGGCTTGCTTGGACACATCTAGAGTCACTACATGGGGTGTGGAGTACAACAAGTATGTCACAATTTGAAATGTATGGGGGAATTCCAAGATGGTGGTCATCTGAGTAGTTCCCTCTCCACAAAGCTCTGTTACAATTCTAGGCTAAATCTGCATTTACCAGCAAACCAGAGTACAAAAACCTCCTTCAGAAGAGTGGAGACTTCATAGATCCAGGATTTATATTACTGATCGTGAAAATTCACAAAAAAAAAAAAGCATTTTTCACATTTAAACTATCATCTAACAGCTATCAGAAAGAATCTCCACGTGGAGATTAGAGGCCTGGAAGCTTCAGCACTACAGCAACAGACAGCGACTTTTCTGGATAATCTTAAATAAGTCCGTACTTTCAAGATGCCTAAAGAAATTGAAGTCATGGACACTATTTCATCTAAAACAAAACTGTCAGCTATATCATCCCCTGAAAAAGAAGTTCTACCCAAGAGACAGAAAACCGCTAAGCTGCAACAAGAGCAATCCAAAGATAATCCTAAGCAAAAGGCCGAGAGTACGATAATCATGGAAGACCTAAAAAGTGCCCTTTTGTCATTACAAATGGCTGTCAATGGATTTTCAGACAAACTACATGCCTTTGTAACTACAATAAACAATATTGCTGAAAGAACTAATCTTGTAGAGGATAGATCCAAATTGACTGAAATGGAAATTGCCATTCTAAAATCTGAGCTGAATGCTAAAGACATAGTGCTATCCGACATGAAACTAAAAATTCTTCACTTAGAAGCAAGAAGCAGACGGAACAATTTAATCATTAGAGGTCTGTCAAAAAAGTTTAAACAAAACCAGCTGCTTCTGATGCTCAAGCAAATTTTCAATACACTGCTTTAACTTGCTGCCTATTTGTCTGAATGCACCACTGAGCGAGCACATCGGGCACTGTACAAAAGCCAAAGCTCTACATCTCCCAGATCTATCTACGTAAAATTATTAAACCATCAAGAAGATGTGCAAGCTATCATTTCTACCTATAAAAAACAGAAACACTTCATGTGAAACACTTACAGAATCACCATTTCTCAAGATTTTCCCCAAGAAATTACAGAAAACCGGCGCATGCTGTCACCATTCTGTTCGGATCTCATCAAGCGAAACATCAAATTTAAAATGTGCTTCCCTCACAACTTGTCCTTCTACCATAATGAAATAAAATTTGCTATGTCCTCACCTAAAGAAGCTTACCCTATTTTCATTAAATGTTTTGGCCAGGCTCCAGAGGCATGTAATTGAGTTGTCGGATGATTCTTTCATTGACTGATGTTAACTTTGAGCTCTCCGATGGCTGTGCTGAGGCCGTGGATGTTCATTCTTTGTTTGAGTAATTATCTTACTCAATTGGTGTAGAAAGTACATTGTGGTTCAGGTTTTCAGGAACAAAGCCACAAAGTTAAGGTACACTGTGGGATCTTTCCAAGGTTACATCGACCAGTGTACCACTTAAGGAAGTATTCGTGGTAACTTCCCTTTGGTTTAGTTAGCCTATTTGTTCCAGGGATGTTATTGTAGCAGATCATCTTACAGAAGAGCCGGATTCACTGAGTTACCCTTTAAAATTGGTTAAGCTCTTGCAACTAACATTTGAAGAGCTTACAAAGGTATCATAGCTTGGTTAATTTTTAGCTTGTTCTACGACAGTCCGGGATTTCATTAAATTAGTGTCTGCAGTCTTTGGACTGAGTACTGGCTATAGTGACGGTTCGTGTATCTGAGCTGGTAGTTCATTATATATGCCTTTCTAGCATGCAGTAAGAGTCCAAAGTGAAACCCAGCCATACTTCCCAGTGTCTCATTAGCTGAGGAAATGAAACAAAGGCTTTAAGAAATCAGAGCATAGTTTCAAATGAGTGGCTAATTCCCCTGTCTTAACTGACATTTATTGACATGAATCCTATAAAAAAAAAAGAAATATTGTATTGCTTAAGTAATTAACACTAATAAGGTGCTCGCATAACTTATGTTTATTTAGTTTAATACTTATTCAATATGCAAGGAAGCTGAGCAGTTTAGACAGCAGTTATTTTCTCATAACTTCCTATCTGAGCCTAAAAGCAGTGTACTTCAATTTCAATACACAAAGTCCTTCTCCTTTGATTTCTTTTATTAGTGTACTGGATACAGTTAATAGGTATATCAGGTATGCAGATCAAAAATTGATATTCTAACAAATCTTACAAGCTGTATTCTCAGCATTGTCAATCTGTTGTTTCAGTTATCTGTGAAAGATGCATTTAATTTGCTTTCTCAATGGTGCTAACCATTTGGCGTAATAGGGTTTAAGCAGATATTTCATAGATGGCTCTAGTGTTCATAATTCAAATTTTGAGTTTACTATTTTATTACAGGTATTAATTCTTTAATATGAGTTTATATACTCTAACCTCTGAAAGTGTACTCCTTAGAAATTAATAAGCTGATTCATTTACATTCCAGCTCTGGGCATATCTTCTAGTCAGAGTTGAGTGGATTTGATAAGTAGGATACCTGATGATGACATTTGGAATTATTTTGATGTTGTATATAACTTGTAAATATGTTCTTTTTGTTGTAGTCAATTACATAAAAGTTTCAATTGTATGTTTAATCTTCTTACTTTCCTTTTATTCTCTCTTAAAAACAGGGGTTTTGTGGGGAGGCACTGGGGTATGTTTGAGAGAGTGCGGTACTGCATGTATTTTTGATTCTATATTAGTACTCAACCTAAATGCAATTTGTATTCCACACAACTATCTTTCATACAGTCTTGTCTACCCTATATTTTTCAATAGTTTAAGCTATGCTCCCCTTAAGTAGAGATAAAGGGTGGAAATTAAATTCATGGAATGTTAGAGGGCTATAGGATAAAAGCAAAAGAAATCTGCTAATGCGTCTTCGTTTAAAATCAGAAGCTGACATTTCTTTTATTTAAGAGTCACATATGTTAATGGATGACTGGAACAATGTGAAGAATAGAAGATAAAAGACATTATCGCATCAGGAAATAGCTCTAACTCGAAAGGGGTAGCAATTACCATTAAAAATTAATTTAAACCTAATATAATTGAAAAACACTCAGATCAGGAGGGCCGATGGTGTTACTTTACATGCCTTTCTCCTACATTTAACAAACCTTTATTGTTCTTAAACCTTTATGCACCTTGCTCAGGTCAATAGCAATTTATATTAAAAATCTATAACATTCTAGCAAAATTCCCTAACCACTATTTTATTTTAGAGGGAGATTGGAATGCAGTTATTGATCCATATATTGATCGCTCTAACAAATCTAATAGGCATAATTCGCAAGCTTCCCTTGCCCTGCTAGATATTATTTCAGATTTTGACCTAATTGACCCTATATCCTTTGCAGATAAATCCTCTAGTAGCAATATCTTTACATACTTCTCCAACTGTCATAATTCATGGTCATGCATTGACTTTTTTCTTTTTTAGAATTGCTAACGAAATGGCAATTAACATATTTGGTTGAACTGAGATTTTTCTTGGATCATTCGAAGATTATCTTATTGGTAAATCTAGCAGAAAACTCACCATTATGTTATGATTGCTGCAATTGGACACTAAACAACAATATCTTACTAGACTTAACAGTCAAGGAAGAGATAGCTGCAGCCCTAATGAAACTAGCCAATGATCCTAAGAACCCAGGTGTCCCATATGATATCCAATGGGCAGCGTGTAAAGCTACTATTAGAGGATTATTTATTCAGAAAGTCACATACCTTAAAAAAAAGGAGGGGAAAAGTAAAACTGACTTTTATCGCAACTTAGAGAACTTAATGAGAAACTTCTGGCAATTCACTCTTCATCTTTACAAAATGAGATATTAGAGAAGCAAAGGGAATTATTCCATTTCCATCAATCCATCTACGCCCTGCTAGAATTAAGGTATATCGCTAAATATTCAGAATGGATATAATCACCTTCTAAGGCTCTAGCTAGATTAATTGATAATAAACAAACCTCACCTAGAATTGCCCTGATTAATTATCAAGGTAAACTCTGCAATTCTGATGTACAAATCATCAACTCATTCCATCAAGTATACTCAAATATATATGCTAGTTGCGAACACCAAACCCCAATCACAGAGATCAATGAATACCTTAATAACATAGTTTTCCCAAAATTAAATGAAGATCAGAGAGGCATTCTATCTGCCCCATTGTGTCAAGTAGAAATCATAAACACCATTAATAACCTCAAGTTAGGGAAAGTGCCAGAACCCGATGGATTCTCTTCAGATTCTCTCCGGATTTCTATAAAACTTTTAAAGATTTCCTCACTCACAGTTTACTCAAACTTTTTAACTGTGTGTCTGCTAATGAAATATCAGATTTGTACCTTAATCACTCTAAGACCCTTTTAATCCCCAAAAATAATTTGGACAAATCAAACATTAATAACTACCAACCAATCTCCTTAATGAATATTGATATAAAAAAATATCTTCTATACTAGCTGAAAGACTTAAAAAAATAATCCCCTGTCTTATTTCTAAAGAACAAGCTGGATTCATGGCTGATAGACACACTTGGGACAACACCTTAACACTGGAAACCATGATCAATCTTACAAAGAAAGAGAAAAATCCAAGATCCGCCATGATTATAGACACATGTAAAACATTTGATAGGGTGAACTGGAAATTTTTGTTCATAGCCCTATCCCACTATAATATACCAACCAAATGCATCAACATTATCAAAACACTATATAACAGTTCCCATACGCAATTATTTATTAATAAAAAATTTCGCAGCTGATAAAAATTCTGAATGGAACTAGACAAGGGTGCCCCCTATCCCCTTTTCTCTTTAATTTATATCTAGAACCTTTTTTCTTAGCTTTAGCTCAAAAGATGTACCATTCAATTCCAGGAATACTAGATATCACAATAGCTTTGACCGCATTTGCCGACGATCTGATCTTATATTTTGAACACCCCGTTTCATACACCAAGAAGTTAATCACCACACTGGACACCTTTGCTCATATTTCAGACTATAAAGTTAATCAGGACAAATCCTGCATTTCCTAATTAACCCCGATGCCCACAGTGAATACCTCTTTCCCAATTCCCCATTTCATATGCTATACTCTTTTAAATATCTAGGAATCAGTTATGACCACTCTTCACATTCTATAATGCATTTAAATTTACCAAAAGTTTTGTCAACTACTTCTCAGGACATGTCCAGATGGCAACAGATGAAACTTCCCATGCTTTCTAAAACTTCTATCATTAAGATAAATAGTCTTCCTAAAATTCTTTACCTTTTTTATGCATCTTTCTCTTCCATTCCTAACACGTTCTTTTCTAAAATACACAAAGCATTTGTGAAATTTATCTGGTTTCCAAAATCAGTAAAAGTGTCATATGAAAGGCTTACACTTCCCAAAGACAAGGGAGGTCTTGGTTTGCCTGACCTCCAACTCTATTACAGAATTCTTCATGCTAACAGACTAATTAAAATTGTTTGCTACAGACCCAATAACCAAATGCGGACTCCTTACTGGATTAAAATGTGGTTTAATCATGCCTTAAGGAATTAACTTAATCCTAATGCTCTCCCTTATATTGACCCAATAGCTCTGAAATCATCAAAGGTTCATCATATCCTAAAAGACAAAAATCAAAGCTTTTCAAGATCTAATTAAATCCCTGAATGTGATGAATGCTTTTCTGATACTCCAACCTATACATCTAAATCCCAATCTCAAGTTAAATAGAAACTTGATTAATTTGATCGATTACCCTCTAATCAAAGACTTCACTTTATGGGATTTACATAAATATAGAGAACTCTCACTTGCAAAACTAAGGAGAAACTCTGAATATATCTAAAAAATACACTATAATTTTGCAACAAATCAGGGAACTTATAGCAACTCTTCCTTGTGGTCACAGCATTGATAGCTTAGATATCTGTAAGGTCAGTAAATTATTACAGATTCTAGGTAGCAATAAGAATATGCTATCCCATGCTTATAAATTTATTTGCACTAGGATATACCAAGATAAAATTGTGTTTGTGGATTACTGGAACATTCATGGTCAGGATCTTTCATTGGATCAGAACTGTCTGCCATTAAATCCACTATTTATCTTCCCCCCTTCAAAAAACGTATTTATACACAATTCATGATTACAAATAACCTATATCTCACACCCGTTCATTTGAATAAATTTAACCCAAATTAACCCATGTTGTTCTTACCCCAAAGCTGACATCCTACACATATTATGGTTCTGAAGATACTCCAGTAACATCTGGTTTTCACTTAAGGTGAAACTTGACAAAATGGGATATCACAAGTCAAATCTCTCGTGGGAAACAGCCCTCTTACATATCACAAATTCCAGAATTCCAAAAGTGAAATATCACAGTCTAGTTACTATTTGTCTTCTAGTTAAATTTTACATTATCAAAAACTGGTTGGATCGTACCATGATGTCATGGAATGGATCCAGGAATATGGCAATTGAATATATTACACCGCAAAAGTTTTTAATAATAAACACTAAGAAAAGTGCTTATTTCCAAAAGATCTGGAATATATTGTTTGAAATTCTAGCTGTTAATTAACATACAGTTAATAAAAATTGGATATCGTTGATCAGATCCTTCAAGATTAATCTTTCTGACTCTTTTCTTTGTGCTCTCTTATTCTATTCTTTATCTGTTGTGTGGTCTGGGTTACATTTATGTTCTTAATATTTACCTCTGCTGTCTCTTTAGTAGATAGACAATATCAATGCATTGAATTGTAATACCTATGTTTCCCTTATACGAATGTATCTGTTATTTGAGGTTTATCAGAAAATTCTCTTGTATATAATGTATATATATAAATTTAGAAAAATAATAGAATAGTAGGTCTTGCATTAGTATGAATTTTCTGAAGGGTATGAAATCTGAAACCCAAATGTCTGTCATTATTTTCTAACTTCAATCTTTAATGATTTGCCACTAATTTGTCAGGAAACCACAATGTTATGAAAAACGGCCCAAAAATGTGATGCAAAAATATAAAATAGCTGCACAATACAGCTGAGAACCTGTCAAAGAAGGGACACTTTTTAATATTAGTACTGTTAACTTGAGCAGCTGACAAAATAAGAGAATCTGCATGCATTTCTGAAATTAAAAGTAATCTATATCTCTGATCATTACAATTGCTTATTAACAGTAAACCCTCCATGATTTTTTCCAAATTTGCCATTTTGTGGAGGGATTATTAGGGGGAGATCAACACATTCTTAAGCCAAAATTGGGGACATTTGAGAGGTTTGGATATGCCTAATTCTATAAAGCAATTTATTTGCATGTACCTCTCAACCTCTTAATGCAGGAAATCTGGACAAGACTAAATATTTTGGGGGAACATACAAACAGTATTAAAAATTGCTCTTGTATAATTGGCCCATTTAACATAAACACTATAATGTGCATACTGCTTTATTTCTATGATGATTTGGATTTCATTTAAATGTTTTATTTTGCATTTTACAGCACAAACACTAATAGACATCTAATAAACAAAGCAAAGCAGTCTCACAAAGAAAGCAAACTTGGCATTAAAACTTTCCTGTCCTTGAAACTCACATTCAATGAAACAGCATTGAAACCCACACTCAAAGAAAATACATCTGGCCAGTGGCAGATAAAGATTAACTTCGGGCTGTTTTCAAATCATAGGCCCCTTGCACAGGAAACATACATGTTTTTGTTGATGCACCTTCCTGACTGTATTAAACTATATTCCTTGTATAATACAGTACAGTTGTTAGAGGGTGTTTTAAATGTATTGTTTTGAATATTTTTCCATTAAACAATGAAACAAAATGCATGCACCAATGACAAAACTGCCCATTTCAGAACATTTCCATCATAAAAGTCTACTCAAACTTCTACAATCCACCAGTATCAGTAAATATGCACAATCGTTGCAGAAGGAAAAGTCATCTAAATAATACCACATTAAAGAGATCTGTAACTAATGAAGAAGTTGCTGCTAGCAAACAATGTTATATTTCATTGTTTCATCTACAAATAAAGTGCCTGTTCCCCTTGAGGAATAAATTGCCTATTTTACATTAAAAATGATAAGCTAGTAATATTGCAATAGAGAATAGATGGCAAACTGATAACAGGTTCATAGTTACCAGGTATCTCCACCAAAGAGGACATTCTCAGGACTGCAGCATCCACCACCTTTAAAAGGACAACACAGTACATTAATATATCTATATACTGTGGGAGTAGAACCCACAGCCTTCTGCATTAAAAGCAAGTGTACTTCTTGTTGTGCTATTAACAATGCAAACAGCCTTAGTATAAGTAGCACTAATCTTATCTTCCCCTGAAGCTCTCAGCTCCTTATAAAATCCACTAGATACTCAACTGTATCTTTCAACATTGTAGTACAAGAAATCTGGAAAAAGCCAAAGCCCCAAAACCAGGGACACATTTTAAACATTGCTTGTATAATCTTGGAAAGTTGCTAGATTGCAATACTGTGTTACTACCATGCATTTCACTGCCAAGTCTTTGCTACAGGACCCTGTGCACTACAGTCAGAGCAACATACCACTATGACTAACCAACTGTTTCTTGAAGCATGCAAGACTGAAACTTTAATGGCTATCATTTAGTGAATTCAGTTCTCACCGTAGCTCTGAACCTCTTATCACAAAACACCTGGACAAAGCTAATAATGGGGAAATACAGCCCCCAAACATATTCAGTGAATTCAGTTCTCAGCATAGCTCACAACCTCTTAACACAACAAACTGGACAAAGCCAATAATGGAGGAATACATCTCCAAAAATAGGGACACATTTCAAATATTGATCTTATAAACTTAGAAAATTGCAAGAATAAAAAGTGTTGTGTTGCCATATACTTTCTGAAGAATATGAACTCTGACATTCAAATGTCTGTCATTATTTAGTGAATTAAATCCAGAAAACCAAAGATTTTATGAAGAACAGAACAGAACAAAAATATCGGGCAAAAATCTGAGCGGTTTTCACAAGTGATGGTGGGTAGGGAATGCAGGCTCTTGCTACCTGCACCCAAGGTACAGGGCTTGAGTCTGAGTTATTCACTAACCATTACTGTTGCCTGAGTCTCTCTAGCCACCAGGTATATTTATCTGGGGCATTCTACACACTCACACACACAATTACCTGTTGAAAGAGCCAGCTTCATGTTGAAAGATAAGTCCCAACATTGAGGATTCCTGCTTGTAAGCAAGTCCCATAATCCAAATGTTCCTGCTAGCCAGCTCCCATGATGAAAACATTCCTGCAAGAGCAGGCTGGATATCCAGCCTATTTGGTCCCCTTACAGTCTGTGTTGGTCTAACCACAGAGACTTCTGGGCATTTCTGCAGTCTGTTGCTTTCTGTCTAATCCAGCCTGCTCTTAACTCAGTCTGGTTTCTGCATGCTTACGTGTGTAGTTCCGGGAATGTTCACACACATGCTCAGAGTCTGTTCTGAGAGTCTTTTCATGTATTTTTAATTTACAATTTTATTTTATTTTTTTCTGTTTTTCTGTTTCATTTTCAGTTGGGGGGGGGGGGGCTGCAGTTCAACTGGATGAGCCGCACCAGGATATAGGGTAATATTATAATTTAAAGAAAATCACTCACTCACTTCTTATGGCTGTGCTCCTTGTGCCTCTCATAGCTCTGCAAATGCATTGCTTAAATAACAGTACAGTTTTCAGTTGTTATGTGGGAAATGTGTCACATGCATGGTGTTGTTGTCTGCTCTATGAACACTGCCACAGAGGAGATGCCAGTCACTGCCAGGCTATTATTTAACAAACAATGTTTCTCATTTGATTTGCTTGCTCTTTGTGTTCACCTGACCTCACACATAAAGTATAAACAAAGAATCAGATGCAATCTCGGACTTCTGAGAGGCAGCTTGTATAACATTATCATGTCTGCAATGTCTGAGGGTTGCAAAGGTCAAGCTGCAACAAACTGCAACTTAAAGGGGTCATTTGGAATTTTGTGGCACCCTGTCATTTTTAGTGTGACTCAGTAGTTTCTGGCATTTACAGAACACTTGAAAGATACATGTAAGAATGTAAAAGTTGGACCAGACCTTTTAAAGTTACAAGTCCACACACAATGTACTCCATAATAAATGGCTATGTAAAAGCTTTTGTATCTACTGAATTTTGTCTCACTCAGTCCTGCAAAAAGTGCCTTCAGGAAGCTGGTACACAGCATAATACCAGTGCACTTCCTCCCTTGCTCTTTTCTATTAGACTCAACACCAGGTTCATGAAAAAATAGTTACATTAAATCTGCCAGCTCATTGTATTGCAGAAGTCTGCAGGTGTGGGGCCCCTGTACAGTTGAAAAATGAGCACTAATGGGGGTGCTTCAGCTCCCCTAACAGTCCTAGTTAATTTGTCAGTGTGTGACACTTATTCAGAATGGTATAACGCATGATCCCGCTCTTCCTGTCTTCTATCAGTAAAATCATGCATGCATATTTTTAATGATATTATTTTGAGAACGTTCACTCCCTTTCTAAAGTGTATATTTTATTAAATACATTTATTTTTCTTTTTATCCTGATATTATCTTCCCCAAATGCCCTGAATTCCTTTATTACATCCCTTTAGATAAACCTATCCACTTTTTTGCCCTTACTAATAATGCCTATAACAACTTGTGCTGCTAACATACTTATCCTTCACCTGTAGTGTAATAACATACTTATTCTTTTCCTGTAGACAACAGGTAATAACATGCTTATCCTTCGCCTGTAGACAACAGGTAAACAACTTACTTTCTATGTTTCCCTGCGTCCTAAGATTATCAAAGCCTGGTATTATTTACAGTACCCATTTGTTCTCCCATTTCAGCAATACATCCGAATAAAGATGTATCCACATTCTTAATTTCTTAATACATCACTATTTGACTAACTTGGACCAGCAACTCATCTGTGGCTTCCTTGTTCATTTTGTATGGTGCTCTTGGCATCTCTTTCTCTTACATGTTTTTTTATTCATTCCATTTTCATTGTCTTTACTGCCATATTTAGCCAGACCACAAGTTTCCTAATTTTCTTCTTCTGCTATTAAAGGGCTTAGTTCACTTTCTCACATCTTCCACTGATGACCCCCCCCCCCCCATGGTTCTTACAGTATCGGGACTTCCTGCTGGCCTTCTGCATTATTTCTCACTTCCATCTCTTTCCTCAACCTTGTAGCTATTTCTAATATCAAAGGTTTATCATAGTGTGCCTGCTCATACTCATGAAGATAAAAAACTGCGCATACACAGAAAACAGTGTAATTGTGTTTAATTAAATTATTTAAATAACATGAGTCACATTTCTAAAATCAGCCACTTTTAGTTACAGTGGGTTTTTGTTCAAGGTTCAAAATAACTGGTTTGTACTTATTTTATATCCAAATTATTATAGCATTACTCTTAAAGATCAATTCCAATAATTAATAGTTGAAAGCACTCTTGCAATCTGCAATATTTTCTTAATAAAATATTCCACAGTAAAACACAAATTTGAAAACATTAAAATTTGGTAAACACAACAAATGCATGCAAAAATAACTAACTCAGTGTGTGTAAAATATGGAAAAAGGTTAATGAGGAAAATCATTCATTACTTCCTACAATAAATTCATAGTATGATATTATGCAGAGCATGGTTAAATTCAAAAATACCAAAAACTAAGAGGGACCAGCACACTCAGCAACAGGAATAAAATCCAAAATAATTGTTTATTCAAGGGTAGCTAAAAAGCAACCTTCCATCCAAATACACAGACCGGTTTCGGCTAGTGTAGCCTTTCTCAATGTGAATTTTTCTTTACACCAAACAGTTACTTAGAAAAACCCCTTTACATCCTGGTACTCTTAATATACCCTTGTATTAAAGTGGTATACTCCTAACTAAACTTGTTTGATGGATCATGTTGCAGTGAAAATTTGGAACATATACAGAATAAATATATTCCTTTGATACACATACAGCTGAGAACCTGACAATTTAAACATAGCTACATATAAATGCAAATTATAATATAAATTACTTATATTATCTTCTTCTGGCTTTTTCCCGGTTAGGGGTCACCACAGCGGATCGCCTTGTCCGCACATTGAATGGCAGTGGAGTTTTACGGTGTCGAGTTGCCAGCCCGGCGCCCAACCTTCCACAGAAGGCACACTCACACGCACACCTAGGGCCAATTTAGAGTGTCCAATCCACCTGCAGCATGTCTTTGGGATGTGGGAGGAAACTGGAGCACCCGGAGGAAACCCACGCGACCACAGGGAGGACATGCAGACTCCGCACAGAAAACACCCCAGCCGAGGATCGAACCGGAGAACCTCTTGCTGTGAGGCAGCAATGCTAACCACTGCACCACCGTGGCTGCCCATAAATTACTTATATTATAAACAGCCAAAATATTTCTTGCATAATTCCCAGGGCTCAGGTACAAGAATGAAAATTTAAAGTGAATTAACATAGTATAACCATATTTTAGTTTAAGGTTGGTAACATGAATATTTTTGTTAAACAACAATCTGTTTACAATCTCTCAGTGGTACACCCTACTGAGGCTAATACCAATGTTAGTATTATTATTTGGAAGAACCATCATGTACTTCATATTCATTTAATCCTGGCTTGAAAAAAGCCCCAAGAGTAGTGATCCACTTATTTTCCATATTATTAAGTTTGGTATGCCAACCCATCATAAAATTCCTGTGAAGTTGAATTTTGTCTATAATGACAAACCTGAATGACGCTCCTGTGTGATGTTGACTATGTTTGTATAAGGCGTTTGTAATTCTTCTATTTCTTATAGAACTTAAATGCTCACTGATTTTTATTCTGATGGGTCTAGAGGTTTGCCCAACATAGAACGCAGAACACGTGCATTGGGCCAAGTAAATAACCCAATCAGAGCTGCAGTTTGCAAAGATGTTAATATTGTAGACCTTAGGGGTGTTTTTACTGGTGAATTCTTTACTTTTACAAATATACTGACATGCACTGCAATGTCTACATGGATAACAACCCACTAATGCATCCCCAAAAAGTGTTGTTTGTAATGTGGTGACCGGTGTGAACCTTTTGTAATGTGTTAAATGAGATTGAATAGTGCGTCCCCTTCGGTAAGAAAAAGCACATGTATCAGGGAGAATATCATTGAGAAATGGATTTGATTGTAATATGTCCCAATGTTTACTAACAATTTGTCTGAACCAGGATGTGTTGTTACCATAAGTGGTGACTAATCTAATAGGTTGTCTATCTTGAGTCGCATCATCTTGTAATCTATTGTATTTTAATAAATCTGATCTTTTCCTGTTTAGGATTTGCTTGGCCGTATTGGTTAAATGTTCAGGATTATATCCTCTGTCAACAAATCTTGTTGTAAGTTCTTGTGTTTGTGTAGAATATTCTGTATCCGTGGAGCATATCCTTTTTAACTGCAAATATTGGGACTTTGGGATGTTGCTGATGATGTGGCAGGGGTGAGAACTAGTGGCATGAAGCAAGGTGTTATATTGTGGGAGTTTTCTGTGAATTGATGTTGCTAGAGTGTGATCAGGTAATCTTTTGATGACCACATCCAAAAAAACAATTTCATGATACCCAGTGTTAACTGTAAAATGTATGTCAAATGGGTTGTTATTTAGATAATCAATAAATTTGGATAATTCATCCAAACCTCCCCGCCACACCAACCAGCAATCATCCAAGTACCTCCGCCATATGTCCATATGGTCCATATAAATATTCCACTGGACATCATATATGAAGGCCTGTTCATAATATCCCATAAATAAATCCGTGTAAATCGGGGCAAAAGATGCCCCCATTGCTGTTCCTTTGATTTGCCAATACGGGTTGCCTTCAAAATAAAAGATGTTTTTTTGTAATACATATTCTGTGAGCATGATCAAAAAATTATTAAATCCAGTGTAATATAACTTGGATTGATTTAACCAATACATTACCGCCAAAATACCAGCTTTATGTGGGATACTTGTGTATAGGGATGATACGTCTAATGTACATAACAGCCAGTCCTCTTCAAGTTGAGAGTCTTCGATAATATTCAAAAATTGTGTGGTGTCCTGAATACGTGATCTGACCATAGTCAGTAATGGCTTTAGATATTCAGTCAGAAAAGCAGACAAAGGTTCAGTAAGGGAACCTCGACCTGAAACTATGGGTCTGCCTGGTGGATTCAATAGATCTTTGTGTATTTTCGGTATTAAATATAGGTATTGTGGCATAGGTTCCAGCACCTTAAGTTGCCTAGCAACTTGTGGGGTGATAATACCCTCCTCACTGCTAAATCTATAAATTAATCAATGTCAGTTTTAAAGTTAGGGGTGGGATCCACTACCATCTTTATATAAAACTGGGATTGGGATAACTGTTTAAGTGCCTCTGCCTTGTATTTCGAATAATCCATAACCACAATACCCCCACCTTTATCCGCTGAAGTGATAACTATATTTTTGTTGTGTTGTAATTGTGAGAGTGCTTCCCATTCAGATTGGTTAAGATTGCTCCGACTACTTGTGAAGTTCTGGGAAAAATGTAAATCTCTCATAACACAATCTTTGAATATTGACACATGCTTGTCCATCGGTGGTACAAATTTGGATTTGCCAAACCTGAAACCAGTAGATCTTTGAAAATTAGACTCATCTGAAAAGAATAGCTTCAAGTTAAGTGTTCTACAAAAATTATTAATGTCATCCACTAAAAGATGTTCAGGCACAGGTGATGTGGGTACAAAATTTAAACTTTTATTTAATACCTTATATTGTACATCCGTGAGTGTAAAAGAGGAAATATTAAGTACATTGTTCACTGTGTTTTTATTTGTTTCAGTAATGTTTGGAGATTGGTTGTAGCCATATCTTCGCCTGTGTTTCCTCCCTGCCCTCCGCTTGTTAGTCCTAAAGGGGTGAATTGCTTCCTTTTTGCCACTGGGGACGCCTGGTTGGAGGAAACCTCACCATCTATGGTGGATGAAAAATCATCATCAGATGTGACAGTATGTATTGTATCATGTTTTTTAAGGATAGATCTGGGTCTTTTCTTACCCCTTGGTGGTTTGTATGTCCCCTCGCTAAACCTGACACTTTTTGGTGTTACGAAGGGTTTACCTTTTTCGTAATCACCTAAGTCCCTGTTAAACTTGTGTATTTTCCTTTCCTTGAGTTGTTCCTGTATATTCGTCAATTCTTTAGCTAATTCTGATAAGTGACCCTGATAATATTCTGTGCTAGAAAATGCTTCAGCTTCCAAACAAGTAGTTTGTAGGTCTGTAATTAGTGTTTCAATGGTTCTTTCATAGTATTTGGAAAGGCTATCGACAAAAAGCATAGATGCCTGATGTTGGGCAGTAGCCCAATCTTGTGTTAATTGGTTGTCAATATTAGCCACTAAAGGTTGCAACTTAATACAAAGCCCTCTTGGTGTAATGTCTTTTAATTTATAGGCTTTGAAAAGTTTCAAATGCCATATATTAGTTCTAAGGATTTTCATTTGTCTGCTAAGTCTGGAAACAATAGAGCCACATTTTTCTTTAGTATTGGTTATGACATTATCTACCATAGGGGATTGACTAATATTAAGTCCAAATACATCTAAATTATCCTTATCTGCTGAAAGGCCCCTAAGAATGTCATTTAAGTCCATGATTAGGACCGATAGTTAAATTTGGACTTAAGATTTTACGTATATTATTAATAGTCAAAAAATATATATAAAAAACGTTTAGATATTGATTGGTCAAACCAAACTAAAATAATTAGCCTTATTGAAAATTATTTCAAGAACAATTCTAATAATATTCTATGTACTTTGGTCACCTAACCCTATGTGCCTGAATATCCAACTTCCGTATTTAGAAAAAGAAAAATTATTAATCCTGTTACTGATGTTTATTTAGCTAAAAAAAGGTTTACTTGGGGGGTAATGTAAGGCTGACACAAATAGAGTAGTTGAACTTGTTCAAAATGTATACCCGTGTTCCATATTACAAGGTCAAAAAGTTGAAACTATATGCCTGAATAGTCCAAATCGGTCACAAGAATATAGAGTGAACATGTTATAATATATTTATATTTAATACCCCTACAATAAGTGGTATTATTACAAATAAGGTTCCTAGTTAGTGTATTATTTAGTAGCCACCGTAAGGATATCTTATTGTAAACTCTAAAAATTATTTTATATCTTGATATTACCTTACAATAAGTGGACTTGATATAAAGAAACCAATAATATCAAATATGCTTGTTTTTTATGCCACCGTAAGGGTATATAATCGTGCTTAATAGTAATATGACTGGTCGTGAAACCAAAATTTCTCGTTACCCTGTTGTATCCAGTCAATTTGTGTATAACATGTTCACTGTAGAAATTGTTGAATCCGACCATCACTAAAAAGGCATAATGGAACCAATGACAATTATATCAAAAAAATGGGATGTTGCCCCTTCCACAAAAATTAGATCAGTGCTACCCCTAGTCCGACAGCCAAACAATATCCCCCAACTTTCATATATACTTTAATAAAAGTATAGATACTAATAAATTACCAAACTCGGTTTTGAATATCCAATATCATAATCACCAACATCAGCCAACTATAAATTTAGGTCAAAAATATTAATGTTTATATATTGAATAAAAAAACCTTAGAATATGGTCTCTAGTATATAAATTGGAAAAATTATGTCTTGATTTGGAACATCCTATGATATATAGACCAACATCAGGCAACTATCAAATTTTGTCTGAAATATTGATGTCTATAAAAATATATATATATGTAAATGATAAAAGATCACTAGAATATAGCCCTAGCACAAGTACTAATATTGAAAAAATACCAATTCTGACAAATATTGTCTGGAATATTGATATCTATAAGAATATATATATAATAGAAATTCACTGAAATATAGCCTCTAGCACAAGTACTTATATGGGTAAATATGCCAATTCCTTGTTCTTAATCACGTCCTATTAGTCCTACATAGACCTATAGAAAACACAATCTTAAACTATTCAATGTCCCATTTGAATAATAAAGTAATGTAGTAAATGGATAGATGTTATTTAGATGTGATATTATGATTTAGCTAGTCCAACCAATGTCCTTTTGCATCTTAAACATAAATCATTATATTTATGAAAAAATATGAAGCTGATTTATATAACTGTGACATAAAAACACCTTGGTGTGCCTATATTGCTGGTTACAATCACAAAACAGGAAAAAATAATATAATTCTCTTCCTGGTTATTAATCCAACAAACAGCAACTGGATAGGTATTGTGACATGAACAGGCCCAAAATGAGTAGTTCAAATAGTTAGAGCCCTATTTTTGTATACACAAGTAATTATTAACAGTTGTTATCAAAGAATATTCATTACTGAATTTTAACCATGGAAAAAAGTTGTTAATCATCCCAACATACATATTAAACAGCAATTGGAAAGAACCCTCAAATGTTCATTGAGTGCCCGATGTTAAATATATATGGTTACATAACAGCCAGTCCTCTTCAAGTTGAGAGTCTTCGATAATATTCAAAAATTGTGTGGTGTCCTGAATACGTGATCTGACCATAGTCAGTAATGGCTTTAGATATTCAGTCAGAAAAGCAGACAAAGGTTCAGTAAGGGAACCTCGACCTGAAACTATGGGTCTGCCTGGTGGATTCAATAGATCTTTGTGTATTTTCGGTATTAAATATAGGTATTGTGGCATAGGTTCCAGCACCTTAAGTTGCCTAGCAACTTGTGGGGTGATAATACCCTCCTCACTGCTAAATCTATAAATTAATCAATGTCAGTTTTAAAGTTAGGGGTGGGATCCACTACCATCTTTATATAAAACTGGGATTGGGATAACTGTTTATGCCTCTGCCTTGTATTTCAATAATCCATAACCACAATACCCCCACCTTTATCCGCTGAAGTGATAACTATATTTTTGTTGTGTTGTAATTGTGAGAGTGCTTCCCATTCAGATTGGTTAAGATTGCTCCGACTACTTGAAGTTCTGGGAAAAATGTAAATCTCTCATAACACAATCTTTGAATATTGACACATGCTTGTCCATCGGTGGTACAAATTTGGATTTGCCAAACCTGAAACCAGTAGATCTTTGAAAATTAGACTCATCTGAAAAGAATAGCTTCAAGTTAAGTGTTCTACAAAAATTATTAATGTCATCCACTAAAAGATGTTCAGGCACAGGTGATGTGGGTACAAAATTTAAACTTTTATTTAATACCTTATATTGTACATCCATGAGTGTAAAAGAGGAAATATTAAGTACATTGTTCACTGTGTTTTTATTTGTTTCAGTAATGTTTGGAGATTGGTTGTAGCCATATCTTCGCCTGTGTTTCCTCCCTGCCCTCCGCTTGTTAGTCCTAAAGGGGTGAATTGCTTCCTTTTTGCCACTGGGGACGCCTGGTTGGAGGAAACCTCACCATCTATGGTGGATGAAAAATCATCATCAGATGTGACAGTATGTATTGTATCATGTTTTTTAAGGATAGATCTGGGTCTTTTCTTACCCCTTGGTGGTTTGTATGTCCCCTCGCTAAACCTGACACTTTTTGGTTAGGGTTTACCTTTTTCGTAATCACCTAAGTCCTGTTAAACTTGTGTATTTTCCTTTCTTGAGTTGTTCCTGTATATTCGTCAATTCTTTAGCTAATTCTGATAAGTGACCCTGATAATATTCTGTGCTAGAAAATGCTTCAGCTTCCAAACAAGTAGTTTGTAGGTCTGTAATTAGTGTTTCAATGGTTCTTTCATAGTATTTGGAAAGGCTATCGACAAAAAGCATAGATGCCTGATGTTGGGCAGTAGCCCAATCTTGTGTTAATTGGTTGTCAATATTAGCCACTAAAGGTTGCAACTTAATACAAAGCCCTCTTGGTGTAATGTCTTTTAATTTATAGGCTTTGAAAAGTTTCAAATGCCATATATTAGTTCTAAGGATTTTCATTTGTCTGCTAAGTCTGGAAACAATAGAGCCACATTTTCTTTAGTATTGGTTATGACATTATCTACCATAGGGGATTGACTAATATTAAGTCCAAATACATCTAAATTATCCTTATCTGCTGAAAGGCCCCTAAGAATGTCATTTAAGTCCATGATTAGGACCGATAGTTAAATTTGACTTAAGATTTTACGCATATTATTAATAGTCAAAAATATATATAAAAACGTTTAGATATTGATTGGTCAAACCAAACTAAAATAATTAGCCTTATTGAAAATTATTTCAAGAACAATTCTAATAATATTCTATGTACTTTGGTCACCTAACCCTATGTGCCTGAATATCCAACTTCCGTATTTAGAAAAAGAAAAATTATTAATCCTGTTACTGATGTTTATTTAGCTAAAAAAAGGTTTACTTGGGGGGTAATGTAAGGCTGACACAAATAGAGTAGTTGAACTTGTTCAAAATGTATACCCGTGTTCCATATTACAAGGTCAAGAAGTTGACCCTATATGCCTGAATAGTTCAAATCGGTCACAAGAATATAGAGTGAACATATTATAATATTTCTTATTTAGTACCCTTACAATAAGTGGTATTGTTACAAAGAAGGTTGCTAGTTAGTGTGTTATTTAATGGCCACCGTAAGGATATCTTATTGCCAATTCTAAAAATTGTTTTGTATATTGATATTACCTTACAATAAGTGGACCTGATGCAAAGAAACCAATGATGTCAAATATACTTGTCTTTTGTGCCACCGTAAGGGTATATAATCGTACTTAATAGTAATAAGACTGGTCATAAAACCAAAATTTCTCGTTACCCTGTTATATCCAGTCAACTTGTATATAACATGTTCACTGTAGTAATTAGTGAATCCGACCGTCACTAAAAAGGCATATTGGAACCAATGACACTTATATCAAAAATGGGGTGTTACTCTTTCCACAAAAATTAAATCAGTACTACCCCTGTCTGACAGCCAAACAATATCCCCCAACATTCATATATGCTTTAATAAAAGTATAGATACTAATAAATTACCAAACTCGGTTTTGAATATCCAATATCATAATGACCAACATCCGCCTACTATAAATTTAGGTCAAAAATATTAATGTTTATATATTGAATAAAAAAACCTTAGAATATGGTCTCTAGTATATAAATTGGAAAAATTATGTCTTGATTTGGAACATCCTATGATATATAGACCAACATCAGGCAACTATCAAATTTTGTCTGAAATATTGATGTCTATAAAAATATATATATATGTAAATGATAAAAGATCACTAGAATATAGCCCCTAGCACAAGTACTAATATTGAAAAAAATACCAATTCCTGACAAATATTGTCTGGAATATTGATATCTATAAGAATATATATATAATAGAAATTCACTGAAATATAGCCTCTAGCACAAGTACTTATATGGGTAAATATGCCAATTCCTTGTTCTTAATCACGTCCTATTAGTCCTACATAGACCTATAGAAAACACAATCTTAAACTATTCAATGTCCCATTTGAATAATAAAGTAATGTAGTAAATGGATAGATGTTATTTAGATGTGATATTATGATTTAGCTAGTCCAACCAATGTCCTTTTGCATCTTAAACATAAATCATTATATTTATGAAAAAATATGAAGCTGATTTATATAACTGTGACATAAAAACACCTTGGTGTGCCTATATTGCTGGTTACAATCACAAAACAGGAAAAAATAATATAATTCTCTTCCTGGTTATTAATCCAACAAACAGCAACTGGATAGGTATTGTGACATGAACAGGCCCAAAATGAGTAGTTCAAATAGTTAGAGCCCTATTTTTGTATACACAAGTAATTATTAACAGTTGTTATCAAAGAATATTCATTACTGAATTTTAACCATGGAAAAAAAGTTGTTAATCATCCCAACATACATATTAAACAGCAATTGGAAAGAACCCTCAAATGTTCATTGAGTGCCCGATGTTAAATATATATGGTTATACAAAAACAATACCCTACAGTTTACTGTTTGGCGCCTAAGTCTAATTTGTAATCAAACCATCAGTTTAAAGCCACAGACTCGTATAGTTGCTTGAACAAATCTAAATAACAAAACCATCCATCACACCCATGTGAATAAAGTTATTGTAGTAAAGCGACATTGATATAGCCACCATTCCAAGTCCTGGCCGCATTGAATCTGTTGATTGAAACACCCAGAATACCCAATAGTTGAAACAAAATGGTATAGCCACAATATGCTGTTAAGTTCCAAACGATTCACCGTGTTCGCCACTTGCTTGTAGTTTATGTGAATTGACGCTATATTAATGTTTACATAAAGGTCACTTCAAAAAAGGAAAAAAACAGAATAATCCTTAATATATATGTCCAAAGCTTGTAAATGAGATGGATTGTCCCAACAATTAGTCAGTCTACCAAATATAGTTTGATAATGCACAAACATAGAAATCACTCCCAAAATTGTTGTTTACAGCCTTAGTTGTGTATAACAGTTAGAAACAACCGTAAATACCAGGATCCAGTATAGACATAAGTCAAGCAGGTAGCGCCAAAAGTTGTTGATATTATAATAGTTCCAAGTCGCTAAATAGATGAGTCATTTAGGCCCAGAACCCCATTAGCGTTGTTGAGTCAAAAAACTCTAACAGTACCACTTGCATGACGTTTGTGGAAGTCCAATATAGAAATACCACAAAATGCATAAATTGAAAGACCAAATCCAATGTTCCAAACACTGCAATATATCCAAAATGATGTAAGCATAAGAGAACCAAAAAATGAAGGTGAAATCCTGCTGCCAGGCATCCCCAGCGTGAAGGCAGCAACTCAGGAGAAGCAAGGCACACACGGTGGACTGTGGTGCTTGGTCCAAACCATCAATACCAAAAACAAAGAGGGACCAGCACACTCAGCAACAGGAATAAAATCCAAAATAATTGTTTATTCAAAGGTAGCTAAAAAGCAACCTTCCATCCAAATACACAGACTGGTTTTGGCTAGTGTAGCCTTTCTCAATGTGAATTTTTCTTTACACCAAACAGTTACTTAGAAAACCCCCTTTACATCCTGGTACTCTTAATATACCCTTGTATTAAAGTGGTATTGAGTGTACCCTTGTATTGAGTGTGCTGGTCCCTCTTTGTTTTTGGTATTAATGGTTTGGACCGAGCACCACAGTCCACCGTGCGTGCCTTGCTTCTCCTGAGTTGCTGCCTTCACGCTGGGGACGCCTGGCAGCAGGATTTCGCCTTCATTTTTTGGTTCTCTTATGCTTACATCATTTTGGATATATTGCAGTGTTTGGAACATTAGATTTGGTCTTTCAATTTACGCATTTTGTGGTATTTCTATATTGGACTTCCACAAACGTCAGGCAAGTGGCACTGTTAGAGTTTTTTGTCTCAACAACGCTAACGGGGTTCTGGGCCTAAATGACTCCTCTATTTAGCGACTTGGAACTATTATAATATCAACAACTTTTGGCGCTACCTGCTTGACTTATGTCTATACTGGATCCTGGTATTTACGGTTGTTTCTAACTGTTATACACAACTAAGGCTGTAAACAACAATTTTGGGTGTGATTTCTATGTTTGTGCATTATCGAACTATATTTGGTAGACCGACTAATTGTTGGGACAATCCATCTCATTTACAAGCTTTGGACATATATATTAAGGATTATTCTGTTTTTTTTCCTTTTTTGAAGTGACCTTTATGTAAACATTAATATAGTGTCAATTCACATAAACTACAAGCAAGTGGCGAACACGGTAAATCGTTTGGAACTTAACAGCGTATTGTGGCCATACCATTTTGTTTCAACTATTGGGTATTCTGGGTGTTTCAATCAACAGATTCAATGCGGCCAGGACTTGGAATGGTGGGTATATCAATGTCGCTTTACTACAATAACTTTATTCACATGGGTGTGATGGATGGTTTTGTTATTTAGATTTGTTCAAGCAACTATACGAGTCTGTGGCTTTAAACTGATGGTTTGATTACAAATTAGACTTAGGCGCCAAACAGTAAACTGTAGGGTATTGTTTTTGTATAACCATATATATTTAACATCGGGCACTCAATGAACATTTGAGGGTTCTTTCCAATTGCTGTTTAATATGTATGTTGGGATGATTAACAACTTTTTTTTCCATGGTTAAAATTCAGTAATGAATATTCTTTGATAACAACTGTTAATAATTACTTGTGTATACAAAAATAGGGCTCTAACTATTTGAACTACGCATTTTGGGCCTGTTCATGTCACAATACCTATCCAGTTGCTGTTTGTTGGATTAATAACCAGGAAGAGAATTATATTATTTTTTCCTGTTTTGTGATTGTAACCAGCAATATAGGCACACCAAGGTGTTTTTATGTCACAGTTATATAAATCAGCTTCATATTTTTTCATAAATATAATGATTTATGTTTAAGATCCAAAAGGACATTGGTTGGACTAGCTAAATCATAATATCACATCTAAATAACATCTATCCATTTACTACATTACTTTATTATTCAAATGGGACATTGAATAGTTTAAAATTGTGTTTTCTATAGGTCTATGTAGGACTAATAGGACGTGATTAAGAACAAGGAATTGGCATATTTACCCATATAAGTACTTGTGCTAGAGGCTATATTTCAGTGAATTTTTATCATATATATATTCTTATAGATATCAATATTCCAGACAATATTTGTCAGGAATTGGTATTTTTTTCAATATTAGTACTTGTGCTAGGGGCTATATTCTAGTGATCTTTTATCATTTACATATATATATTTTTATAGACATCAATATTTCAGACAAAATTTAATAGTTGCCTGATGTTGGTCTATATATCATAGGTTGTTCCAAATCAAGACATAATTTTTCCTATTTATATACTAGAGACCATATTCTAAAGGTTTTTCATTCAATATATAAACATTAATATTTTTGACCTAAATTTATAGTTGGCTGATGTTGGTGATTATAATATTGGATATTCAAAACCGAGTTTGGTAATTTATTAGTATCTATACTTTTATTAAAGTATATATGAAAGTTGGGGGATATTGTTTGGCTGTCGGACTAGGGGTAGCACTGATCTAATTTTTGTGGAAGGGGCAACATCCCATTTTTTTGATATAATTGTCATTGGTTCCATTATGCCTTTTTAGTGATGGTCGGATTCAACAATTACTACAGTGAACATGTTATACACAAATTGACTGGATACAACAGGGTAATGAGAAATTTTGGTTTCACGACCAGTCATATTACTATTAAGCACGATTATATACCCTTACGGTGGCATAAAAAACAAGCATATTTGATATTATTGGTTTCTTTATATCAAGTCCACTTATTGTAAGGTAATATCAAGATACAAAATAATTTTTAGAGTTTACAATAAGATATCCTTATGGTGGCTACTAAATAATACACTAACTAGGAACCTTCTTTGTAATAATACCACTTATTGTAGGGGTATTAAATATAAATATATTATATCATGTTCACTCTATATTTTTGTGACCGATTTGGACTATTCAGGCATATAGTGTCAACTTTTTGACCTTGTAATATGGAACACGGGTATACATTTTGAACAAGTTCAACCACTCTATTTGTGTCAGCCTTACATTACCCCCAAGTAAACCTTTTTTTAGCTAAATAAACATCAGTAACAGGATTAATAATTTTTCTTTTTCTAAATACGGAATTTGGATATTCAGGCACATAGGGTTAGGTGACCAAAGTACATAGAATATTATTAGAATTGTTCTTGAAATAATTTTCAATCAGGCTAATTATTTTAGTTTGGTTTGACCAATCAATATCTAAACGTTTTTTATATATATTTTTTGACTATTAATAATATACGTAAAATCTTAAGTCCAAATTTAACTATCGGTCCTAATCATGGACTTAAATGACATTCTTAGGGGCCTTTCAGCAGATAAGGATAATTTAGATGTATTTGGACTTAATATTAGTCAATCCCCTATGGTAGATAATGTCATAACCAATACTAAAGAAAAATGTGGCTCTATTTTTTTCCAGACTTAGCAGACAAATGAAAACCCTTAGAACTAATATATGGCATTTGAAACTTTTCAAAGCATATAAAATAAAAGACATTACACCAAGAGGGCTTCGTATTAAGTTGCAACCTTTAGTGGCTAATACTGACAACCAATTAACACAAGATTGGGCTACTGCCCAACATCAAGCATCTATGCTTTTTGTCGATAGCCTTTCCAAATACTATGAAAGAACCATTGAAACACTAATTACAGACCTAAAAACTACTTGTTTGGAAGCTGAAGCATTTTCTAGCACAGAATATTATCAGCGTCACTTATCAGAATTAGCTAAAGAATTGACGAATATACAAGAACAACTCAAGAAAAGGAAAATACACAAGTTTAACAGGGACTTAGGTGATTACGAAAAAGGTAAACCCTTCGTAACACCAAAAAGTGTCAGGTTTAACGAGGGGACATACAAACCACCAAGGGGTAAGAAAAGACCCAGATCTATCCTTAAAAAACATGATACAATACATACTGTCACATCTGATGATGATTTTTCATCCACCACAGATGGTGAGGTTTCCTCCAACCAGGCATCCCCAGTGGCAAAAAGGAAGCAATTCACCCCTTTAGGACTAACAAGCGGAGGGCAGGGAGGAAACACAGGCGAAGATATGGCTACAAACAATCTCCAAACATTACTGAAACAAATAACAACACAGTGAACAATGTACTTAATATTTCCTCTTTTACACTCACGGATATACAATATAAGGTATTAAATAAAGGTTTAAATTTTGTACCCACATCACCTGTGCCTGAACATCTTTTAGTGGATGACATTAATAATTTTTGTAGAACACTTAACTTGAAGCTATTCTTTTCAGATGAGTCTAATTTTCAAAGATCTACTGGTTTCAGGTTTGGCAAATCCAAATTTGTACCACCGATGGACAAGAATGTGTCAATATTCAAAGATTGTGTTATGAGAGATTTACATTTTTCCCAGAACTTCACAAGTGGTCGGAGCAATCTTAACCAATCTGAACGGGAAGCACTTTCACAATTACAACACAACAAAAATATAGTTATCACTTCAGCGGATAAAGTTGGGCGTATTGTGGTTATGGATTATTCGAAATACAAGGCAGAGGCACTTAAACAGTTATCTCAATCCCAGTTTTATATAAAGATGGTAATGGATCCCACTCCTAACTTTAAAACTGACATTGATTCATTTATAGATTTAGCAGTGAGGAGGGTATTATCACCCCACAAGTTGCTAGGCAACTTAAGGTGCTGGAAAATATGCCACAATACCTATATTTAATACGGAAAATACACAAAGATCTATTGAATCCACCAGGCAGACCCATAGTTTCAGGTCGAGGTTCCCTTACTGAACCTTTGTCTGCTTTTCTGACTGAATATCTAAAGCCATTACTGACTATGGTCAGATCACGTATTCAGGACACCACACAATTTTTGAATATTATCGAAGACTCTCAACTTGAAGAGGACTGGCTGTTATGTACATTAGACGTATCATCCCTATACACAAGTATCCCACATAAAGCTGGTATTTTGGCGGTAACGTGTTGGTTAAATCAATCCAAGTTATATTCCACTGGATTTAATAATTTTTTGATTAAGCTCACAGAGTATGTATTACAAAAAAACATCTTTTATTTTGAAGGCAACCCGTATTGGCAAATCAAAGGAACAGCAATGGGGGCATCTTTTGCCCCAATTTACGCGGATTTATTTATGGGATATTATGAACAGGCCTTCATATATGATGTCCAGCGGAATATTTATATGGACCATATGGAAATATGGCGGAGGTACTTGGATGATTGCTGGTTGGTGTGGCGGGGAGGTTTGGATGAATTATCCAAATTTATTGATTATCTAAATAACAACCCATTTGATATACATTTTACAGTTAACACTGGGTATCATGAAATTGTTTTTTTGGATGTGGTCATCAAAAGATTACCTGATCACACTCTAGCAACATCAATTCACAGAAAATTCCCACAATATAACACCATGCTTCATGCCACTAGTTCTCACCCCCGCCACATCATCAGCAACATCCCAAAGTCCCAATATTTGCGGTTAAAAAGGATATGCTCCACGGATACAGAATATTCTACACAAACACAAGAACTTACAACAAGATTTGTTGACAGAGGATATAATCCTGAACATTTAACCAATACGGTCAAGCAAATCCTAAACAGAAAAAGATCAGATTTATTAAAATACAATAGATTACAAGATGATGTGACTCAAGATAGACAACCTATTAGATTAGTCACCACTTATGGTAACAACACATCCTGGTTCAGACAAATTGTTAGTAAACATTGGGACATATTACAATCAAATCCATTTCTCAATGATATTCTCCCTGATACATGTGCTTTTTCTTACCGAAGGGGACGCACTATTCAATCTCATTTAACACATTACAAAAGGTTCACACCGGTCACCACATTACAAACAACACTTATTGGGGACGCATTAGCGGGTTGTTATCCATGTGGACATTGCAGTGCATGTCAGTATATTTGTAAAAGTAAAGAATTCACCAGTAAAAACTCCCCTAAGGTCTACAATATTAACATCTTTGCAAACTGCAGCTCTGATTGGGTTATTTACTTGGCCCAATGCACGTGTTCTGCGTTCTATGTTGGGCAAACCTCTAGACCCATCAGAATAAGAATCAGTGAGCATTTAAGTTCTATAAGAAATAGAAGAATTACAAACGCCTTATACAAACATAGTCAACATCACACAGGAGCGTCATTCAGGTTTGTCATTATAGACAAAATTCAACTTCACAGGAATTTTAAGATGGGTTGGCATACCAAACTTAATAATATGGAAAATAAGTGGCTACTCTTGGGGCTTTTTTCAAGCCAGGATTAAATGAATATGAAGCACATGATGGTTCTTCCAAATAATAATACTAACATTGGTATTAGCCTCAGTAGGGTGTACCACTGAGAGACTGTAAACAGATTGTTGTTTAACAAAAATATTCATGTTACCAACCTTAAACTACAATATGGTTATACTATGTTAATTCACTTTAAATTTTCATTCTCGTACCTGAGCCCTGGGAATTATGCAAGAAATATTTTGGCTGTTTATAATATAAGTAATTTATATTATAATTTGCATTTATATATAGCTATGTTTAAATTGTCAGGTTCTCAGCTGTATGTGTATCAAATGAATATATTCATTCTGTATATGTTCCAAATTTTCACTGCAACATGATCCATCAAACAAGTTTAGTTAGGAGTATACCACTTTAATACAAGGGTATATTAAGAGTACCAGGATGTAAAGAGGTTTTTCTAAGTAACTGTTTGGTGTAAAGAAAAATTCACATTGAGAAAGGCTACACTAGCCGAAACCGGTCTGTGTATTTGGATGGAAGGTTGCTTTTTAGCTACCTTTGAATAAACAATTATTTTGGATTTTATTCCTGTTGCTGAGTGTGCTGGTCCCTCTTTGTTTTTGGTATTGATGGTTTGGACCGAGCACCACAGTCCACCGTGCGTGCCTTGCTTCTCCTAAATTCAAAAATACTCTGAAACTTGACCTGCAGAGACTGTTTATTCACTTTTAATATGCTTCAAAATATTTTTGTTTGGAAATTTTTGCTAACACTGGGTGCTTTTAAAATGTTGTGTATACAATATAGTGCAGAACATCTATGTGATGTGAGCAATGTAGATGAAAAACTTATTTAAACATTTATATTGAAATAGAACATGTCTGTTTTCATATTTTTATTTTTTGGCATAGAAATATATTTGAAAAGAAAGATATCATATAAATAAGTAATGTACATACTGTTAGAAAAAAATAAGGATGTTTCAACATATAAGTAAGTAATGTGCGTACTGTTAGTGGAAAAAAAATTAAGGATGTTTCTAAAACATTTTAGTGACTTGACAGTTTTCTCTGTATTTTACCAGTTTTAGTAAATCCCCCAGATTCAGTAAACTTCCATGCAGGAATAGTTTATTCCTGCATGGAAGGGACCGTTCCTGTACAGCACGGCAGCGTGCCATGCATATTCTTGAAGGCGTGCTGCTGTGCTGTAAAATGGGCGTGGTTCTGTGTACGAGAGCAGGGGGTGTGTCTGGGAGCAGTGCTCTCACAACACACATGCCACCCGCATGCCAGAATTGCCATACGGCAAATTAAATAGAGCAATAATGCTTGTAACACCCCAACCCATCAGGGTAAAAAATCTGTACGAAGCCATAAGGGACAATCGTCCCTACAAAGCCAGAAAACTGATAGAATAACAGGTTTAACATTAGCATGAATTTTCATCAGGGTATGAAGCATACAATGGGCACCACTCAACCCATCAAAGTAAGGAATCTGGACAAAGCCATAAGGGTCAATTGTTCCTACAAAGCCAGTAAGTTCATACAATAACAAGTTTAGCATTAGCATGAATTTTCGGCAGGGTATGAAGTACATAACTCACACCTCCCAACTCATCAAAGTAAGAAATCTGGACAAAGCCATAAAGGACAATTGTCCCTACAAACCTAGAATGTTGATAGAATAGCAGATTTAGCATTAGCATGGATATTCTGAATGGTACGAAGTAAAAAAAAAACACAACAAAATACATTTTTTTCACATATGCAATAAAGTTTAAGCATAGCTGCGTAGGTGTGTCCGTTGCTTAGCTATGATTATCCGAGCTGAAATGGCTTGATAAGTTAAATAGCAATAGACATCAAGCCTTTACATAAATGTGTTAGTGTAGTGGTTAGAGTGTACACCTTGCATGTCGCCATTCATAGTTCAAGCCTCACCAAAGCCATTTCAATTGTTTGTGTGTAAACATTACAGTTTTATTTTATTTGTATATTTATGAAGGAAGTAACTTATATTTTTCAACCAGAGTAGTGTATTATGCCCAGATGTGAGGTGTCAGTGTAATAAAGTAGTGAAACCCCCATATAAACACAAGTGCACAATACAGTATAGTCACACAAGAATTAATGTAATTTTAGCACTTTAGGGGATGCCAGGGAAGGTAAATAAATCTGTATTATGTAATGAATGATGAATGAATCCCATACAGGTGGTAGTCCAATAAGATAAATCATAAGCAATGCAAAAAATTGCACAGCTATGCTGACCGGGTGTAAGCATTGTGTACATATGAATACTAAGCAATGAGTAGCCCAGCTAAGTGGATTTGCCCATTGGTAAGCAATATTGAACCTGCCCCTTTAAGCACTGCCAACCATAGCAAAGCAGGTTTGCCCGTAGCTTAGCTTAGCTCAGCATTTTCAAAACCATCCAATCACAGCAAAGGGCATGAAATTGGCTGTATTTAAACCCCACAGGTGGGAATACAGCTCACAACTGGTTTTAGCTCTCCACTGTATTCAGTATAGCAGGTGTTGGAGAGGGCATGCACTTTTGCGCACAACACTGCAGCATACAGGAGTCCAAGGAAATGGTAGGACTACTGGTAAAAAAACATGATGTAAGACTGCTGCAGGACCAGTACCAGGGCTCTCAATATGAAGCAGAAGACTTGGAAAGTCTCCCCCATGATCTCACCAGTGCCACTAGTATCCCACAGACTGGTGAGCAGGTCCGGCACCACTATGCTGACTTGAAATGGAGGATAAGGGAGCTCTTGGAACAGAGGGTCCAAGAAGCAAGAGAGAGGGGAGATGTCCCAGCAGTGTGTAAGTATTCATAGCAATAACTGCTTACCACAGTCCAGCCTGTGTACGTGATGGATAGGCATGTCTAAATGTTTCTCTATTTTCATTACAGCTCCATCTGAGCAGGCTGTGAACCAGGAAGCCCATGCCAGTAGGTTGCAAAGGCTGTGTTGCAAGGCTGGTGAGTAACAATCCTGCTTGTAGTAATCATACCAAATAAATATAAAGGAATAAAATGTCACCTAGCAGTATAAAAATGTGTATGGTTTGTACAAAATAAACCAGACAATATGACAGTAATAGTCCCATATAGGTCATATTTAAATAAAAGTGTAACTGCCCTGGCAATAAAGTTCTAAATCTTGGACTGGTTGTGTTTACTCTGTTATTGTATGGCATAAAATGTTGCATTCACCAAGATCTGATATCTGAATAGTAATGTTGTGTTAACTACTGTTTCCAACACTGTGCTACATAAAAATATGTCTAGAATGTCTGTATAACAATATTGTAATTACAAGGTCAACTTTTACAACCAAGAGAGACTTAGACAGAAAACATTAAAAGAAAAGATAGCAGTTTCTCAACATCTCACTTTGATGATATGCAAATGGTTGTGTCTTTAGCAGACACAGCCATGGTTTGATTCCCAGGAGTGGCAGTAAGCTGCATGCATAATTTCAACTAGGATTTTCTGAATATGTGTAGAAGACTTCACTTCAGAATCCTGAAATATTACAGTCCCGAACTTGTTAATCCAGGAGCCCAAAATCCTGAAAACGCAAAATCCTAAATCCCAAAATACTGAAAACCCACAGGATACATATACTGACTATAGACAACACCAACCATATGACATTCCACCTAATATAAGCAGGGGGGCAAGCCCCCGTCCACCCCCCATGAGGATGGACTGTGTTTCCTATACCCCCTGCTACTTAAATATATCAACTCTAAGACTGTACTTCACTACACTATAATGATTTATGTTGTATTATAGCAAGTTAAAAGGGAACATTACTAAGGTTACAACAGGCAGTCATGAAACATGTGATGGTATGTTAACCATTTTATTTCTATGTAATGCAATCTTGGAGTTTGTATACTTAATAAGCTGGGGGTGCAGAGAGGCTTGGCCCCCTGCCCATACTTGGTGAAAAGTGCTATCCTTTGTCTTGTATGTGTTTCTGTGTCATAGTACTGAAATATTGTTATTCTTTGTGTCTTGTATATTTTCAGTATTTTGGGATTCAGGATTTTGAGTTTTCAGGATTTTGAATTTTAAGGATTTTGGGCTTCCGGATTATAAAGCTCAGGACTGTGATATTTCAGGATTCTGAAGTGAAACCATGTAGAAACAGTCAGGTAGTGTTAACAAACATTCCCCCTACAGGTCTTCCTGGTAAGAGAACTGTAACTGACTGGCAATAAAGGCCTAAATCCTGGGCTGATTGTGTTTACTCTGGTATTGTATGGCTTGACATGTTGCACTCACCAAGATCTGATATCTGAATAGTAATGCTGCATTTACCACTGTTTCCCACACTGTGCTATATAAAAAAACATGTCTAGGAATATCTGTATAAGAATGTTGTAATTACAAGGTCAGATAGTACAATCAAGAGATACTTAGAAAGAAAATGCTGATGAAAGTAACAGCATTTTCTTAGTAGCTCACTCTAATAAAACACAAATTATTGTATTGTTCGCAGACACACCCATGGTTCGAATCCTGTGAGTGGTAGTAAGCTGTATGCATAATTTTAACTAGGATTTTGGGAATATGTGTAGAAACAGTCAGGTAGTGTTAACAAACATCCCCCCATAGGTCTTCCAGGTAAGAGAAGTAGAAAGTAGCTATAAGACGGTTGAATTACACACTGTGTACAAACTTACCACTGGTCAAACCAAGGACATAAAGTATTGTAATAATATCTTTAGAACAATGATCATTAAAGTTGTTAGTACTGCAAGGATATACAAGTTGTTAATTGACATCCCCCCCCCCACCATATCTGCAACAATAATCTAAGCACACAAATCAATGGGTATGTTTTACACCAAACCTACTGTTGGGACATATGTCCTATTGTTCAACAAATATTGAAATGTGTATCTATTAATATTCCATGTTCAAATACTGTCATTGGTGGCCTGTTGTTGTCATTGTAACCTGCAAGCCATTGTAATGGCCACTGTGGTTCCATATATGGATGTTTCCTGTTTGCTATGCAACTGTTCCAAATCTGTTGTTTTGGGTTAATGAGAATATCTATGTATGCTGCTATAACTAATCCTGGACCGTGTTGACTATTACTAACTTACATATGTTCTAAAACTGCAACACCATAGCATGTTTGGGGAGGTTGGTCCCTGCAGCCCCACCACTCCCACCTCATCTGGCCAGGGCACCGGGCCCCAGCATGTCTGGGACCCACCCTGGGACCTCCTCTTCCTCTGGTCCTGCACCACCTTCGGGTGGAACCACCTCAGGGGATGGGGTTTGTCACCCTCCCCCTGGGAGCAGGTGCGGACAAGATACTGCCACGCGAAGCCAGGTCTGGGGAATTGGTGTGTAACGAGCTCTGAAAAGAGTTTGGAGATCTGCTACACCAGCTTGAGGGCCAGATGGCACAATTAGAGGGTCAGCCTGCCCCTCCTCCTCAGCCCCCAGCACATCCACCTTCGGGGCCGTGAAGGTGCAGTGGTGAATGCCCATGGGTGGGGACCTTAGTCCCACTGTTTACATTTGGGTGCTCATGGGCTTCTGATTTCCAAACACCCCTTCCCATCTAAGGTGTTTACAACCCACATGTGTCATATACCACCCCTGTATGCTGTTTTGCCTGTCTTCCTACCCAAACTACCTCCCCAAATATACCTACTGCCCTTCCCCAACACTCCACTCTCACCTTAAAAAAACAAAAAGGGCAATCTGTTCGCTCCAAAAAATTTTGCACCATACATAGCTGTCCATTTAACACACATGTCCACTGGACACATGTAATCTGGTCTAATTGACTTCACAAAATATTATTGTTGTCCTTACCCCTCTCTCAGAGGCTTAAGTGTCCAAATATACCTCCAAATTCAGGATATATGCACAGCTGTTGCCGTAGAAGAAATGGACAGCTATGCACCTTCCCTACACTCATCCTGCACATCCCTAGCTACTTTCCCTGTCTCTGCCCCCTTTTTCATCACTTTCCTATCGCCCTTTTTTTTTAAAGAAATTAGTACAGGGGTAAGCAGGATTAAGCCTGTTTGTGTAATGCTAAGCAATGCCTACACAGATTAAGCACTTTTAAGGCTAACTGTCTGTAAGTATGTTTGACTGAAAGTTAGCATTGCTTACCACCACACAAACCTGCTTACAACTGCCTTAAGCACTCCACATCCAGGATCCCTTGCAAGCTTTGAACCCAGGACCCTCCACAGCATAACCACACCAGTTTACAACTAAGCTATATATATATAGATATATATATATATATATATATATATATATATATATATATATATGTATACTGAAGCTCCAAAAGTGGTGGTATTTTCATATTCATAAAAGATGCACACACCTCCAGAGTGATAGACCAACATTATGCATTGCAGATCCTGCAGGCATAGTTGACATTAGGTAAGACACTGGTTCAGGTAGTAGCATGCTATAGGTCCCCATACATGTCCCAAGATTCACACTCCATGTCCATAAACACCCTGGAGAATATTAGTGTCTAACCTAATACTCTCATACTGGTTGACTTCAACTACCCTGCCATTAAGTGGGAAAGCTATTCATGTACCGATGCACATGCCCATCACATTGACGTGGTCCTTCCTAACATAGGTGACCATTGCTCTACAGCAATAGTCAACACCTCACTTGCTATGTCTATACACAAAGCAATCACATTTGAAAATCCACAGCTGTCCTACCCCCACAGCACAAGTAATGACCATGAAAAGCCTTTCCAAAGCTAACTATTGCCTCATAAAATCAGAGGTGACTAACCTCATGGCAGCCATGCAAATGGAGACTAGTTGCATGACAGCTGAATCAAGCAACAATGCACTATGAACACGTACACAAATGCATGGATACTGCCTTACCCAATACAACCAGTTCCCTCACCTCCAAAAAAGGAAGCTGACCAGGTGGTCCCCTGCCATAAAGAAACTGTACAACAGAAGGAGGGAACCAATATAGAATAAGGTGATGTCCCAAGACAGGAAATTAACCCTTATCAGACACAATGAATAGTTGAGATCCCTCATCAAATACTACAAAGTTAGCTGCGAGAACAGACTTGGAGCACATAGTAAAGACAACCACAAGGCCTCATACAGTTATGTAAAGAATCTCCATGGCAATACCAAGAATTGTTCTGAGCTACTAGACATTGGCACCTCCCAGACTGAGCCAACAAATAAGGCCAATATACTGGCTGACATTTGAGTGCAAACATTCCCCCTCACCCCCCCCCAAAGGACCAGTCACAATACCAGTACACCGCCAGTCACCCAGTATTACTGCAGCACAGGTTAAAACACCACTAAGTCCAAGAATACAGCTTCTATGGGTCCTGAGAATATCCCTGGCTGTGTTCTACATGAACTACAGAGTGACCTGGCACCTTACCTGTGTGCCCTGTTCAAGCACAGCCTCACCTCAGGCTTTGTCTCTACTGAATTGTACACTACTACAGTCACCCCTCTCCACAAATGAGGTGTAACTACTGACCCTGGGAAATACCTCCCCAACTGCCTGACACGTCTTTTATGTGAAGCTATGGAATGCATCGTCATGCATCTAATAAACAGGGATATGAGAATCTGAACACTCAGGATACCACACAGTTTACCTTTGTGAAAGCAGGTCATACCTGCTCATTCAACCTGGTCAACCTCTTGCTGGCAGTCATCTGATGAAGGCAAGGTGACACATACAGCCTACATTGATCTGGCCAAAGCTTTTGATAGCATTCCCCACTCACTAAGTTCTGCATCAACCCCTATATCACTAGTTAGGAACAGAGGCACAAACACAGGGGTAGATTGGACATACTGCTGTCATACATTGAGAGAGTTGCAGATGTCACTGGGTCTGTTGTAAAATTCTTTATGACGAATATGACGTCAGTAATACCCATTGATGTGATTACTTACTGACTGCATTCCCCAGAGTTGACAAATGCTTTACCAAGGACAACAACTTTCTGGTGAGCACACAAAGCATGACAGGCAGACATCTGGCCAGTCTGTGGACAGCTTGCCAGTGGAGAGGTATGTCAGAGACATATCACTGTGAGTCGCGACATCACACACTAAATGCATGTCCATACAAACCCTGTCAATTGATCAATCCACCATGTGTATAACAGCACTGATAACATAGAATCTGTTCACAACTCTGGGGATATTTCCCCATGTTAAACCAACACACAGATAACCTCCACGCAAATGTAGGAACTCGAGCAGAAGGAATTATATAAAAAAAACAGTTGTTCCACACAATGGAGTTGAAACACATAAAGTAATCCTTTTATTGTACTGGGTAAGCGCTTTCACGGATAAAATTCCGCTTCTTCAGACCATATAAATTAACTTCATGCACATCTACTTAAATATAAAATTCAAAAACATGTGACCAATCAATTAACCTATACTAATTACCTTAAAGATATGACAAATTTAAATAAATCAATACTACTAAGAACAAGTACATACATAGAAATGTATGAAAAAACCTGACAGTTTAAAATTCTAAGTCTCTGAGATAAAATAAAAAATATCTCATGATAATAACTATCGTAATAGTGTATACATAAAATCCTTACTTGAAAATAATTAATTACATAAAAATGACTTATTCATAAAAATGGCTGAATAGAAATATTACCACACACATATATATATATATATATATATATATAAATGATCTGTCTATACAAACTAATTATAACAAAAAAGCTATTTGGGTTAGACTCAATCCCCTGGATTCATGAAGCTTGCACCAGGTGCAGGTGTAGCGTCGGCATTCCAACACCAAATATGGCCACCGACCGATCCAGGTACAAGCTATTCTCATGTGCACTACCTACGTATGCTATGCCCGCACAGCTCCTGGGCCCTGTATGCTAATTACCCATGTGCAGCAGTGTAGCATGCAAATGAAGGTATGTAGCGAACCAGGAAGTGGTGCAGGCGTAATGAAACCATGCAGAAATGTAAACCGTAAAAAATGGTTTACATTTTTGCAAACATAAAATCGGAGCCATGACAGCTGACCAAACACATGTATTATATTGTTAATATATGCCAATGGCTAAATATATAGCCATTGGCATAAAAAAATGTACAAAATATAAAATTAACATTTAATATTTATAGTCACACTATCACGATGTGGCAGCGCAGGGCAGTGGCACAAAAAGCGGATCGCAAGGAAAATAGAAAAATATAGAATAAAACTGCAATGTAACACATATCATGATTTCCCCATAACAGTCAATGGCAGGCATGCTACACCACACTATGGTGCAAGGGTAGCTAAGGGGCTGTGATAGTGTTATGCGCGGTGGCTAGGAATTAGTAGGCAATGCCATGCAAATGAGAGGACTAATAGTGAATCACAGATTTCCCACTGGTGTAAGGATGCACCTCACAGCATAGCGTTATTACACCGAGGTGTGCCCTTGAGATAAAGATGACATCAAGAGAGGGGTGTGTTACCTTTGCTGTAAGCACATTGGAGCATTGCTAAACTGGTTTACCCATAGCTCAGCAAAGCTGCAGGATAGGGGTCTGTTGAATTGGCCATAGCTTTGCTTAGCTGAGCGTACACAAGGTAACTGAGTATGCATGTGAATGGAGATGAAAACATGCTTAAACCCAGTAAATGAGTTTGAGCGGTGTGCACTGGAGCTGAAACAAGAAGGATAAAGGAAAGAAATAAGGAAATGCTACAGCAGGGAAATTGGAGTACAAATGACTAATTAACACCTAGAAGCCTACAGTGGGCCATTGACAACAGCTAACAAGGCTGCAAGCAGCTACCTGCAGAACAGGAAAGGGGAGGGGCTGTACTGCAAAGAAAACAGTAAAGTGTCAAAGCTGTTTGCAGTACAAGACACATTTTGCCATGAATGAGTAGGTTTCATAGTTCAGTATTAAATTAACTGCCCTTGTGAGCCATTTTAAGCCTAGCAAATTATCCCTTGTGAGACGCAAACCCTGCACTTTGTGTTTGTAAGGCAAACACCTTAACCATTAAGCCACCCTCCCAACCCAAAGTAGGGAAAGCACAAAACAAGAAAGATGGCAGGTGGATGCATGCCTGAGAAGGGGAGGGGATCCAGGTTTAAAAGTGAATTAAAGGGCAACAGATTAATCAAGGCAGGCAAGCATAACTCCACAGTAAAGGCCCCACACTTGCAGTACTCATTGTAAAGCCCATAATTAAAATACTTTGCAGCTGGAAAAAGCTCATTCATACCCAATGACATCAGCAGCATCCATAGCACAATAGTATAAAGTGTGAAAGCACCTCACACACACTTGTGTATTCCAATACACTCTGCACCAGTGGTGTATACAGATGGGGAACTTTTAGTATGTACATGTTAGGGTTTGCCATAGCTTTGATCCAGCAGCATGTGTTGGAGACTGAAGGTGGTGTGGAGGATGATGCGCATGACCACCTCAGGCACCAGAGGAGGAGGATAGTGTTCAGATCCAGGGTAACCTACCAGGAGCTACATGATCTGGAGATAGTAGAGCATTACAGGGTGGTCAGAGACACCCTACAGCAACTTGTGGAGCTGTGCTAGCCACGCCTAAGAACCAGAACAAACAGAGTGGAACCTTTGCCAGTGGATACGAAGGGATGTGTAAGCCTGAGAATACTAGATACAGGTACCATTCAAAGACCAACTGGGGATATTATGGGGATCTCACAGGCATCAGCATCCAGGGTACTACACCAGTTTCTGGATGCCATGTTAACACATGCTAATAAGCACATATACTTCCCCCAAATGCAGGAGGAGTTGGCCAGCAATATGCATCTCTTCCACCATGTGGCAGAATACCCGGCGGTACTGGGTGTAATAGACTGCATGTACATACACATCAAGTCACCACCCAGTGAGTAGGGTAGGCACTACATAAACTGCAATGGATCCCCCTCCATCAACTGCCAGGTTGTGTGCAATGCCCAGGGCATTATCATGGATGTGTGTGCTGGCAGCCCTGGAAGCTATCACGACTCCCACATATGGCATGCCTCACAGCTGTATCAGGTATTTGCCAGGAGGGACATCCCAAATGGCAGCCTAGTGGGAGATGCTGGCTGTGCACTGGAACCGTGGATGATGACTGCCATCAGAAATGCACATACACCCATGCAGGAATGCCATAATGAGGCACACACACACACACCAGAATCATCATAGAGCATGTGTTTGGGATGCTGAAATCACGGTTCCATTGCTTGGACATATCTGGTGGTGCCTTGCAGTACTCTCCAGGCATGTGTGCCCACATCTTCATAGTATGTGCCATGCTACACAATATGATCCTGCAGAAACAGCTGCAGCAGGGACAGAATGGTGAAGGCCCCCACAGTCCACCACCATTGCCAAGGGCCTCACAGGCACAAAGGTACTCAGACCATGAACACCCTGAGCCATCCCCAGTAGGCAGATGGAGGCATGCCCAGTATTCCCATGCCTTGACAAGGAGGGAATGTATAGCACACACAATGACAGTGTAGGCACCTAGGGACTAACACCTTTCTCCACCTGCACACACAGTAAAAATGGATGGCACACACACAAGACTACCTGTAAATTGTCATGAATAGGCAGTCTACTGTGTGCATCCAACATAGGCAGCCCTCAACTATTGCACACACAACTGCCTTGGCACATGGTAAGTCAACACCTGAACAGTAAATTAAGCTATCAGCATGTGCTGATACTGTGTGTATAGGTTCATAGGTTCATAGGTAGGTACTTGACCATCTTCCAGTGGCCATTCATAAACCTAGCCAAAATTTGTCAGCTTTTGCCACCCCATTGATTCATTTACTGTCCCTCTTTAGAGTACAGCAAATGGCGGGATCCCAGGGGTGTATCTACTGTTCCCCATCCACTCTTCAAGGTTTCTCTTGAAGAGTGCTAGTGAGGGGCTATGCATAATGTAATTAGGGATGTTGTTTCAAAGTATGGGGAGTTTCTGTGACAGGAATCTGGCCCTCCAGCATCTTCTAGTTATTGTTGTGGCAAGGTTCAGCTCACTACAGTGTGTAGCACACTGTGACATTGATTCCCATAGGTGGAGCATATCCATTAAGCCTGAGTTCAACATGGCTGTGTTGGCCAGCAGAAATCATCTCTGAGTAAATGAGATGCCACTGAGTAAAGCAGGAGTTTAGTCAGTCTGGCTGCATAGGGCATATGTTTGAGGCCAGTAATCCTCTTGGCAAGGTACATTCGTGGACCTTCCAGCTGTTGGAAGTGTCTTCTGAGGTATATCCCAAATGGGTTATTATACCCTATGATGGGACTGATGAGTGATGAGTAAAGGGGCACTATAACACCAGTATGTCTAGATGGGAACCCTTTAGAAATCAGATGGCCTACATAGAAGGATGTCCTAACTACTTTGGAGATATGATTGTCAAAGGAGAGATCACTATTGACCTTAGTCCCCAGATAACCTATTACCTCATCTGTATTAAAGTGGCTGCCACTCATGTGTTAATATGTGAGTGCTTAATATTCCACAATGGAATGACCATGCAGTTAGTGGCACTTAGCTGGAGGCCATGACTTTGACACCCTGTGTTGGTCTCTGTGAGGCCCCTTGAGGGATGTCTGTGTCAGCTGGACTGTCAGTTATGGCTCCCAGTTCGCAGTCATTGCCAAACATGGTCTGCCGTAGTTCACTTGTGTTTGCCTGTACCTCTGAGAATTATATGCCAAATAGTAGGGCTCCCAGGACTGAGTCCTGTGGGACACCAGTCATGACTGGTTAGGAGTTGGACCTGGAGATCGCTAGTCTTACCATATGGGTTCTGTGTGTAAGCCCATTGGCAACCCAACCTGTGATGTATGGGTGTATGTACAGGCTGGTGTGTTTATCAGTAATACCTGAGTGGGGCATGGTGTCAAAAGCCTTGGCAAGGTCCAGGTAGTGTGTGTGAACCACCTCTCCCCTCATCTAACATCTTGGTGACTGTATGTAAGACATCAAACAGGCTCAGTAGGCATGAACTGCACTCAACCAAACTGACCTGGGTTGGATCACGTGTATGGAGGTTACCAATGTCTTTGTTAATGAATGCCACGAGGATGCGCTCCATTCCATTGCAGACCAGGCTAGTCAGGCTTATGGGGTGGTAGTTACCATGGTCAGTTGTGATTCCACCTTGGTGGAGTGGAATAACCATTGCCACATGTCATTGTATGGGCATGTAGCCTGTGGAGATGCTGAGGTTGAAAAGCTTAATTAGGTGGGGGATCAGGTTGATTTTAGTGTTTGCAAGATGCAGTCTGGGACACCATCTGCCTCCATTGAGTCTGTGTTCTGCTGTTAGAGGGCCATTTCCACCTGTGTGTCTCTGATGTCTGGGATACTGTACCTTTCTGGTATTGCTGTGGACTCTTTAGGGGGTGAAGTATGCACTGAATGTATCTGCAAGGATGTTTGGGATATCAGTAGGGTCAGCATATTTTGTGCTATATTTCACCGGCACAGTGCAAATCTGTGTGTCACCACTTAGATCGTTGACATAGCCAAAGAAGGCTTTGTGGTTATCTTTCGAATCCTTGCCTATTTTCCTGTTGATGTTAGCCTTGGATGATTTCATGAGAGACCTATGTATCTTACTAATACTGGTCAAAGATGTCTGCCCTTCATGGGATTTGCTGTTTGTCTGGAACACTGTCCTACTTCTGTTGTATAGCCTGTTTTTTGCAGAGGTCCACCAGACTGGTGTCCTTGTCTAGGAGGAGAGAGTCTTGGTTTACCAGTGATGGCACGATCCATACATCCGTCTAGGTGCTTATAGATTGCATTTGTAGATCTGTATGTATCTTGAGCAGTGTTTCCCCTTAGCATGGGGGCTGCGAAACCCCCCACCCCCTATCTTTAGTAGTGTGAATTTAGCTGTAGAAAAGGTATACACTGGTTTACGTGGGTGGGAAAGATGGTTGGGTGTGGAAAAAGTGAATCGTTCATGGTCATATCTAACCAGTGACCGGTTTACCTCTGCTGTGGTGCACCTGTCACCCATGTTGGTGATTGCCACTTCTAGTATGTTTCCACCCCTCGTTAGGGAGTTTACCACCTGATAAAGGGCATATGAGGTGATAAATTCCAGGAAGCGCTGGGCCTGGAAGTGAGTACTTGAATAAGTTTCTCAGTTAATGGTAGGGTAGGTGACATCGACCAATGCCAGGGTGTGCGGTAGGACTGTCATATTCTCCACTGTCTCCAGGTAGGTGGAGTGGTGGTCCTGGGTCATAGAGGGTGATTTGTAGCAGGCCACAGTTTACATTGCAGTTGTGGCTGACGTTAGCTACACATGGATGATCTCAGATGTATCATGCTGCCCCACTAACCTGGATGTGTAGGTATCCCTGATGAATATGGATACACCTCCTCCATGTCTGTTTCAGTCCATGTTCTGTGGCCGAAATGTGTGGTATGGGTTGCAGTCTGGTAGTGCTGGTGTGCTCTCAGGAGCCTTAAAACAGGTCTGAGTTACTGCACAGATGTTGACGTTGTCCATAATGAGGAGTGCTGTGAGTGCATGCATGTTGTGATCACAATCCCTGGTGTTGAGTAGCATAACCCTCATTGATTCTGCTTTTGTGCTGTTTACGGAGCTGATATTCACCTTTGAGACTCTCCTAAAAAAGGAACCATGGGGGTGCCAATAGCCTTGGCCAGTATTCCAAAGCCTGAGGCTGACACATAAGCAAGTATGGTTTTGTTGCATGCATGTTTCCCATCTGTGCTTGTTTCTCATCTCTCCTGTAGGTAACCTACTGGTAAGGAATAAAAAGCCTTAAACGTATACAAGTCTTCTAGCTTCCAAGAATGACTTTTGGAGTGATTAAGTATCAGTGTTCTGTATGTTCTTGCTGTATTTAACTGTTTCCTGACTACATAGTGATTTCTCCCTGTATATTGTGATCTGAAAGTCTGTTTATTCACATATTATGGCTGTGATGGCCTGCACTTTAGAGGTTCACCGATAGGTAGTAGGCTATCTGCCCAAGGGCAATTAGAAGCATAGCTACAGTGTGTTGGCTTTCTTTGCACCATTGATGAAGTAACTGAGCGTCTGTCAAGCATAACCAATGAAGCAATTCCAGGCAGAGTTGCCGGAAGCTGTTGAAGACAGGGGTGGTGGAGGGTGATAGGGTCACTTAGTGATCTAAAGAGGACATGATAATGTGACAAATCAACACCATTCAATTTCCCCAACAGGTCTTGCAGCTATCAAACTGGACAGGCTCCCCCACCCCCCTGGCTGTATGGTTCTGGGACACATGATCAAAGGATAGTATATTCTGCTACTCATTCACACAACAAGGTTTCCCTTGAAGTGTGTCAGTGAGGGGCTATGCCTAATGTAGTTAAGAATGTAATTTATTGTATCTCATTTCATTTGTTATGTTTTTATTTCAAGAGTAAGCGAAGCTCAGTTGGTTTGGATGCCTCCGCCCTTTGCTCAGCCTAGCTTACACATAGAAATTATATAAATAGGAAATAGGTTGAAGCAATGTTAATGTCAATAGTGTAATGGTTACAGCATCTGCATAGTATCTGTGCATTCGAGATTCAAATCCCAATAAATTCAGGGATGTTTATCATGTTACAAAGTATACCTTAACCACAGCTTGCATATCTATATATATATATATATATATATATACACACATATATATATATATATATATATATATATATATATATATATATATATATATATATATATATGGATTTATATATATATATATATATATATATATATATATATATATATATATATATATATCTGTAATATTCGTCTGTATAATAAACATTCGAAACACTCATATAAACCCATGTGTGCTGGAGAGTAAAGTCAACAGAGAATGTAATGTTATGTAAGCACATAGTGAGATGTTACTTCACTGAAATGTATATATCCTGAGTAGTTAGCGAATGTGGCCGTGTTTGCGCGCACAGGTCATACGTTACAACTTATGTTTAACTGTGTTTAACCGCTGCTTTAATGTCACACAAACACTTTTAAACATGCTTACAACTGCTTAAATAAGCCTTATTCTGGAGTAAAAAACATTTTTAAAGCATCGCAGGTGCTGAACCCTGGACGCTATAGTCATCGAACTTACAAGCCATCTGAGGTATATACATGCTGCATGGTCTTTAGACTGCAACGTATGCCATATGTCTTCCACAATAATGACCATAAATGGGACAGTCACTTTGTGTACATATGTACAGTACATTGTAATGTACTGTAGTTTGAGAACCAACATATTACAAGTCTACATATGTATAACTGTTACAAATTAATACGAAATATATATATATATATATATATATATATATATATATATATATATATATATATATATGTACAGTTACATCAGAAGCCATATATATATATATATAAACACCTATGAACACACTTCTTGACACAGAAGCAATCCAAAGGAATTGAAGTGTACACAAAACACATGCAGCTCTGGTATTATAACTATTAATAGTAACCTAATTCACCATAGAAGGGATGGTTGTTGTGTATGTGAAGATTGGGTTAGGGGAGGAATGATGTGTAATGAAATCCTGCATCAAGGACAGCCTGGGTGAGACGTTCCATAAGTGAACTGGAGGGGTATACATGGAGTATGGGGACAACATAAAAAGGACACAAAACAAGAACCTTTGTCATCCATAATACAACCTGTCATGTCACATTGCAACACCTAATTCCATAAACATACGAACATTAACATGTATCAGACATATGTACACAAACTGACACATTTGTTTTCAGTAGTGAGGAATACCTGTAGTAAAATGTATATTCTAAACACCATAACATTTGTACATATCTCAGATACCTTAGTGGTAAAGTCAGTGACTGTGGTGTTCATGGCCCCGGGTTCAAAACCTGCAAGGGCTGTTAAGTTATGTTGAGGGCCAGAATAAGGGCTGTTGGATGCAGGTGGATTAAAGCACTTTTAAGCAGTGGTAAGCGGCTGTGCATGATGGTAAGTGAAGCTTAAACACGGTTAAACAGAGAAGCACTTCACAGGTTTAACCTTTGCTTAACATCGCGCAGACCATGGGCAAACCTGCTTACAACCACTTAAATTTGTGTTATTCACACTTTCCCTGCCAGTGTCTACTCTGAGAGGTAAAATAATAAAACCTTCCAGGATTAGAACCTGTAACAATGTACTCCATCCTCAGAGTAACCTACCACTAAGATACCTGAGATGTACCTATGCCAGTTTTGTATGCATACAGGTTAAAACACAAAAGGGAGGAATGTGTGGAAATAGGACAAACCACCATCTACCCAACGAAAGGTGTATGCTCATATATATATATATATATATATATATATATATATATATATATATATACATATATATACACAGAGAGAGAGAGAGAGACATGTCAATATATAGAGATATACATATATATGTAGACATATGGATAGCTTAAAATCATCTACACATCTATGGAGATACAGATAAACGTATGCAATAATATATATTATATCTATATACATATATATATATATATATATATATATATATATATATATATATATATATAGACACACATACATACATACATGTGTGTAGACAGCATCTGAAGTGATCATATCTGAGTATAACATGGACCATAGCAATCACACCTTCTGCCCCCCAAAACAATATAAACATAACATATGAAGAGCATATGCCAATACACTATTACAAATATGTTCTATGCATGCCATCACTAACACAACTGCAATGACTGCAAATATCCATGACAAAAATACACAGACAGCTTTCATTTAGCAAAACTTTATTACATTCTGATGTATTGCCAAAAGGATTCAAGGACTAACAGTACCTGCATGCTATACAGGAAGCATTTAACAGTGCCTTAATGAATCAGCCTGCAATTACCATAGTATTAGTCCACTAAGGGATAGGTGTTTAAATAGGGAAAGAACCCCCACACTCATATAGAAGATGTGTAAAAGTGGTTCCTACACACCTGCACCTGCTATGTACACCCACCAACATCTCCCCTATACCCAAACTAATTACATCAATGCATACTGTTATACCATAACCAATTATTCAACCACTGTACAACATCTGCTGAAACCTTAACATACCTGGACACCGACACATGGCCCTATGTGAAATAGTTGCTGTTATACAATGGAACAGCTGCTGATGTTACAAGGTTTGTTTGAACTAATCCCGTTTCAGAGGGTTGAAAGGTCAATACACCAGGAAGTGTTACCGATTACTGATTATCACCACAGTATGATGCACATTAACACCAAACTAAAGTTGTCTGGTAACCACACTGTAAACCCCCTAACATTATATGCATAGCTATGCAGCCTTGAGCTGGTCAAACATCCTGGCCAGACTGAAACATATGCAGAAGTATTAGGTACAGACAAACCCTGCACGAGTAGCAATGTTCAGATATATAACAGCAGTTCTCACATTTAGACCAAATCCTCTAGGCATTACACACAATATATTAGTGTTCATCTCCATACAGCTGTTGCAATAGATTTCAAACAACTCTTCCAGGCTGTCTTCCTCACAAGTAAGGCAAAGGGACAACGCCCAAGTGGAGTACTCAATTATACTCCACTGTTGCCATGGCACTGGCCATACCTCTCAACCTGGAAACATCAAAAATCTGGACAAGGCCCATGAAAAAATGGGTACAAATCCGTATGCTGATTAACATAAAAATTGCATATGCAATTATGTAACCCCACCCACTCCGATGGAATCATGAGATACCAAATTTCAAACGCAAACTGATGAACAGAGAACCAATATATGGTACCAGAGTCCACCTGCAGCCATTTCATTGTCCCATTACCTGGCTATTTCACCCCATTTACCATAAACACTAATGTGCATACTGCTTTACTTCTACAATGATTATTTGGATTTTATTTTTACATTTTATAGCACAATGAACAAACACTAATAGACATCTGCTAAACAAAGCAATGATGTCTCACAATGAAAACAGACTCAGCCCTGTGCACTACAGTCAGAGCAACATACCACTATGCCAAATCAAAGACAAACTTAAATGGCTATCATTTAGTGAATTCATTTCTCACTTCTCACCATAGCTCTCAACCTCTTAGCACAAAAAAAAACTTTCCAAAGCCAATAATGGGGGAATACAGCCCCAAAAATAGGGACACATTTCAAATACTGATTTTATAACCTTAGAAAATTGCTAGAATAAAAGGTTTGGTGTTACCATTTATTTTTTGAAGAATATGAAGTCTAAAATGCAAATGCCTGTCATTTAGTGAATTCTGAAATCCAGAAAAACATTTTATGAGGAACAGGATAAAAATTTGAGGCATAAATATGGAAAGTTTTCAGAAGGAGTGGTGGGTAGGGACTTTAGGCTCTTGTTACCTGTCCAAGGTATGAGCCTGAGTACCTCCTCTAGCCACACACACACACACACACACACACACACACACACACACACACACAAACACACACACACATACACTGAATGTGTGCATGGCATAGTGAGAAATAACCTCTTACTTCTGATAGTCCTAAATGGCTCTGGACTGGCACTGATAATCAGAAAAATAATAATCAGAAAACCTACAAGTAATCACAAATAAAGCTTCAATAATAGTGTCAACTTTTTTTCAAAACTACATCTCAGCACTTCAGGAATATTACAAGTATGCAAAATGACTAAAAAGATGTTAGCAATTCAAATTACAACAGAGTCATCTTGAAGGCAAATTTAACATTGTTCACTTTCACTCCCTCCAATAAATAAGTGGTGTTTTATTAATGTGTGTGTATAGTAGGTACAGGGTATAAAAGCATCAGCAGACTTTACATGGTCTACATTCAGAGTTATGCTTGGAGGAGAAGCAAGTTGCACTACATCAGACAAATCATTGGGACGTACAGATGTATCTCAAGAGTCAAGTTCATCCTTTGCCAATACACTTGCTTTGGGGCATTGTCTACCACTGTTTGAAAATAAAAATTACTACGGTGATAAAAAGCAAAGCAGGGAAGGGAAAAGAACTATATTGTGGATTATACGGAGGACACAAGCAATGACAAAAATAAAACACGCACACACTCTTTCCATGCAATTGCAGCATAATGAAAATGGCAGCATTTCTGTATTCATAGGTTCATAGCTGTGTACTAGGCTAATGCTCTGGAGCCTTTACAAGCCTAGCCCATAGGATTACCCTGTTTATTATACAATTATATCTGTGTGAGGGACTTAATGCTAGAAATGCATACTGCATTCCCTACATTTATTTAAGTAAGAATATGAAGTGAAAATTCAAATGAAAAAAAAATACTAAACAAAGTCAAGTTTTGGGGATTTTTAAAGAAACAAAAATAACCTGAAACAAAGAGGGAAAGCATGAAGATGCAGGAATACTTCTGAAACAAACTGCATTCACAAAGCACAGAAATATAACTGATGTTTGTCCCAGAGCCAACTGCCACCTACAAATTTCTCTTATGCAAGTCAGCGTCAAATCCTACAAACATATTTTTTTAGATAAAGCAAATGAAAAATTAGACAAAGCAGGTGAGACACCTGGGAAGCATCGCTCCTACACAAAGAAAGATTAAATATTGCACCACCTGGACCAGCTCACCGTTTCTTATTAAAATGGCACATCCAATGCAAGGACAGTCTGATGCAGAATCAAATGGACATAACATCCCATTACAGATTTCAACCATCAACATTTATTTCAGTCTGTACCTTCATAAGGACTAAAGTTAACTGGCAGCTGCATACTGTTTGCAAGACCCTTTGACATCCCTGTTTGGTTGTAGATAGACTTTCAAACTCCCCTTGCTCTAAATGTAACAAATACCATTAATAACTAGAAAGTAAATATGGGATATACAAGCTTACAAGTCAACATTTTCAAAAGAATACAAAACCAAAATATTCGTGGTTGTGTGAAGTCAATTATGCTAGAGCCCATGTGAAGCATTTTCCACACTCAGAGTACATGCACCATACAAACACACAAGTCAACTAGCAAAACAACCTAGACTTTGTGGAAGTTAAGGATTTTAACCCACACAACAAGTTATGAGTCCATTAAATCCTGCCACTTGGAAAAGATCAGGCTTCTCTCATCTTCCTAGATCCACTGTTTCAATTATCCCGAAGATACAAATAAAACTGGCCGTAGTTTTGTAAACAGAAACTTTATTCCCTACTACTGTGTGGCAATAGCACTGACCCGTGAAAACATTATACTCTCTCGTACAGTACAAAGCACCAGACACATTCCTAGCTGGTTTGTCACAACAGGAAAAGAAAAAAAGAGCCGCACACACCCACTGAAATGGTGAAACTTTACTGCAACTCCTGACCAGAACACAAAACTACACAATAAACAGCCCATGAAAGTGACAAGATGCAATAAGCACTGCATTCCATAGAAGACCCCCTAGAATTTTGTTTTGAACTGTCACTGCATTGCAATCATTGCAAACATCCAACTTAGGTTTTAATGTGACAACTAATAACAAGGTATAAATTTGAGTTAAATTTGGTAATGCTAGTAGGTCTTTAGGTAACTGACGTAAAATGTCTAACTTAGGTCTAAAAGTGTCAATTAACGACAAAGTACAAACCTGGAGACAACATGGTTAATGTGGCAGCATTTGGCCCTGTATTTCATTTAGTTAGGATTAGGAGATAAGCTTCTTTGGAAAGAGTACTATTTTGAACTATAGAATTACACTAACATAAATAAACAAATATATAATTAATAATTTGTACAGTATTTTTAAATCTATATAAATTTTGCCCTTTTGCTCACAACTAGCTAATATTAGCTTTGTTGAGAAACCATAGGTAAATTTATGTACAGTTGTATTTAACATAGGAGGGTTGTTGTAGAAATTATTTAGGATTCTTGAAGTAAGACCATGTGGCATAAGGCCACAGTGAAGATCCAACGTGGTAGAGTTGCTTGTAGAAAACTTTACCCTTCATTGTGTGAGATCAACACCTTGAGATGAGGAGTTAACCCTGTATTAAATGATTTTTTATTGACATACCACTCGCATTTTTTGCTATCTGACATAGAATTACGTTTAAAGTAAGTTTATTTTTTATTCACTTTTCTTATTCACACTTTTAAGAGTGAACAAGTAGGAAGGGTATACAGGACAATTTATCTGCACTTGTACCTAATAGGGGTAAGTGTACGAAGCCTTTGACACTTTAGATTTAAGATCATGGGTTACATCTCACTAGTGAACACCCAAGGTGGCAGAGCTGTTTGCGGAAAACTTTTACTTTTACTTTGAGGTTGTGCGATATATATTATGAGATGTGAAGGTAACCTAGTACTTAAATGATTATTTATACTGGCATACCACTTGCACTTCTTGGTTAGGTAGGTAGAACAGAGGTTTAATGAGTCTATACTTTACTATATCGTAAGCGAGACCACACAGAAAGGGTTTGATTGTTCCTGTCATCTATATTTAGGTTTTATTACACCAGTTCTCTGCATTGATTGTAAACTTGACTTTTAGAAGCAATTTGCTTTTTGATTTCAAAAAAACTATGTTAAAGATGCACATTGGGCACACTATGATATTGTGTATTCGTCTTTTAAGTTCAAAGTGCTCTATTTTTGGTGCAAAAGCTTGTGTTACATGTTAGACAGATGAACTACTTCCTTCAAGGTAGATTTCTCATTTGAATCTACTTCAAGTATTTGATGAGAGGGGATTGGTTAGTACAATAGGAGGAGGTTATTTAAACCCATTGTGTATATGAGCGAGTTGTCTGAGGAAGTCCGGATATTATCCGGATGAAAAGCGCTTTACACATTGTTTCTTTGGTTCTTGTCTTGTATTTCACCTTGGCATTGTTGCCGCTCATAGTTCATTTTTTAACATTTTTAATAAACTCTGTGGAAGTCCGTCACCATTTGGATTTGGTGCATCTTTTGTGTTTTTCCAGTATTGCAATTGTACTAGAATACGGTACTAAACTTGAACAGCAGTAACTATGCAACACCAACTCATCTAAGAGATCAAATCAACTGCTTGAAAATGGGACTTCAAATACATAGAAAAACCTTCAAATACAGAGAAAAACTGTGTGCTAATCCACATGGCTATTGAGCTCCAATAGATTAAAACAAGATAATGCAACACCCACTTCCGAGGGACAAATACTCAACTGTTCCGAAAACGACACTGCGCAGTTTGACTTTAAAAATCAGAATGGACAGCAAAACACACACTACTTATACATGCACAAACATGTAGATGGAAAAATAAATGGTGAGCACAAGGCAGAGCTGCCAAGCTACCATTCTCAAAATTGACAAACACTACCAAATACCATCGCCCAAAGTGCTCAAACAAATATATTTCCCTCCAACCACAATGTGGAAACTATGTTAGCTCCAGGATAAATCCCACACAACAGTAACAGAGAGAAAGCACAGGTTTATAGGTTTAATATCTGACCACAAACTTTGCAAAACACTGCCTCCCTCATGCACCCCATGACTGACCACAAAACAGTCCAGCTTTGTATTATGCATCACGAAAACGTCTTATCCGGCACAATCGGCATCAATATATCATATCAGCTTCCAGTCTTGCTCATTCTTCCATACTCAATGGCTCACACAGCAAAATGAAAACAGCAGCTTAATGAAATACATATACCCCTTTCCATGCCGCATAATGAAAACACTTCATTTCTGTATTTAAGAAAATGGCTTATTCAGCATCAGCGCTAGCAGCAACATATCATACCAGCTTCCAGTCTTGCTCAGCTCAGCAAAATAAAAATGGCAGCATATTCAGTTTGGCAGGAAAATGGCAGCAAGCAACATAATGAATTATCCAGGGCAGCATAATGAATCTTCTGGAGACAGCATAGATATCAAGGGCAGCTTCCTGCTAAGGATTTGTAGATGTACGTTTAGCTTCAGCTCAATTCTGACAGGCTGGCAGGCCATTTCATGGAGTTGACATCATCTCGCACATGATGACGTCAGCTGAAAAATCCAGGAAATAAAATTTAAAAATAAAAGCGCTAGGAAATTGGAAATTAAGGGGTGCCACTTGGGAATCGTGGCACTCTATTATTTGGACCCCAAAACTCAGTAAAAACAGAGTAATTCAGTACGGTTGGGCGGTATGGTATTGGCTAAGGCAGTAGCTGTGCAGCTGATGTGCATGTAATTAACTACTTAGGAACATCAATTGGTTATCGCGATAGCACATGTTACTGATTTGTAACTATAAACTGTTGCCTTGTCACACATTCAAACCATCTGTATCTACCTGTAGAACAGTACAAAATACTGAAACACAAACCGAAAACGAGTAATATACCAGTCAATAACTTCTCCAATTACTAAGAAGGTATAACATTTAGTATGTTTGTGTATGTAGTGCCTGTTCTGTAAGAATTACAGTGTAATCAATGCATATAGTGGAAATAGCTATCTTGTAGCGATGTATTGTTGAGCAGTAGCAATGCTTGTAGTATTCTATGTGTTTACTGCTGTAGGTCACAAGGCAAACTCCTCATACACCACAAGGGATGATATATATGGGCTTGGAACTCACCAATTCGCTTCCAGCCACTGTCAGTGTCAGGGTTGGTCCAACAAGTATGTGCTATAACAGGGGATAGTATATGTCGATATATTGTAACAGTAGACATATGTATGGGTGTATAAGTAAGATGAACATGTCAAAGGTGGGCTTACTGTGCAAATATGGGTTCCATTGTGGGTTATTGTGCCAATAACTGTGCAAAGTACAGTATTTTAGTCAGATCTGTATTCCATTTTTCATAGAATTTTTGTTATGTTATGCAAACATTAGTTATGTCTATTGGCAATTACAATACTCAATAACAGGATACATATCACTTGTATTCATCTGCCAGTTTAGCAGCATGATAGCAAAGATAATTGGAAGAACTAGGTAACTATCCATGCACATAACACATGTAATATCCACCTCTCTAGTATCGTTTGCAAGCAATAACAGCTGTGCATGTGTACATGTTATGCAAATGTGTAGTGACCCTTCTTACAGGGCTGGACCTCTCTAGTATCATTTGCAAGCAATAACAGCTGTGCATGTGTACATGTTATGCAAATGTGTAGTGACCCATGTTACAGGGCTGGGCCAAATGGCTATGTGCACACCTACATAGAGTGGATATTAAGAGAAGAGACACACTGGTTGAACTACCAGGTTTGTGTAGCCTAACCTCTCATTGCCAACCTAACAGCCGCTTGCACATACTGTATGTAAGGTAGTGCACAGTACTGGTAATGAAACAGGTTGCATATCATCTTTAACTCCAGTGTAACATTTGCAATATGAGTGTAAGATGTAGGAGACTGCTGCCCATGTGTAACAGCCACTTCATAGGTGATGGCTTACACTATCTGATTATATCCTGATCATGTTGATAGTGGCAGCAGAGTCTATTGATACATGACTGTGTTTGGGGAGTGGGTGTCTGTGCCCAAGAGAGCTCATGGTCCTGGTGGATATGTGAGTATATACCCAGAAAAGGAAACAGACCTGTAGACACTTGCATCATCTGTAATCAACTATCAGGATGTGATGTGCTCCTCAGAGGAGGATTGCTGCTAAAGGTAGCTAAAATGTTTCAGTAATAGCCAGTGTTGTCACATCCATAACACAAATATCTACTTGTGAGCATCACTGTCTAAAACATCTTCATAAGCAATAAGTAAACTAAATACAGTACTTGGTACTTGTAGTACTGAATGCTCATACAGGCATGTCCACTAGTCAGCTACTGGTGTTTACTAATGTCAACTTTGTGTATGTGGCCATCCTAGGGGAATGTAATCTATATGCCATATACACTGCCAAACCCACCTAACACCACACCCCACACATTGTCTGGGATGCAGCTATAGGGGTAGGTGTTAAGCTGGAAGGCAGTCCAGTCTACAGCCATGACTGGACTGGACAGTCATGAGGTGTAGGTTAACACATGCATCTCATCATCACAACCAACACATACCATTACCAGAACACAGTAAGGACACCCACACACACTATCAGAAATCATACAGATTCACAGACGCTTCTAAGTATCTGGCAAAAAAAGTGACCTCCCAAGCTGGAATAGACAGATAATGAAATACACAAACTGTAAGACATAGTTTGCATAATTGTGCCACACCTCAGAACACGTGGCCGGAAACATGCCCAATAGTACTCATTTGTGAATGCAAACTCTAGCAATATGTTACACACCAAGCTATATGAAGGCATACATACTGTCAGATGCCTGTCTGTCATGATTAGCCACATACCCATACACTCAGACCACCTTTTGAACTATACACATGGCTCTGGCATATTCCATATTGTTGTACTAATACACGCAGCCAGTGGGAAGAAACATGCGGCAATTAATGCATAAATTACTACATTCATAGGTTATAGGTTCAAAGGTAGGTACTAGGCTATCAGCCCAAGGGCCTACATAAGCCTAGCCAGCAAGGTTCCATGGCTTACGCCACCCAAGAAAGTTATTTTCCTGTGCCACTGTCGAGCAGAGACACAGAAGTGATCCCTGGGGTGTATTTCCTATTTCCCATTCACTCATCAAGATTTTTCTTGAAGAGTGCTAATGAAGAACTTTGCTTGACATAGATGGATAGCTTGTTCCAGAGTATAGGAAGTCTCTGGGACAGGAATCTACCCCTCCAGCATGTCCTATTTATTGTGGTGATAAGGTTTAGGTCTCTAGAGCATGTAGCTCGGAGGGATTGGGATTTTTTTAGTTGTAGCATGGCCAACAGCTCTGGGTTTGACATAGCTTTATATGTTAGAGGCAGAGATCACCTCAGAGTATACGATATGCTACGGAGTAAAGCAGGAATTTTTTGAGGCGGTCAGTGTAGGGCATTTGTTTGAGGCCATTAATCCTCTTTGTGAGGTACTTCTGTGGCCCTTCCAGCTACTGCAGATGTCTTGTGAGGTACAGTCCAAAAGGGGTATTGTACTCTATAATGGGTCTAATGAGTGTTGAGTAGAGGGGAACAATGACCTCTTTTCTCCTAGATGAGAACCCTTTTATGATGAGGTGTGCCACGTAGAAGGACTTCCTGACTACTGTGGTGATGTGACTATCAAAGGAGAGACTACTGTCCACCTGCGTCCCAAGGTCTCTTATCATGCATTCGGTGTTAAGTAGATTGCTGCCTATGTAGTAGTTCATGGGTACAGAGTTTTTACTAAAGGGGATGACACTGCACTTTTTGGCATTGAGCTTGAGGCCATGGCTCTGACACCAGGCATCTGTCTCAGTGAGGCCCTTCTGTAGGATGTCCACATCATTTGGGGACTTGACTATGGCTCCTAATTTGCAGTCATCTGTGAACTTCATTAGCCAGAGGCCTTCTTTTTTAGCCTGTACTTCAGAGAAGTAGATACCAAACAGGAGAGGTCCCAGGACGGAACCCTGTGGTACTTCACTTGTCACTGCTTTGAGGTCAAATTTGGAGTCTGCAACTTTTACAGTGTGGGTTCTGTCAATGAGCCAGTTGGCAACCCATCTTGTGACGTAGGGATTTATACCTAGTTTAGTGAGTTTAGCTATAAATTCCTACTATATGCATTGGTGGTACAAATATGAGTAGTAATTTTATGAAAGATTAAACATGGATGAAACAAATGGTTACTATGTCTGATAATCTACATTATCAAATCTACTCATAATGTACATTTTACTGACTAACAGCAGCCCATACTGTGCCACTGTTGCAGAGCACATTACTTAAACTGTGGGGGGGGGGGGCTATTCCATAATGTAGCTCAGTTACTCATATCCTATACTTTTTACACATTGGTATCATACCTCTCACCTCTTAGCACAAGAAATCAAGACAAAGCCTGAAATAATGGGGGAACAAAGTCCCAAAAATAGGGAAACATTTCAAATAATGCTCTTTTATATGTTATGTTGCAGCATAACCATATTATCACTGTTAGAAAGTTGCTAGAATATCAGGATTTGTGTTAGCATGTATTTCTGAAGGATATGAAGTCTGAAACTCAAATGTATGTCATTATTTAGTGACTTTAATCCTTAGATCATCCCAGTGATTTGTCAAAAAACACAAATTTTAAGAGCAACAGACCAAAAATATAAGGCAAACATCTGGACATCCTGTGAAAATTTGTACAGTTGAAATGTGTGATTGGTATGAAATTGTTTTGGTAAATATCAAGTCAACAGTACACAGTAAACTAGACCACTTTCACATTGTTCCTGTTTAGTACATTCATCATGAAGGTTTCTATATGTATTGTGCCATGCAGCAATTCTGCACTCCGAGTTGCAGGTCCATAGATTCTTAGCAAAGTGCATTTTGAAGTTCTCCTAAAATGTCTCCAAGTATCTTTTCAGATAGGATGCAGTATTATACCTTGTATATGTTTACTACAATGTTTTAATAGCTTGTGCATGAGACATGTTACCAAATAATCATTCATATGTATTGCAAGAGACAAAAGGTTCCCACTGTTATATCTGTCACCAAAGAGTAAGGTGGCAATGCAGAATATATTTGTAGTGCATGGATAGTAGTGATTACACTCCAATGTTTAAAAAAAGACAAATCAGTTAAGCACAAGAGTGGCACGTGGCCCAACCTTAACAATCGTTTATGTCATTAAGATTGGATCGAGCTGTCTGCAGTAAAATCTGCCTGCACTGACTAGTAAATGACAGCAGCAGAATAAAACATTTGTTTCTACCTGCTGCCCATACTGGTAATGTGTCCCTAACTTCCTCAAACAAATTTAGCTGTTAGAATAACAGGGTGTGTTAGCATCCATTTTCTGAAGGATACAAACTCTGAAACTCAAATGTATGCCATTATTTTTAAGTCCTCAGTGGTTTGTCTGAAAACCACAAATTTTATGAGGAACACACCGAAAATATGAAGGAATAATGCTGATGTCCTGTGAAAATATAGACAGTTGAGAGGTATGAAGATAAGTATAAATATAATGGATTACATTATGTTACCTCTCTGACAGTGTTCACTAAGTGTTTTATGGCTTTAAAAGCAAAGAAAACACTAGCAACTTTTTTCCATGTAACTAGTAGTACTTGTAGCAGATAATGCTCCTTACGGTACAAAAAATTATGATCATGTCACTTATCATAACCTTAAATGATGTGTGCCCAACATGGCTGCCAAGATTCACTTCTTGCTCTTAGCTCTCAAGGTAAATTTCTTGGCATCCATGTCTCAATCACATAATAAGCAGATTATGATTGGTAACACAATCAAAATCCTCTTTATGTTGCATCATAATCATATTATCACTGTCTTAATATTAGCTTGAATGAACTACAAGCCTAGCACTCCAAAAATAGCACTTCATAACGAACATTAACTATTTTCAAAAAAATCTTTGAAAAAATAATTTTATGGAAAGATAAGAAAACTAAGCTTATATATCCTAGGACACACTTTATCTATCTATCTATCTATCTATCTGTCTATCTATCTATCTATCTATCTATCTATCTATCTATATTTCTCTGTCTATTCACCTACCAATCTAAGCTGATGACCAGCATATACTAAAGAATAACTTTTAATACCCTGGAATTGATAATTCTCTACTTTCTTAGATAATGATATTGTGAAATTAATTTTCACATAAAGGAAACTGTTTCGAATATATTGTGCCTTATGATTCTAACAGTTTCTATACTACATAAAACAGCTAGTTCTTCTAAGAGATTATAAACTGATCATAACATCTGTTTTTTTTCTACTTAACAATGTTTTCAATGTACCCTCTCAGACTCATCACTTGATACATAACTTTATTTCAGAATAATTATAATAACAGTAAATTCTTGCACTAGTCAATACCATATGTATTTCTCTTATCACACATTCAAACCATTGTTGAGTATGACAACTAGCAATGCCATAATATTTATATTTATATTGTTAACAAACACCCACTAGACACAACTCATTTTACAGAGGTGACTTGGAAGCATCAGTTTTCTAAAGTTATTCTCTCTTATTTGCTTGAGTTGCTCAGTGTTTATACAGTGATTGCTACAGATAGTGAGAATTTAAACTTCCTCATAGGAATCTGACTGATAGGTAGAGCATGGTAACTATGGACATGAACAGATGATCATGTGATCATTGCTGGCTATTGTCATCACTCCAACGTGTGAGCCATTGGCCTGGTCATTAATGTTGGTTATAGACAAAGCTCAGAAAATCATGGCATTTCTCAGGAAAATAAGTCATGCTGAAAAACTTCCTTAGTTCAGAGTATTTAGCAAAAGCAACTGAAGGCAGCAGGTTAGTGCTAAGCACAACCATAAAATCTTCATCAAACCTTACATAATTTTAATTTACAAAACACTAAATAGAATAAACAAAGAAATGTGACAGCAGGATGACTAATTTTAGCATTTTTGTGGTGTCATGTAATCTGCATATTTTGTTGACTCCTTGTCAGCTGAGTAGAGAAAGATATCCTCATGGTTTGAATGTATTTCCGTGCTGTATTAGGAGTTCTTAAACTCAGTAGTCTGTTATCACAAGTCATAATGGTTAGTTCTGCAAAAGAGCTCCTTCTGTAGGAGTTAAGAATTCTTGAAGGCCACAGTTGCATACTCCGATGTGTCAGCTGACGTGTCTTCATTTTGCATACCAGTTTTCTTTTTAGCTGCCTGATCAGCAAATGCAACTTGACAGTATACAAGTTCTGATCCGTGACTTTCAGAAACATTTGCATATACTTTATCTTGATTCTGTTAAATTAAACAAGAAATGTTTACATTATTTTACATGTGTCTACAATATATTACATGCTGCTACAAATCAAGAACTCTGGAAACTAAGTAGAATAATCAGATATCCATGTTAACTTCTTGGTTTGATCTGTATTTGCTAAAGCTACGGTTAAATTACCTGGACTTGATTATTCTTACTTACCTTTCATCCTATTGCATGATTTTCCAGGCTCTGTAGGCTTCCTAGGCCTGCTCTACAGAGATACATGAGATAGTGAGAAATGGAGACAAACAACAGTAATCGTGCATTGCATGTAATTTGAAGGTGCAGCAGTCTTGTGGAAAAAGTGTGCAACTCCTGAGGAAGATTTTACAGAGCTAATGCCAGAAAGTAATAATGTTTACTGGGCCTGGTCTATACAGTGACAAATGAGGTTTGGTAACAAACTAATTTGTCCAGGACATCTTCAGGTGGGAGTTCAGTAGAAATAGTAATGGGAATTAAGAGGATAGGGGAAGAAAGCTAGTTGGGGGTGAAAGGGTTAAATGGGAATGTAGAGTGATTAGGAGAAAATGAAGTAAGTGAAGGGAGGGGTTTGTTGGGTTTTATTCAAGTGTAACTGGGTAGGGAATCACATTTTTGGGTGCACTTGCTATGACAAGTGTCACATCCGAGACAACCTGCAGGTAGTTTGGAAAGCAGGTAGGCCTTGGGGTTTAGGGATGGATGGTGATAGGTACAGGGTGAGTGAGTTTTTTTTTTTCCTCTCCACTAACCCATATGGTAATACAAGAATTCATGCAGTATTTCTGGTAACTTGACAGCTTATGGTTTTATTCACAAAGCAATAAATGGTGGCCATTCTGAAATTTGTTCATAAATTAACATTATTTTGGTGATCTTTAAATTATTTTGCAGGCTACATATCTCATATAGAGGTAATATTTTAGGGGCTTCTCCAAATGCGTATCAGAGTACACCAACATCAAGAGCAAATCCCCTCCCCTCGAGCTTAGAGATCCTATCTTTTTAGTATAGCTGGCTGTGTTGAATAGTCCACCTTGTAATTAAAACTAATGGAGGGGTATGGGGAGGGCTGGTTGCACGATTGCTTTGTGGTTAATTAGGGAGTTGGTGAGTAGGTTTCAGTTGCTGTCTCTGTTAGTAGTGGCCTTGGGTTTTGTTTGCTGGTATGTCATTGCCTGATGGTCTAGCCACACTACAGGTTCCCCGGTAGTGTCTTTTGGTAGGGGCAGGCTTGTAGCTGTGGGAATTGCTGCAGGTCTTGATTTGGGAGAGGTAAGCAATGTAGTGGCTTCAGCTGCCTGTTGATGCTAGGGGGTATTGATATTGTGGGGAAGAGTTTTCTTTCTTTCTTTTTTTGTTCTCCAAAGTACATCATTCTTGTTTACAAGGTTTTGTTGTGGTTTCATGGGAGCTTCTTTGTGGGCTTTGTAGTGTGCAAGGGTGGTGGCTATTAGTCTGACATGCTCATGGTGCAAGTGGCAGTAGAGGGGTACTGGGGTGTTGTTGCCTGGTTTGGGATGTTTTCTCAGGCTGTGGGGCATCCGCAAGTGGTGGTTGCTTCCAAGCATGCACGTTGTTGTGGCATCTGGTGGGGGCATGCCTATCAGCGGTCAAGATTTTCACATTATGTCTGGATTTTGACTCCAAATTTGGGATCTTTTATATTAAAAGAAGAGGAAAAAAGGTTGTGGCTTGCTGGTCAGTCACTGGCAAATCTTTGAGGTCTGTGGTCAGAACTAGTGATGAGATTGTGTGGTTTGTTGGGAACAGTCTACTATGGGTGGTGCATGTGACTGGTGAGGCATGAATCTAAAGTAACACAAATTGAATTGGATGCAAGTCATACAGTTTTCATGCATCTTTGTAGGGAGTGATCTGCACTGGGCATGCCAGAAATGTGGCTGAATATGTGTTTGATTTTCTTGGTGATATGCTGTCATCTCTTGGCTATTTTTCTTTTGTAGTCTTGATCTTTTGATGCATTTGGAAGGACTGTAATGCACAAATAGGTATACTGTTCACAGGATGGCCAGAGATATGTCTGTCATTGATCTTATGCAAGATGTATGTCGAAACATTTTTTTTTTTTTAATTTTGATTGATAAGTAGTCCTGTGGAGTCTTTTGTGGTGCTTGGAAGGTGGAAGCTAGGAGGAAGAGGTAATTGAGCAAGTTATGGTGGATGGCAGACACATATGCATGGGAGATTTGCAGCTTGTGGTCTTGGCTTTTTTTGAGCTGGTTCTGCTTGCTCAGTGGCATGCATGCTCCTTCAGAGGGGATGGGGTGGGGTGTTGCCTGTATGTGGGTGATGGGGTTTATTGTGCTGTGGATGTTCAGAGACAGGGTTAGTCACATGCCTTGCATGGCAGCCAAGTGGGGCAGCCATGGCATACTCCTGATTTGTTTAACGCAGTTGGTGAAGAAAGTTGTTGCTCTTGTGGGTGACTTGCAAGTGCAGCTATTGTTGTCCTTAGTTTCAAATTTGTTGGACTAATTGTGTCAAGCAGGTTGAGTGGGATTTGATGGAACTAAAGAGAGAGGGAAGAAAGCGGAGTGGCTTTGCTCCCAGTGGAAGTTCCTTGCACTGGGCCTGTGTTGGACATATGAGCTGGTGTTGCAGGTCTTGTTTCATGGGGGATTCACTGCTCCAGACATAGCAGACTGCGACTGAGTTAGGGGTTGGCAGGGTGACCTTGATGATGTGCACCAGCCACTGAGGACTGGAACTGTCTGTTGATCATTCTGACCTCATCTGCATGCATTTTGTTTTTTTTTTTTGCTGAGTGTTGAATGTTGTGACACAGCAGGCAGTCTGACTGAATTGAATTCAGTGCAGTCCCACTACTTTATGGTAGTGGGAGCGGCCCTCTGGTTTCCTACAACCAGCATGACAGCAGTCACAAGTGGGCTAACGGTGTGGCCTTAATTTTAGTTGAGTCACAGGCTTCAAGTTCGGTATTGGATAGCCCGTGCATTCATGGTGGGGCTGGGAGCCTGGAATGTGGGAAATGTGCCTGTGCTGACAGCTTGGGGGGGGGGGGTCAGGAGATGTGCTTGTACCATAACTTGGTACAGATGTTTGCAGAATGCCCAGATTTTCTTTGCAAGATTTTTGTTTTCTGGCAATTCATTGCCATGTTGCTGAGGGTTGTAATTGGTGCATGCTACCGAAGGTAAGCAGAATATTATGTAAAAAAAAAAATCCTGTTTTTGATGTTGAAAGGTATGGTGCTAAGGCTAACATGTACTGTGCTAGGGCAGACATCAGATTATTTACAGTAAGCAGACATTGCTGCTGCCCAGATGTGGAAGATTGGCCAGATTTTTTTCCTTATTTAGATTAAGGCAAGTGTTTAATAGGAGGGTGCGGATAGGCTTCACTTTGGGGGAGGTGTAACATTGCTCTTAAGGTTGGAGGAATGATTGGGTATTGGGGAGTGGGGTGAGTAGACAGGTTCTGTGATGTGGGGCCATAGTTTTAATGAATCTCTTTCACTGCTGTTACTAGCATGCTTGGATTCATTCACCCACATGGTCATAATCAGAGGTTATTTGTTCCACTTTGTGGCATTTTGTTTCACAGTTGGTGTGTTTGAGGCAGATAATGCCAAGTATGCCATTTTTCAGTGAGTTAAATTGGTAAGTAAATGGATGCATTAGAAACAAGGTGGGAGGTTGGCATAATGGTTAATGTGTTTGATTCTCACATGGGGTAATTGGCTAGGCTTAAAATGGCCCACAAGGGCAGTTAGCCTAGTACTCATCTATAACCTATGAGGGCTCTGCATGTTTTGTACCCTGTGAGAACAAGGGGTTGAGTGATGGTGGTTGCTTTTCCATGGCAGCAAGTGCTGCTATTATGTGCATGCTTTCCATCTGAAACCTGTTGTAAGTTTGGTATGTTATGGGTGGTTAATGCTGGCCTTTTCTTTAACAAGGACGCCATTGCAGCCTCTGTGATCTGCTGTATTGGCAGGAAGTATGGAACGGCTTAATTTTCTTTACCCTGATTATTGTCTCAGCAGTAGCCATAGAGTATGGGAGTTTTGTCATGTACTGTCCAGCAGCAGTACTTCCATATTCCATTGCAGCTTAGGTGCTCAGTGTTCTAGTGGTATGTTTATAGCACTCAACAATTCATCTTGCAAATGAGGAACACTTCCCAAATGAGGAACACTGCCTCTCATATGGTGGAACAAATGGATAAAAATGTGGCTCACTCATGACTTTAACTAGGAAGCTGATAGGATGGTTGAAATTAGATAATTTTACTTCTAGATTAGACCTTTTAATGAAATATTATTCAGTCATATTTGCCATCAATATTCGTTATTGTTAACATGGAATGTGTGACAGATTCTTTCAGTGTGGAACTTCAAGGAACATGATTTTTTTTGATGACCCCATATGAGGTACGTTTGAGAGGTATGGGCATGTAACAAATATATTTTAATTGTTTGTTTAAGTAGCTTAAGTTTCATTGTGGGTACATGCTGCTGTTAAAGCTGCTGTTAGAAAAAAAAGAAGCTTGTGGGGGAAGCTGCTAAGGTTGCACCGTTTAACAGAAGAATCTTTTAATTTATTTAAAAGTAATTTTGTGGAAATATTCTTGTAGTTCTTTCTTACAGAGATGCTCCCAAAACTGTTTTAAGCAATAAGTTAATTTGCCAATATAGTTCTGTTTTAAGTTATCCATTATTGTGGGGTTTAGTTGTAACATAATACAGTTGGTAGCACACTTTTATGTTCTGTGTTTGATAGGTGTAATTTAAATGCATAATTTTAGTTGCTGATGCTTGTGTCATAAGAACATCTGTGGCAGTATGGTCCTTTGCTTGCTGTTGAGGGATAGGGCAGTATCTGGTTATTGAGGTTAGGGGATGCGGGGTATTGCAGCGACTGGACATTTGATGAACATGGTAGGTCCTTGACAGCATCTAATGTTGTCATTATGAAGTTTTGTGTTATGGGTATGCAGATGATTTACAGTTTTCTTTTCTTTTGCAGATGGGGAAGCACTGAGTTTTGCATCAGTCTGTGATTTGAAGGAAGTGCACTTAAAGGTGATGGATACTGCTGTGGTGGACATTCTGGCCAGTGGAGTGGTGTGCAACAAGGTCACAGATGGGGAACCACAAATTGGGCATCAGTCAGTAGTCTGAATTAAGTGATTTGAAAAGTGATGGATTCTGCAGGAGTGAATGTTCTGGTCACTGGAGTGGTGCGCAATGAGGTTGCAGGTAATCCTAATTTATTAGGTGCTTATTAAGGCATGTCTAGGTCAGTGGGGTTTGAGAACAGTGTGGGATCAAGTAAGGGTGAGGTCGGTCGAGGCAGGGTAAAGCAAGTTTGGGGATTCTTTATGGGGAGTTTGGGGTTGTCCACAAGTGGAGTGGGGTAATGACAATGTGATGTTGAGTTTGTGGACATAGTAGTTGGGTTTGAGTTTTCCTGTGGCAAGAGTATGCAGATGGGTTGCTTGGTGACCTGTGCTGCTTTGAGATTTTGCACTGTTTTTCAGTGGATTTGGCAGCAGTGAGCAGACAGTCAGAAGGATGTATGGTATCTGGGTGCTGTTAAGGCTAAGGAAGGGTTTTTCAGAGCTTAGAAAGGTGTGTGTGTGTGTGTGTGTGTGTGTGTGTGTGTGTGTGTGTGTGTGTGTGTGTGTGTGTGTGTGTGTGCGTGTATGTGCGTGTGTGTGTGCTGGATGTGTGAGGATCGGTTTTCCATTGTTTAAGCAGAAGTTTGAAGGTCTAAGCAATGCATTGTGTTTCTGGGATTGCTAGTGGATGCTGGCCATGCTTTGCTTAATTTACTAAATACAAAGGTAATTCAATAATAATAATAATAATAAAAAATGAAATGAGGAGCAATATTTTGGAGCAAAGGCAGATTAAGAGTGGATTTAGTTCTTTTTAGTATAGTTGCTCAGATAACCGGGTTATGTGACTTTATTAAGTCTTGGACAGTGATTTATATGTTTGAAGGGTTGGGGTAGGCTTGATAGGGTGAAGATTGACAGATTGTGGCTATTATTAAGATAGGTTTTGTTGCAAAGGTTGGTGTTGAGAAATGAAGGTTCATTGGGTTACAAGCTGGGGGGTATTGGCTTTATGGATGTATTGAAGTAATTAAAGAGTAGTTTGTTGGTCAGGAAATGCTATTCTTGTCATTAGATGTTTTATCTTATAATAGTCTGTGTTGTGGTTGGATTACTATTAAATTGATCTTTTAGAATAGGAAGTCTGATTTTGGTCATTATTATAGCCTTTGGTTGACAAAAGAACATTGTGGTTAAGTATGATGGCATGCAGTTGGGTTTGTTTTGTTTCAGATGGTGTTGGGATTTTTAAAGTTTTGGGTACACTTGGCAGGTAAATTACAAAGCTACTGGTGGTAGTAGGATAAGTTGAGGATATGTTTGATTTATAGAAGTCATGTAAGGGTATGGTTATTACTTTGCTGGTGGTGAAGGAGCATCAGTTTAATTTCAACTGTTGGGCAACTGGCTGCTTTGGGTGTTTATATGACAGAACTTTGGGAGGTTGATGATAGGGATCCAGTTTGGTTCAGAGAGGGTGAAGTATGTCGAATGACGTTTGGCTTCAACCCCTTTTGAGGCACAGTTAGGTTTGTTTTGGAAAGTTTTTTGGAAGTTTTTGTATGAAGGAGGAGGAACAGCCTGATGGGCGGAGAAGAGGGGCAGACATGTCCCTCTTCTGTTCCCCCTCTGGTGTTGAATGTTCATTTCAATGAAATGGGAAATAAGAGTGAGTGATTGGACACTGCCTGATAAGTAAAAGTAGGCGAGCGGAGGTAATGACTCTGCTTATTCGGTTGCATGTTTAATTCAATAAGTGGGAAATGAAAGTGAGCAATGGGACGCTGCTTGATAAATAACATAAGTGAGTGGAGGTAAGAATGCTGCTTATCTGGTCAGGGTGAGCAAGGTCTCACTGGCCTAGTTAGCAGTAATATGGATGTTTATGCTGTGACTAATAAATGAAAATATTGGTCAATAAAACTATGTTTATGGAAGTTTAATGTCATTTATTGTAATGTGTTTATTGAAGGGGGCCTGGGAAAATGAGATGGTGAGAAGTGGAGACAAGGCAGCAGTGACCATCTTTAGTTATTGTACAAAAACCAAACAGGCATCAATCTGAGGGAACTTATGTGCAAGTCCTGGTGGAAATATTATACAGATAATGACAAAATGTAATAAGGCAACATGTCTTGTGGGAGAACCAGAAGGCATCAGAATTGCAAACTTGTACAAACATTTAAAGAAGAATAGAGGAAAATGCTAGGCAATGTGATTGGCTGTTGACGCCAATCCAACAAAAATAAACCTGTTCAATTAATTAAATGCCTAAATCAGCTGGGCCGTATGCAGAAACTGCTCATGGTAGCCAGATTTTCACTTGCTCGATAATAGCCAGGAAGAGAGCAAAATATGAAAAAAATCAGGCATGTTCTACAAAAAAAAAAAAAAATAAAAGAAAGAAATAAAGAAACAGAGACATACCCGACTTATACTTTTGTATTTTCACTTGTAATTTTTTAAATTATTTTTTAAATAGTCAAACAAAACAGCAATGGAGATGTTCTATTCTCTATCACTTCTTTTGCACTGCACTAATGTACTGTGCAAGTGCGGGAAGGCAATTTCCATCTACATTCACAGTATGTCAGCAAACAGAACACAATGTTGAAGAAGATTGAAGTGAAAGGTAATCAATTTCTTTCTTAAATAATGTAACTGTATAATAGCAATAACCCACTCCTGGATGTGGTTATCACAGGATTTACCCACAGTTGGCTTTAATTACTTGAGCTTCACCATCATGATCAAACCACTCCAGCCACAGGTAAATACTGTGATACCCACGTGTAGTAGGGTGTTATTGCTAAAATAGCTGTAACAGAATCTAGGTAGAAACAGAACATGTAACCAGTCACTGAAGCATAACTACTTCAAACACACAGGTTTAGCTAAATGAAATAAATAGCAGTCAAGATGGGTAAGTCAGCCTCACTGAATAGAACAACTTCATAGCAAGAACTGACAAAGAAATTGAGGAAAAAACAAGGTAAAATGCACTGAAATGTACTGAACAGCTTCCAATGGTCCTGAAGAAGATGGATAGGTCTATGTTTAAGCTGCAGACCTCTGTGGAAAGTAGATGGTTTAAGTCAAGTACGTTGTCATAAAACATGGATGCTTAGAGCATTTAGGTAACTAGAATCCAGGAAATATATATATATATATATATATATATATATATATGCACAGCTACAATTTAAAACTTTGAGGTGTCAGTTCTTGAAGAATAATGGTGAGATAGAACTTGTCCATAGGCTTCATGAAGACATTCCACCAAAAATGTTGAAAGAGTGCATTAGATGAGATTGTATTGTCAGATATAAATAAATTGGGCATAATAACTGTCTTGCTTAAAAAACACTCCAGAATATCTCGTTATCACTTTGTCCTACTTCTAGTTACATATCTGAGTTGTTCTGGATACAGGCATCAGTTTTAATCAGTGTCCCACACCATCAGACTAAAAACCCATAGTGTCACCACCACAGAAATTACAAATCATTGGTCAGATAACAGAAGACCCTCCCAATGGGGCAGTAACGTGCATGAAGTACGAGAGAGTAACAAGGTAACACCGCTTTATTTAAACCAAGAGAGGCAGTCTGTAATTTTCTCTTTAGTATTAATTCTACTCTGTTGTATGCACCAAAGGTACTTTCCATTTTTTTTAAAAGATTATCATGTAAAACAAGGAAAAGAGACTTAGAATACAGTCAGACTTCTGACTGAAGCAAAGAAAAGCTAAGATGGCCAAATGAGGAACTTAGTTAAGTAACTTTAAACAAATATGAGTTGGAGCTGTCATTTATTTGGTATGGTTTCCCTCCCGCCCTGCAGCATGTAGAGAAGGTCACATTCTTCTTTGTAAAACTCTTCAACTGCAGTTTAAAACATAAAAAGGACATTCAAAACTAAGTCATATTGATCTGAAGTTTGAATCAAATTAAATCAAAGAATGTTTAACAGAACTGAAACTATGCATCAACATTTTACACATAGAAAGTATTGTTAATCGTATTTATTACTGCTGCAGCAGCCTTAGTTATATGAGTTATAACATGCTAAGGATATAAAGCCAACCAATTTCCAAAGCTTCAGAGCACCCTCCATGCACCAAAACTGTCAGGCAGCTTGAGGTAAGCTGACTAAAAGACAAGTGTGGGTGTGAAGCTCATCAGACCTTTACTACCACCAAAGCGTATGCTCCGACACTTTCAATATGCTCCTCTGAAGCTTTCAGGGATAGGCAATCAGCTTGTGTTGTCTTTTTGCTGGGCAGTTAAGTTCCCTTTGGAGGAAATAAAACTTGCATTTTCTATTTTGTGTTGCCATTTTATCACTTTCCTCTTCAGGAAAGTTATTTTACAGCTAGAAGTATTGTATTTTAATGGACTGTCACTAGACTGTAATGTACTTTTAAATGGCGGTCTTATTGCTCCTATCAGTTCAAAAGTGGTGTAAAGTAACCTATTTTTTTCTGTGGAAAAATTGCGTTTTTTTTAATTTTTGGGGGGCTGACAGTGTTTTAAAGAAGGAATACAAAGAGTGGAAAGAGCCGAAATGGCGAATGTGAATGAGGGACAATTCATGAATGAAATATCTGACATTTCCCCTTTAACAAATGTAACAAATGTAGCCACAGCCAGTGATCGCAGTACGGAACCATCAGCAGATAGGCGTAGACCATTTTTTTCTGATGACATCAACACACCGGCTCCTAATCAAATGGCTTTAGCTTCTCACCTGGGATTAGGAGCGAAACCTAAGTTACAACAAACCAACATAGATTCTTTTTTACTGCTTCCGATTCGGCAAAGGAGGGACATGAGAGAAAGATCAACGAGCCTGGGGAGAAGAAAAAGGAGACCATCGGAAGAGCCCTTGAACAAAAGAGGTCGGCAAAGAGACTGGATAGTTTAGTATTTAACATATCTGTCCTCACATTAACAGAAACAGACTACAAACTTTTAGATAGGGGATTAAGTTTTATACCAGCACAAATAGGTAACATATCCAGTATATTAATTGAATTATGAATGTTTGTACGTAGTATTGCCTTGAAAATGTTTTTTAAATCAACTACACAGAAAGTTAATAATGCTAGTGATATACAGAATGTTTTTGAATGCTTCAAAAGAAAAAGCGCATTTACACCTGCTTTGCATCCTTGTTTAGACTTTTTTAAAGGCATGCGAGAATGATTTGTATAAACATTATTTGGAATATAGAAAATGATCTTTATCCTTATTTTATAATGTATCTAAGGATGAAAGAGCTGCAATGAATGTTTTAGCTAATAATTCAGAAATTGTAATAAGACCTGCTGATAAAGGGGGAGGGATGGTTATTTTGAACTCAAAAGATTACATATACTACATGGGACTTTTATTACAAGATGATAACACTTATAAACAAATAGATATTAAAGTGGTAGACAAGCTAATATATGAGGTTCATCAGAATATATATGACTTATTGTTAACAAGACAAGTCAGTTATGATTTGTATATGTTTTCATTCATTGAACATCCAACTATACCATATATTAAGGGATTACCCAAGATGCACAAAGGCATCATGCCACCACCATTACGCCCCATAGTGGTTGGACATCAATGGGTTACAGAAAATATTTCCATTTTTATTGAAAGAAAATTAAAACCATTGGTTAATGGAATTCCGACCATCCTGAAAGACTGTTATCAGCTACTCAACAACTTTAATAATTTATCAAGACAGATTCAAGATAAATATTTATTGGTCACCTTAGACATTCAAAGTTTATTTACGGCCATACCCAATACTTTTGGACTTGAAGCAATAAGGTTTCTATTGAATAGACTTTCTTCTTACAATAATCATGAACAGATTTTAATAAATGCTTTACTTGAAATAGTTCTCACAAATAATGTAATGATGTTTAACGGCCAATTCTATATTCAACAGTGGGGGGTGGCCATGGGCACCCCCTGTGCGAATACTTATGCGAATTTGGCAGTCTATAAATGGGAAATTACTAACCTATTTACACATCCTGACTATTGTAAGGTGATTGCCTATTATAGATTTGTAGACGACATACTGTTAGTATGGGATGGAAGTCCAAATGAATTAAAAATTTTCATTAATGATCTAGAAAAAACAACTGATTTTTTAAGGTTTTCAATTGAATATTCATATTCTGATATTAATTTTTTAGATTTACATATTAAAAAAGATGGAAAAGGAAAATTAACATCATCCCTTTATAGGAAAAAATGTTGGAAAAATACATTATTACAACATGAAAGTATGCATCCGAGATTTATTTTTAACAATATTGTGAGAGGACAATATACCACGCTATATAGAATATGCCAAAATGAAAATGAACGTAATGATGAATTTGATAAATTAGAACGATTATTTATAGATCGAGGATATAATCCAAGAACAGTGGCAACTATAAAAGAGAATTTTATTAATGGATCGAAACAGGCTACAAAAGTATTTTATAGATCCAAATTAGGACAGCCATATGAACAACAAGATTCTAAACAGGTTAGATGCATAATTAGCTATACCAGTGATAATAAATATCTAACAAATATTATTAGTAAGCATTGGTCTATATTAATTACAAATGATGAAATCAAAAGAATAGTAGGTGAAAGACCTACTTTCACTTATAAAAACATGAAAAATTTAAAAAGGATATTATGCAAAGAGAAGTCAAATAACATGATATATTATAGGACATCTACGGGTACTTATCCGTGTGGAAGATGCAGTTCCTGTCAATGGATTTCAACAGACAAAGACTTTGTGCATCCTGAACTACCATTTGTATTTGAATTTAAATGCTCTGCCAATTGTGAAGACAATAATGTAATATACTTGGCCACATGTGAGAGGTGCCCTGCCTTTTATATTGGGATGACGACAAGGAAATTAAAAGACAGAATACAGGAGCATTTATATGCCATAAAGAAAGCAGATACCAAAAATGCCCTTTCAAAACATATCATAGAATTTCCAACACATAAATTTAGGTTCAGGGTGATACAAAAAAGACCGATAAATAATAGAAGAGGGGATAATTTTAATAATTTGGAAAATTTAGAATTGGATTGGATTTTTAGGTTTCGGGCACAGCAACATCCTGGCCTAAACAGTTACATTAGTATTAGATCATTTTTGAAAAAGCATAAATATCATTAATCTTGTGAATTTGATAAACAAATTGTTATATATATTTGAATTTAAGAAATATAGAATGTATATAAACATTTTGGATACATATTTATTTCCAGTCCTTTATAATAAGATATTAATTAACTAAATAGTCGATATTTATTAAAAATTATAGAAGAAAATTGTAACAACAATGAAAAATACTTCTATAAATATATTTTTAGTAGATATTAATAATAATATATTTATATATAAATATATATTTTGTTATATTATCCACTTCTTAATAGCATAAACATCAACTTTATTTCTATTACTGATCATATATTTATATGGTTAGTTATTCACATGGTGACTAATAAACATTACTATGGTTACTTCACATAAAGGCATATATATTGACAATCATTTTAATAGACCATTAAATGATTTGTATAGCTATAAAAACACTCATGTGAACTTATCAGTATATATAAATTTCCATCACTGCATGAATATTAACTATAAGTATATATTTTTTTAATATATATTTTCTAATCAATATTCTAAATACATGTTTTAAAAAAATTTTTATAACAGATATTGAATTATTTTCTTATTGAACCATTTATTTAATAGCTACAATTGTAATATATATATGTTTAATTATTTATGGATATTTATTTATTTATGAAAATTACATATATATATATATATATATATATATATATATATCTGTTTTAACAATTTTAAAATAAAATAAATTTATTTGTGGAATAGGAATTAACATATCAAAAATTTCTTTCATACGGCTGCTAATTTCTTCCATACTGCTGCTAATTCATTTATACATTTTTTATATTGCTGCTAATTTATTCATATATATTTTCTTAAATGTTGGATATGTTACATATGCTGGTTTTTGTTAAATAATTGAAAGTTTGTTAGATATGGATAATCTAGATAGATGTATAGACATTTAACATTATTTATGATATTCGCTGATCATTTGATGAGATGAATATAATGATCGGGAATATGGTGTAACAACCATGTTTATTCTTATTTTTAACTAAATTCTGTTCTATTGCTTTAAATGAATGGGCATCTAAAATAGTATAATTGAATAATAATTGATTAATTGGACTAATTAACAGACTTAGCAATTATAATTTTTGTATATATAGTGAATGGTTTCACTATGATGTTATATTCATCTGAAGAAGCGTGCAGTTTGTGGGCACGCGAAAGCGCTCATATTTTTGTTAATAAAGGTTCGTTTTACTCATCGTGGTGTTGACCTGCACTTTTTATATCGTATTATTCTTTGGATTTTGGCTGCTGGTTAACTTCGAGAGAGAGGGCTGCTATTTTTTCTTACTGCTTTTTACTGTGTTGTTCTGTCAAAAAAGTAGGTTTTGCAGACTGGTATTGTTTATCAGCATTTGCTTCTCTTCCATGGAAAACAGGTACCATTTTTGCTTGCTTATGGAACAGACTACTGGTTTCACGGGTCTATATTAGTAACTCGAACGTTTACCTTATCGAATCTCTAAATGTCGACATGTCCTTATTGAAATGTGAAAACATCAAATGGAGAAGAGCGAAACCGGAAACGTTGAATTGTCATGGTTGACCTTCTGCGGTATAGCTCCGTAAGGTAAGTGTGCAATAGTTACGGACCTTAGGGTTAGGCTGTAGGTTAAGGTAAGTGCATGGATGGTAATGTATGTGAGATTTAGTGTAGGGTTTTGTTAAGTGTATGTGTGTGGGTTATTTAGTTTGTTTGAGATTAGCTTTTTTAGGTAAGTGTGCGATATTTACGGACCTTAGGGTTAGGGTGCAGGTTAAGTTAAGTGCATACTTGGTGGTATATGTAAGATTTAGTGTAGGGTTAGAAGTAGGGTTTAGTTTAGGGTTAGAAGTAGGGTTTTGGTTAGTGTATGTATGTGGTTTATTTAATTTGTTTGTGTAGGTTGTATATAGCGGGTGGTGGGGTGGGACAAGTATGATAGTTTGATGTTTTGAATTTCGTGGTTTAGAGCATTCGGTGTTTATGCGGTGCGATGAGGACGGGTCGACATTTAGGGATTCGATAAGGTAAGCATTCGTGTTTATAATATAGACCCAGTTTCACAGTTGTTTCTTCTTCCAGGCACAAAAAAAAATATATATATATATATATATATATATATATATATATATATATATATATATATATATCAGACAGACTTTGCCACCACAGCGGACTAGTACTTTGCCTCAACCACAGGTGGGTGACTGATGTAACCATTAGTTGTACGTCATGCTACTCATCTTTTACCCTGGATCCCTTTTGTGTAGCACCTATAACCAGTATGAAACAAGGAGTAGCCATGTCATCTGAGGATTTTGGGGTCCCTTTGGTGGGAAAGGGGGAGCTGCTTTTGTAGGTCCTGGTAGAAGGAACAGGGAAGTTTCCCTGTTGTGTTAGAATGCTGTACCCATCCCTGTGGAAGCTGCTCCTGCTGCCATTAGTAACATGGTTGGCCCAATTTTTCTTGTCAAAAAGAACACATTTCTTTGGATATGAGTAGTTTACTGGCTCTGGCTCAGGGTTTATTTCAGGCTATTGATCCTTACTTTAAAGTAGTTTCTGATAAAAGAAAGAGAAATGCCTATTTTCTGGAAGAGATTCAATGATCTGAGTCTGAACAGGAAGATGCAGGGATGGATACAGTTTTTTTTCCTTCAGATTTTTGATTCAGATTTAGAGGAGAACTCAGTTTCTGATTCTTCCTGCGGTGGTTTCTCTTTTTGAGACTGTTGTTAGAATGTGCCAGTGGTTTTAATGGGAGAGCACAGAGGTTTCTCAGTCCCTCAGAAATACTGTGAGTTGCTACAGAAGGATTTTCTAGGTAATACACTCATTTCTCCTTTTCCATTTCCATTAGATGATGTGCGTATTCCTGCCTGCAATTGTCCTAATAGTCAGCTAAATGTCTCAAAAAAGACAATGTATAAAGTTATTCGGTCTTTTAAATTTTTATACAGTATTCCCAAACCTGACCCAGCAGTTATAGCTCTAGTTGATCGCACTGCTAGTAAGCACCTAGTCAATTCCAATCCTACTCTTTCTAATAAAGATGGAAAACTGATTGATAAGTATGGGAAAAAGCATATACTGCTACAACTTTCATTTTCAGAATTTTGAATTGTCAGGCTCATTTGCTAGAGTTTGTTATGACTAACTGTGAAAGGATGAGGAAAGTTTTATCTGCAGTTTCTTCTCATGAGGAAAAAAATCTGCTTTAAATAATCTAGTTTTTTTCTGTTGCACAGGTCACTATTCATTGTTTACAGTGTGAGCATGACGCTGTTGATACTTCTTCCAGTGCTATGGCCTCTGATACAGTTCTGAGGAGGCTTGCATGGCTGCATTCTCAGAACCTACCAGATGACATTAAAATGAGATTATGAATTTGCTCATGTATAGGAATTTGCTTGATTAGTGATCAAAAAGTGTAACGAAAGGGGCAAGCTGATCCAGGGAATTTCTAAAATATTTCAGCCCTTCTTTTCCATATTTTCCAAAGGGATATTTTATATCCTCATCCGATTTTGGCAAAAAAATGTCATACAGTCTCAACAAAATGCACACAAATGGATACTTAAAAAGAAATGGCAAGGAGGTTCTAAGTCTCATACATCCAAAAACCAAGGACAGTCAAACAAGTCTGAATGATCTTATAACCCAATCTCACCCTGGCATCTTTTTCTTCCAGAAAGTCTGAACTTCCATTTTTCTGTTTGGCAACAGATAGCTTCAGACAAAATAGGTTCTCAAAATCATTCATTAAGGTTAGAGATGATAGCTGGAAGAAATTATTTCGTACCAGGGTGTCATCCATAATCCTCCAGATTAGAGTCATTTTCTACAGTTTCTTCATCACATGCTCTTCCGAGAAGTGATAGAACCAGTTGCTCCTTCCAAGGTGTGGAAGGGTTTTTATTCAAAGTTGTTTTTAATGCCTAAAAAAAAAATGCTTGAAAAACAGTTCTGGACATTTATTTCATAGACTTGCTTGTGATTGTTCCCAATTTCAAAATTATGTAATTTCACAACCTAGTACCTCTTCTTTGCTTTCAGGTTTCCTTATAACATTAGACTTAAAAGATGCTTATCACATCCCTATTCATCAGACTTCAGATGTTAAAGATTTTGTGTGTCTGGGTCACACTATCAGTTCTTTATCTTACCAATTGGACCATCCACTACACCAAGAATGTTCACAATCTGTCTAGCTCCAGTTATAGCTCATTGTGGCTACATAATATCCATATTTTTTCCATATTGAGACAACTTGCTTGTCTTTGCAGACTCTTTTTCAAAGTGTCAGAAATCTCTCTCTTAAGTGAAAGACTGTTAGACAAGCTGGGATTCCAAGTCAGGATTCAAAAGTCTGTATTGACTCCTTTACACAAGATTGCGTTCTTGGGATGTCAGCTAGACATTTCAGTTCAAAGAGCTTTTCTTCCTCAGGAAAATATACATCTATATCTAGATCTATTTCTAAGGTTTTCCACTGAGACTTCTGTCACTACAAAGGAATACCTCAAGAGTGTGAGTCTCATGGCATCTATGATTCTCACAATACCACTGGCAAGATTCCACATGAGAAAGAAAGATACAGTGATATCCGAAATCTCTTTAGTCCCAGCACTAACACTCTTTGTCTTTTCAAGTTCAAATGTTGGGGGTTGTCAGAAGAAAAATAATTTGGTGGAGACAACAGATATCCTTAACTCAATGTCTCTCCTTCCCCTTTCCTGCTCCAAAACAGTCAGTCACCACTGATGATTCAGACCTTTGTTGGGGAGCCCCAAGGACAGACCCAAGCACGTAAATATCAAGGAGATGCTTGCCCTTATCAAGGCACTCAACTTTATGAACCATTTTTAGTCCCTCAGACCTCTTCAAGTGGTTAAAGGAAAAACCATAATCATGTGATATATCAACAAGCATGGGGGAACCAGGTTGCAGATTAGCCATGTTAGTTTAGGATATAGTTTCACAGCAAAACCTCACTCTACAGGCATCCTACATTCCATCAGAGGAAAACTTTGTGACAGACAAGCTGAGCAAGACAAAAGTAGAACCTTCACGAATGGAAACTAGATCAGAGGGTCTGCCAACATTTATTTCATCTGTGGAGATCTCCTCAAGGAGGCATATTTGCCTTCTCTCTGAACAATCAACTAGCGACACTCTGTTGAGGGAGTTAGTGCAAGAAGACCTGGAAGACAGATAACTTTTCTTCTTTTTCTTTTGACAGAGATGCTCCTGTATGCTTTTCTGTTTTTTAAACTAATATTCAAAGTACTTATTTATTTATTTGCATTTGTTTACCAGGATGGTCCACTGGGCCATAGTTAGCCCATTTTCAGTGGAGGCTCAGAAAAAAAAGCTCCACATTAAAACTAACATAGTATAGAAACTATTTAGTAGCAGTTTGATAAAGAAAGGCATAGCTCACTATTACATACAATAGAGGATTCTCATTAAAAATTAAACATACCAAAAGCTAACTACATTAATTGCAGTATAGTAAAGTTATGCAGTCACAGTTGAATAATGGTAGAAGCTAGTTATTTGCAACTACCTTAGTTACAGCATAGTACAGGTCATTATTAGCAACTACAATAGTTACAGTATAAAATAAGAGGTTGTGTTGAATGACAAATAAGTGGCCACAGTTAGGCATAATATGAAACAAATTGATAGTTTAACTTTAGTAATGTGGTAAGAGTATTAAACACTTATAAACATATGTTCTGCTGGATTTATCATAAAGTTAAGGCATGAGAGTAAATTTTACTCATAAGTCAGAAGTACAAGTAGGGAGTGCATATCATATACATAAAGTCAAAATGTTAGTCATGTTAATAGGCAGTCAAGATTGGCTTTTAAGGGGGATGTTAAAGAGGGGGCTAGTAGTACAGAGACAAAGAATCGAGCTATGGGAGGTGTCACATTGGAGCATGTATAGTGCCACAAAGTGGAGAGGTGTTGTCATAGAGATTTTTTGAATGAAGGGCATTGTTGGTGGTCCTTATTGTTAATGGGAGTGCATTCCACTGTTTGGCAATTGAGAAGGAGCAGAGCATCTGACCAGCAGGAAGGTTTGGTTTTTCTACTTACAGTTGAAGTTGGTTCTTGGAACTGACAGGTCTATTTGGGTGATAATTTGTATGTATAGAGGTAAGGGCTGGTTCATCTGATGGTTTGTAGATGACTTTGTGTGCTGCAGTTAATTGTAAGCATGCTAGATAGTGGGAGTTTGAGCCAACTCAGTAAGTGTAAGGAGGAGCAGTGATGAGGAATATTTTGCATTAGTTGCAAACTTGGCAATTTTTGTAGCAGATCTCAAGCTTGGGTTTCAGGGAGGATTGGATGTTGGTGAGGAGGGGAGCACCATATAGGAGAGAAGGTAGGAACAAGGCAAAAGCAAGAGTTTGTTTTGTAGAGCAGCTAAGAAAGTGCTTATATCTATAGACAATACCCAACTGGTGATGTGTTTTTTGATACTATTGAAGATTCAGAAGGAATCCCTCAAGATCTTTGTGGTGATTGACTCCTTTCTGGCCAAGGCAACTGTGGTTCTCCCTTCTTTTGGAAATGGTGATGGGAAATTACCACATGCCTCCTCACAGACTGGATCTACTCGCACAAGAACAGGGTTATTTGCTACACCCCAACATCAATCAACTTCATTTGACTGCTTGGATGACAGGGTCTTGATTCCTTTTAGGCACCTGCTTACTGAGGACATGCAGCAGGTACTAGTTGGTGACAAGAAAGCCTGCTACTAGAAAATCATATATTAGCAAATGGAAAATGTTTTGTAGTTGGTACCAACAAACCATCACCCATTCAGGCTAATTCTCTGATTTTGCAATGCTTATGTGAGTTACTATCCTATGGCATTTTTTATTTCTCTATCAAGGTTCATTTACAGGCCATTTCAGCAGATCTCCCCATAGACCCCCCTCTTTCAATGTAATATCATGTCAAAATGTTTTTGGAAGTGGTTTTGGATAAGAAACCTATACGAAAAATGGTGGCCTATCCTTAGGATATTAATTTTCTGTTAAAGATGCTATTACTTGCACCATTTGAACCAGTAACCTGGATAACTAGAGATTCTTAATATGGAAAACAGTTTTACTGATTGCTCTGACCAATGCAAGAAGGGTATCCAAATTGCAAGCCCTTAAGATGAAACATCCCTAGCTCATTTTTCATAGGGACAGAGTTTCTTTGGGAACTAATCATTCTTTGATACCTAAAGGGATATCTGAGTTAAGCTAAACTATCCATAGCTATGTCTTCTTTCTTGAACCTAAAATGAGAGAGAAAGGATACTCCATAACTTGGATGTCCAGACAGCTCAGGTACTATTTTGATTGAACTAAATCTTTCAAAACTTTGGATTAATTATTCATTTCATGTAAAGGTAAGAAGAATTGACAACCTGTGTCAGAACAGACTATTTCCAAATGGTTGCCTAAAGCTATTATCTTTTGCTATACTCACCATAACAAAAATATTCCAGACAGGGTCAAGGCCTACTCTCCCAAGACCCTGACTTTATTTGTGGCTTTTTGGAAAGTGCTGGATTCCAGAACTATTTTAGAAGCTGTTACCTGCTCCTGTATACATATATATATATATATATATATTCTTTTTTTTGTGTACATATATATATATATATATATATATATATATATATATATATATATATATACACTTTTACAAAGCACTATAAGCTGGATTCATTCTCTAGGTCTTTTATAGCACCATTCTTCATTCTTCAGTGGCTCCTGGACTCTTCTCCTTCCATCTCCCAAATGTAGTGAGCTATGGTAATCTACAGATATATTTAAGGCTACTGCAGCAGTGATTAATATGATGAACATAGTACAGTTGTGTAAGTTGAACCTACCATAACAGTAGATGTGTGAAGGCGTACTGCTGCAGTAGCTACCCCCAGTATCCAACATCCATTGTTTTTTGGTGTGCTTTCTATGCCAGAGTGTGGACATTTGCTTTTTGTTGTTCCTAGCTTTGTCCTTTCAAGTCTCATCCTCCCACTTTATGTTGGCAGGAATGCTCTGAAGGGCTTTGCATCCAAGCTTGTATTTTACTAAGCTCAGTTTGGACACATGGAAGGTGCTCTGAAGCTTTGGAAGCTGGCTGGCTGTTATATCCTTGGCAGGGTATAAGCCATATAGCTAAGGCTGCTGCAGCAGTAATCATTTCAGCATCTACTGTTATGGTAAGTTTATTTACACAACTGTACTTTTCAGGGTCAAATGCTGCTCTCCTTTTCTTGTAACTTAGCTACAATATACAAATGAATGAAGGTGTATCTAAAAACTTCATATAAGCAAACATTGCAGTCACTTCAGATGCTATAAACTGCACAGTTATTCATGGAAGTACAGACTTGAATTTTCCAACCTTTCTGCCAAGGTGAATAGAAACTTAGATCAAAGCAATGTATTGCAGGATGCTTTTGTGACTGATTCCAATTTCACCAATAAAGGAGGGGAATAAAATGATCTGCATGCCCTCAATGGGATTAAATTTACACCAGCTATGTCAACTGGTGATCTAGATGAGCAGATGGATGTAAAAAAATATATATTTGTAGTACTCTGGTGCCTGCATTCATATATAAACATTATCTATTATTATATGTTGCCTGAAAAGTTAAAACTAGGAACAAGAAAAATACTAAGGTTATACATTTTAAGAATGTTTAAACTTAATCACTTATGTTTGCCATCATGAATTTAAATCAACAAACAAGGTTACTCCTGATTATAAGTAGTGGACGGTTTACTATTAAAATGTCGATGTTGGAATGTATGCCTATGAATTATTTGAACTACAGATGTTCAAATAGTTCATGTGTGTACATGCTAAATGTTCGAACTTTATATTTGCGAATGTAGTGTGCATTCACAAATATAAATGTTCAAAGGGATGTACAGAGATCGTGGTACAGTGCGGTTAGGGAAATAAATCCCTTTCCTCACTGTAGTGTGATCTCAGAGTTGGAATATATAGTTAGAGGGGTATGGGGAAGCAGCCCCACACAGGGCAGTAGAGGGGGGCTTGCTCCCATGCGAAAATGGGATGCTACTTGTAGGAGTTCAGGATTTATGGCAAGGGTGGCATTGTTGTTAATTGCTGTAAAATGTCTAATTCAATGTTTTTGGCAATTACTGCAGATTTATGACTAACTGAAAAGTCGTAAATCTGCAGTTTTGTTATTACAAAATTTATATTAAATTTCATAATTTCAGTAGTAAACCGTAGTGGACAAAGATGCTTAAAAATCTAGATAAGTCAAATTTAATTTATGATATTGAATGCAAATAATTAGATTTATGGTGAATTTTTTATTAAAATGATATGAGGATTTTAGAAATATGAAGTATAATTTGACTGTAAATAATTGCAAATACTGTTTTTGCTAATTGTTAAATTTCGTTTGAAAAAATTTAATAAAAATTAGGTAAAAAATGAAATGCAACATTGATAAGCAAAAGAATGCTGGGCCTCTTCAACAAAATGATGAGAAATGTAACTGTAGAACAAGTAAAATCAGTATTAGTACTAACTGAAAATGTTCAGAGTTACTGTGTTTTAGGAAAGATGTGTAGGTAACAATCTGGACTAGGCACAACACATTATAAAAACAGGCAAATTGTGGGCACTGTGGGCATTGTTTCAATGCAGTCAATATATATATATATACATTTTGGTTACAATTGAGTGTTATCTAAGGGTATTTCATGCCTTTACAATAATTTTCTTCATAGTTTGATGCTAACACACAGGATTTGCTTGATTTAGATCATGAAACTTTTGCAATGGATTTTAAAATAAAGCAAATGGGAAAAGCTTTAAAATCAACACATACAAACATGTAAGATTTTAGAAGTTAAGAAGATATATTTGAATGCTACTGGAGTTCAAGAGCACTGGGATACACAACAGCAAATTGATGATTCTATTTTTAAAGTATTGGCAAGATTTTTAAGCAAGATTTAATGCATCCTGGGCAGAGATACCTCAGACATTACTGATCATCCATAATATCCAAAATCAAGAATAATGCAAATAGTGATTGTTATATTTTAACTCCATATGAAGGAATAACATTTTAAAAGCTGTTGTCAATCCCGAGAAAACAATCACATACTTAGATTTCCAAATTGGTCCAGTAGTAGATTAAATGCTGTAATACTTGAATAACAAAGTGATTTAACCTCTCATCACAGTCTACAGACATAACATTAAAGTGCTATACTCAGACATAATGTACACCTTGCCAATGTCTTACCTGCATTGATGGTGGTTGTTGCTTTTTCTCTGAAACCACAGCATATTCAGCCCGAGAGTTAGAAGAATTTTCAACTGCTGGGGCTTGTTTAAAATCTTTCACTGTTGAGACTTGTTTATTTTTGTCTTAAAAATAGAAACAAACTATTAGTTAATAGTTAAAGCAACTCATGTTCAGGAGCAAAGCAGCCTCTGCATAAATAATGAACTATAAGAATTTATACTGTTATTAGATTTCGCTATATAGTACTATGACATCTGTATTACTGCATCAGAATTCATCTGTATTACTGCATCAAAATTTATATTACATAACATTGCTCAGGTCACTAAGATTATTGCCTGGTTAATTCATAAGAAAGTTTACCACTTTATTGGCTTAATTTGTCTGCTTCCTGAATTTAATTATGCATGTTCTGATTCTTAGTGTAACTGCCTGCTGTTGTTTAAACCAACAGAAAATGATAGACAATCACATTTTTGAAATACTTGCCCCGGGATTCATGAACGTTGCGCCAGGCGGACGCATAGCGTAGGCGTTACAATGCCAAATATGGCCGCTGAGCGATTCAGGTACGATCCAATCCCATGTGCACTACCTGTGTGCGCTGGATCTGCGCCGCCTCCAGCGTAGGTATGCTAAACACCCCATGTGCGGTATTGCACCATGCAAATGAAGGCATATAGTGATCTACGAAGTGGCGCAGGCGTAGCATAAGGGCACGGCAATGTAAACCAAAAAAAAATGGTTTACATTTACCCAAACATAACATAGGAGTAACGGAAGGCTGTCAATGTCAGGTATCACCCTGTTGCCATATGCCAATGGCGAAAGACAAAGAGAATGTCAAAAGAAAACATGCACAACATGTAAATAATAACATAAATGGTATGTCCACAGAAACTCACAGCAGAACCCCAGGACATGTCTTTGGAAGGTGCTAAACAATGAAATAATATGACAATGTCATAAAACAGCAGTGTAATACACATTGGCTTCACAGCCACAATACACCATGGTATGCATGGAAAGCCACATCCATGGTGCAAGGGTTGCCAAGGACTTGCGGCAGTGTTCGGCGTGGTAACTATGAATTAGTAGTCAATGCCATGCAAATGAGGCAGATAATACTGAATCGCAAAACCCCCGCCGGCGTAAGGCTGTACCAAACGGCGCAGCGGTAATACACCGAGGAGTGGCTCAGAGGGAATACATGTCACCTGCAGAGGGGTGTGCCACTGTAGGAGGAAGCACATTGGATCTCAGCAAACCTGGGCTGTACATTGCACATCACAGCTGCAGGACCGGCGTGTGGGGAAATAGTTGAGCTGAGAGCACACAATGCACGCAGAGGTGCATGTGCACGAGGATGACTACGTTCCCTTAACCCAGTCATGTGACGCTCGCCCCGAAAATAACATCGGAAACAGGAAGGTGATGTTGAGAATATGAGGAAATGCGGAAGCAGTGTAATTGGAGTAGTAATGAGCAATCAACACTAATCAACCCACGAAGGCCAATCGGCGGCAGCTGACAACTCTGCATGCAGAAACCTGCAAAACGGGATAGGGGAGGTATATGAATGCAAAGAAAGTAGGGGAGGTAGCAGATTGCAAAGAGTGAAGACCTGACACAGCAGAGCCAAGTAGACAGGCAGCATAACGGCGGCACACAAAACGCACGATATGCCATGTCCCAGAAACTACACATGACAGGGCTCTGCAGGATGCATGCCAGGAAATAGTAGGTGCAACGTGCAGAAACAGTAAGGGAAGGTTGAAAGGTACTCCATTGCAGGCAAGAGTAATGCAACACCAAAGGCAACAGTGTTGCAGTGCCAACGGTAAAACACGGAAGATAATCCCCAGATATGGCCGCACAGACACACCCTATGACATCACCGGTTGTACAGCACAACAGTATAAAGTGTGAATGCACACAACACACAGCCGTGTATTCCCAAACGCCGCACCATAGGTGTAAACACACGGGGAACTTTTAAAATGTACATGTTGGGTGCCGCCGTGGCCGTAATCCATCAGCATGTGTTAGAGACAGACGGAGTTGTGGAGGAGGGTGCTGACAACTACTGTAGGCCTCAGAGGAGAAGGAGAGTGTTCAGACCAAGGGTAACCTACCAGGGGCTACAAGACCTGGAGATAGTAGAGCATTACAGGGTGGATAGGGACACGTTACAGCAAATAGTGGAGCTGTGCCGGCCACGCCTGAGAACAAGAAACAACAGAGGGGAGCCCATCCCAGTGGACACAAAGGTATGTGTAAGCTTGTGAATACTGGCCACAGGTACCTTTCAAAGGCCAACTGGGGATATAATGGGCATCTCACAGGCATCAGCATCCAGGGTACTACACCAGTTTCTGGATGCCATGTTACCACATGCCAATGAGCATATATACTTCCCCAGATCTCAGGAGGAGTTGGCTAGCAATATATGCCACTTCCACCATGTGGCACAATACCCGGAGGTACTGGGTGCGATAGACTGTACACACATACAAATTAAGTCACCACCTGGGGAGCAGGGTAGACGCTACATAAACCGCAAGGGATTCCCCTCCATCAATTGCCAGGTTGTGTGCAATGCGCAGGGCATTATCATGGATGTGTGTGCTGGCAGCCCTGGAAGCTACCACGACTCCCATATCTGGCATGCCTCACAGCTGTACCAGGTATTCGCCAGGGGGGACATCCCACAAGGCCACCTTGTGGGGGATGCTGGCTATGCACTGGAGCCATGGATGATGACTCCCATCAGAAATGCACACACACGCATGCAAGAATGCCATAATGAGGCACACGCACAAACCAGAATAATCATAGAGCGTGTGTTTGGGATGCTGAAATCATGGTTCCGGTGCTTGGATACATCCGGTGGAGCCCTGCAGTACTCTCCAGGCACATGTGCCCACATATTCATAGTATGTGCCATGCTACATAATATGATCCTGCGGAAGCAGCTGCTGCAGGGACATAATGGTGAAGGGCCACAAAGCTCACCACAACTGCCAAGGCCAGTCCAGGCACAGAGGGTTCAGGACCATGAACACACTGTGCCAGCCCCAGTAGGCAGACGGAGGCGTACCCAATATGCCTATGCCCTGTCAAAGAGGGAACGTATAGCACATACTCTGACAGTGTAGGCCCCATGGACTGACACCTCCCTACCTGCACACACAGTGAAATGGACGGCACACAAACATGACCACCCGTAAAGTGTACCATATGGGTGGCCCCATGTGTGACTCCAACATAGGCAGCACCCAAACACTGTACACCCAACAGCCAGCGGAGCATGGAACGCCAACACCTGAATCGTATGCGGGTCCTACAGCAGACGGCATTGCTGCATGCTGCCACGTTCGCTGCAAGGTGTATACATATAGACATGTAGATATGTGCATATACAGATATGTAGATAGATATAATTACATATATAGAAATATATGTACACATATACATATAAGTACCACAGGTAAGACAGGGAATCAGAGGGATGTAAGGTGACAGAGATGTAACACGCGATATCTGTACATAGTATACATAGTGAAGACAACCTGAGCATCCGGGAGGTTTAACAGAAGAGGAAACCACCACCCATGGAAAGGTCAACATACCGAAATGCATAACCGCGAGTCGGAATGATTGCCAGGCCACAGTACAGTAACAGTACATACGCGGGTAATACTATGATGATATGAGGGGGGAGGTAGACACTGCCGCCGGTGATGTGGCCCACGCAGGTACTGTGTGCAACCGTCCCCGTGACTGCCGCAGTATGTGTATGTGTGCAGTGAGGGTGCCGTGTGTGTCGCTGTGCGAGTGTAATGTGTGTGCCTCTGTAAAATGTGTATGTTGGTGCCATGTTAGAGGCAGAGTGGAATAACATGTGTAGGCATACAGTACACTAGCCACAGGCATATGTACACCAGTAGTCCCAAAGTAGTACTGAGAGCCCCACCCTGGCTAGGCGTGTGGCGACGTATAACGATGCAAAGTGACAATGTCCCAGAATGTAGCACAGGAATATATCCCACATGAAATGGAAAGGACGTATGTACTAATCATGACCGTATGTATGACACCGATATGCTAATTGCAAAATGATACGTCAGCAAAGTCACACAGCAATAGGTATGTACCGGGGAAATACGCATGTGCTACCCCGGCACTGACCGTGGCCACGTATCGGCCCGTAAACACCACTGTGTGTTCTACAAGTGTCAAACAAGCAATCACCACCTGAATAGGTGGCAACCACTGGCAAACAGGCCATCCCAAGTACAGGACCACAATGACTGTAAATATCTGTGACCGAATGACAAGGGATAGTCGTCACGTACAAACAACTGCAGATATACCACCGATGTGATGGAGGAATACATGCAGGAAGCACACACGCAGGCGATACCAACACCACATGACAACAACACAACCTACACTCCCAGACCAACAGACAATTAACTGTCAACTCCCCAGGCAGGGATGGAGCACACAGACAAGCATACCATGTATGTAGAGATGCAAGGCCCACAACCCGTATCCGTCACCTACAACCTCCGATATTCCCCATCATACATATTAAAGGGATACAAGCCATAATAGCAGCACAAACATACAGGCAGTCAATGACAGCTGCATAACCACAACATCTCGCGTGGGAAACACTATCAACAGTGGATCCATACTTGCATCCGTTGTTTAAAGGAATACAACAGCTATGTTACACATCCGAATGCAAAACGCCATCAACAGACGCCGTCAGGACAGGGACACCCACATGTCGAACATAATACCATACCCAACACACACAATCCATGGCTAACACCACTGCAAAATCTACCTGTCGCCACACATAGCGGCTGCAGTTACACATATCATAACACAATACAGACCATCTCCACGAAGGTAGGGCAAATAGCCAATGCCCAGGTGAGGAATGCAACCATACCCTAGTTAAGACGCGTAATGTACGAATGGAGTAGATGCACAGGTGATATGCGCACAAGTACACACTGATGAACAGCAATTGGTGTGATGAACCCACATGTTGCAGGTATCGACGGATATAAGGATGACTCCCAGGATATTCAAACCGTATGCTCATACCGAACCAGCAGTGTACAACGGAAAGAGTGAGAAACAGGAATACCGATACTCGGAATGAAAAACGGAACGAAACACCGACAAGGTATGTAGAACCCACGATATGTACGGGTGTGTAACACATGATGTGTATGACGAAGCTGTACTGTATGTGAATGGTGTTTGTAAGTAATGATACTTGTCCATAATGCAGAGAGTGGTGAAAGGTGGTTATGTAGTGCTATCCAGCTGAGCATACCAACGACTGTGGACACTGTGTGCACAGCAGTGGGACATCATGTACACAGCCGGGATAACACAAGGGCTGCCACAGGGGGGCATAACAGAGAACAATGCCACACCACACGCCGATGCTGGCAGTGGATGTCCAACAAGGAAGTGCCATAGCAAGGGATAGGACATGTATGTATGCTGTCACAGCACTCATGTGTATGGGCATATACCGCCGATGTCATACGTAATGTGCGCCCGACGTGCACGCATGCCTTGCAGTAGGGGATACTATGTCAACTATGTGTAATGTAAAGCTGTCATGGTGGATATGACAGACATCATACACAGTATCAAAGGCATATCATGCATAATGGAGTAATTGCCTATTGGTATGTACAATAACAGGATACATATGGCCTGTAGATATGGGACAGAGTAGTAGCATAATAGCCATCTGAAATGGAAGGAACACCAAGTAACCATGCCCAAACGATCTGTAACAGGTGCAATGTGGGCAACAATGAAGTCTGGCAGGTCCATGTGTAAACACATGTGCAGTGTACACAGTAGTGTCACCTCCTCATAGTAGTGTCCAGTGAACAGCAGAGGCGGGTGTCAACTGCATGTTTACACAGTACTGCTGCTGTGGTGGTACCATGACTACGTGTCACTCAAACAGCAAGGGAGCTATCACATGAACAGTGCCACTGTGTGTCCCTGTGGGATGTGCACAGGACCTATGTTCCACAGCATGGTGTGTGTTGTGTCTGCGGAAGTAACACAGAAGCCCAGCCCATGCAATGTGGCATGTGTGCACATATCCATGAGTGGTCCGTTCACACTGCCCACTGCAATTGTCATGTATGAGTAGTACATGCATCAGTAAAGCGGAGGACATGGTCCGTGTCAGAGCAGAAGACATCCCTGTGTATGTGGTATGCAGATGTGTACGGATGTGTTTTCCGTCTGTCAGCCGCATATGTAAACTGTCTGAGCCTGGTACACATCATGGCATGACAATGCTGTGCCATGTAAGGTCGTAGCTGTTGGGGAAGGTACACCACGAATGTGGTATTGTAACCTTGACCATGTGTAGATGTGTGTATGCCACAGGTACAATGGCTACCTATGTACCAGCATCACACACAGTACAGATAGGTGTGGCCCTGCAGAAGTGTATACATGCCACAGTGGAATACGGTAACCACAGGACCATGTGGGGCATTTGTGTGTACAGCAACCATGTACAATTTGATATGCATGTACGGGGCCAGTATCCATGTGATAGTCAGTGGATGAATGTTGCTATGCAAAGGTGATGTGCATGCACCATGTGTCATGCATCCTGATGCCACGACACCCACAAGATGTATCTGCCACACCGACACCTGTATGGTTGTTATCAGTACGAGCTGGTGGAGCTATAATGGTGCCAGGTATGTAGATGTGGGATATCTAGGCATGGACAGTACTCTGTGACAGCATGTTGTGTATGTAAGCAAATAGTGAACATGAGGGGCCCCATGACTGAGGACTGTGTAATGCCATATGTACCTGACATGTAGTAGGTAGCATGATCTGCTTGCACCACTGTGTGTCCTGTCCAGGAGTCATATAGCCTAACATCCTGAGACACAGGGTATGATGTGCAGGTGGATGTGTACGTTGCCAATACCAGAACGTGGAATGGTGCTGAAGGGCAATGTGAGGACAATGTCTGATTTGTTGCCCTCTGTACCACACCAACCACCCATGCAATGGTATGACAGGTGGCCAGCATGTGTATGTGGTGTGCTGTGGCACACAGAAGCCCAACAAGGGTGCCAGTAAAGGCATGGAGGTCATCAATGTGTGCGTGAAGCACGTTCGTGAGGATGTGCCCCAGTGCCATACAGAATGGTCCAGTCATGGGTGTATGAATGCAGTCCCACACGTGCAATGCAGTGCCACCCATGTGTAGTGCGATAGATGCGGCAGTGTGACGGTCAAGGTACACAATGTCCGACAACAGGCTAGCAGTGAATTCAGTGGGCTGGTGTGGAGACACATACCAAACAGGTTGGCGGGACATAACAGCTAGGAAGATCGGAAGGTGACATTGGGCCAGTGTCCTAGGACCTAACGTGTGCATGGCAGTACCATGTATGTGTCCACAGGGACACTACGATGTCCATGTATGGATTGCAACCCTGTAGTGAGTGAGAGTGTGTATTGTTGGTAAGTACACCATTGCCTGGCATGTTGCCAACATTATCTCAGTCTGCAATGCCTGGGTGACTGTTGTACGCGACATTGAATGTGGATGTAGCCAAACAACACAGACATACCACCACACTGCCTGAGGACCCACACTGCAATGTGCGGCAGTCATGTGTAGGTAGCTAGCCTTGGAGCATGTGATGGACCACGAGGATGCACAATGGCTGACAAGTGATGCACCCCACACATGTGAATATACACCACCGTGCAACAGCCTGCACATGTGCCCATACAGCAGATGTGCATGGAACATGACCACCACCGTGGCGTCTGTGAAAAGGTCAGTACCGCCATGTCTCTGTGTGGAATAGCATGGTCCCTACCATTGTGTACATGCTATGGAAGTGCACTGTGGTATGTGTCAGCATAGTTATGTACACTGTCCATCTGCCGGGGTGTCATGCCATTAACAACTCCTGTCAGCAGACGTCAGTAGTACTGGCTGCAGAACACATGTTCCATGTATGCTGCAATGGGTGTGTGTCCAGGGTGTGGCTAGCAGGGCCGTGAAGCATATGTGTTCACCTACCAAAAGGGGATAACCCCAGGTTTAACACACCAGACACATGGAGGTATTGTGCATGCTGAGGGTAGTGTAGGTATGATATGTGTTGTGTAATGTGTCACCCATCTGGGTGGAGTGCATGCCTCAAGCATGTGTGGGTACATGGGTGTCCATTCTAGGGAAGTGTGGGTTGCTGTCAGCACATGGCAGTATCAGCTGTCTGAGGCCCAATGTACAGTATGACAACACAGACAGCATGTAACCTGTGGTGTACAATGTAAGCTCTGTTGCATGTCACAATGTGTCTAGCGGTCACAAACATGGGTATCTGCACATGGAGCACCTACGATGCATTGTGTTTGGCAAATATCCAGTATGTGTGCAAAACACTGTGTGATGTGGGATCACCTCACCTGTGTGTGTTGCAGTCCAGGTATGTGCCTGGGAGGTATGATCCGTGTACAATCTGTACTTACAGGTGTGCTGTGCAGAGCAGGGAGGCAGGTCCCAGGCACCGCAGATAAATGTGAGTGGTGCACTAGTGTGTGTGCCTTGCTTGTGTGCAGCACAGTGGAAGGTGCAAGCATTGTCCCACATGACCCCATGCCGTGCCTGCCTGTTACAGCCCTGCTGGAGACAGTCATGTGACACCGCCACAGAGGCAGTATAGCATGTGAAGATGTACATGTGTGCTCCACACCCCAGGCAGATGTCCGCAGGTCATGTGTTCCACAGCAGTGTGGTCGACCAGGACTGTCATAGTGGTCAGATACCACATGCCTGTATAAGTACAGTATGAGCATAGGCAACAGTTGCAGTGACAGAGTAGGTCAATGTACAGTGTCCCTGTGTTCAGACCACTGCCTACTGTACACTTGGCTAGACACACACCCAGAGGGTGAATATACCGTGAGCCATCACATGTCCCAGTACACGTAGCCTGTGTAATGCCATCACAGGGCGGTCACAATAACATGTTGTATGACAGATATGTTGTACCAGGTGATGTGTCATGTGTGCATATGTTGAGTTGCACAGCTGTTCACACGTCCGCAACATATCAGTGCATGATGCCTAGTGTAACATGATGTGTGGAACTGCACTGTGATCCACAACAGGGTCATCTGAGACAGGTGTGTTGTGAATGGTGTAACCCATGGTTCCACAGGATATACACTGGTGCTGTTGGCTGCCATGCTGGGGGCCACCAGTGTTGCCTGCAGTGGTCATACAGACATACTGCACACATTGTTCTGGCAGGAATGTCCATTGTTGTAGATGATGTGTTACTACATGAAGGTAGGTGTGTGTTGTGAATGTTACCCATCCAGATGTGACCATCAGGTGCAGTCATGGTTGTCGACAGCATCACACCCATCCACAGCTGTCAGAACCCTGTCCCCAGAATGGGTGTCAGCCACCCTCGTACTGTGTGACCTATGTGCAGATGGCGGAACACCTACTACTGGCTGGCTAACAGTGTCATCTAGGAAGGCTATGCGATGGCTGGAATACACTGTTATAATGTATAATGATGGTATCCCAATGAAGTACATGGAATCACACACAGTAAGCCATGGCTGGCATGTAAACCATGTACAACAATGACTGTGTGACAGACACAAACAATGCGGAGCCATGTCGAACATGCACCCATGAGAACACCAAATGAAGTATGTTGCACATATCGATGTACAACTGTCAGCTATGGGCACAGCATGGATGCAGACGCATATCCCTCACAGGCAGTACCACGCCATGTAGGTAGGGGGGCATTGCATGACTACATGTGACAGTTGCTGTACCGCCACATGTACTGCATATCCGTCATGTAGGGGTAGCAGTGGTATGTGACTGTTGGACATGCCTGTACATATGACCATGTCCCACAGGGTGTTACGTGTATACAACACGTGTTGTACCATCATCAAGCTGTGAAGTGTATGGCTGCCAGTGTACGTGTGTAACATGTTCTGCAATGGGTGCAAAGGTACGCAGTAGTGCATTGCATGCCCACATGCCCCACACAGGTGCATAGCCTGAACATACAATACAAAGAGGGTGTTGGATCATAGCAACCCACATGAGGAGATGGGTACGGGTGGCAACCCACTACCACCTGTCCGGGTAAGGTGTGCATGTCCATGACACATTAGCACCCGAGAAGCTAGCAGTACAGCAGTACAGGGTGGCATGCATATATGATCACTAATACCCCTGTGTGTTCCACCACTGGCCTGTGGACAGACAGACACCAACACAATGTGCAGCATTGACATGTGCACAGTACATCACCGCCGGCTACTGTAGAATAGGCTTACTGTGGAGACATGTGCACAGAACGTCTGTGCCAGCCACACTCAAACACGTTATGTGTTGAACCCCACCATCATTGTAGCCCATGCCACAGACAGATGTACACGCATCTGTGTATGTATGTCTGGGAATGTCCCTGGCCTAGCAGTATAGCTGTGTCAGTGTTGCGAACAACATACTGCATGGGCTGTGTGTGTGAGGTGTGCGTCATACGTGTATGGTCCGATGGATGATACCATCAGTGCCCCTGCTATGTGAACATCCCTGTCCCCATACATGGATACCTATGCTGTGCCCAACACCACAGTCCCTGTGGGAGGGATGGTGCTGTGTGGTGCATCAGCTGACATGGGGGTGGCAGCAGGCACTAGATGTAGACATATGTGGTACCCATGTCAGGCCAAGCTACCATCCATGTGCACGGGATAGCAGTGTGTGGGCACATACAGCACTGTGTTGAACAATATCGCAGCACATAGCACCTGTCAGGGGTAATGTGTATGCATGGATGTGCGATACCAGCATGCACCATACACACACCCACCAAGCAGCATGCTGCCTACCTTGCAGAAGGCCATTGTCCACACCATGATGATAGACATGTGTAATGTCCATATACACATAGCAATGACATATGGAATGGACAGCCACCCTGCCAATATCAGTACCCCCCAGGTGGGACACATCCCTGTGCCATGTATGTGACATACCCTGTCATACCATGCAGCCCTGCCCAGCCAGGTTGCACGTGCTATCACAGTCATACATGGTGCGATGGACAAATGGCACTTGCACTATCAACCGTCCAGAGCAGTAATGTGGCACTGATGCACCGTGTGGTATCACAGGTGCTGTGTGTTGGTGTGTACAACGTGCGCGCGCACATGCTATGTATGACCTTCCCTGCTAATGTCATATGGTTACACAATGTCCCATGTGTATCACATGTGCATTACAGGTGAGCCGTGGCAGGTCATCCAACACCCGTACAGTGCTGTGTAGATGTACATGGCACAACACATGCATGTACAGGTGTCCATGTGTATGTGTGCAGTGCCATTGCTGATGTTCATAATGGCTGCGTATGCGAGGCCTAGTGACATATACACAGCATCCAGGTGAACAGTAGAACAGTGTGCACAGTGGGACACGTACCAACTGGTATGAACACAGGTGCAGGCAGGTACACATGTCCACAGCAGGTTACCATCAACATGGTGTGTGTACAGTGTGATGAGTTGACACACAGATATGATATGATACCCACTGCTTAATGGTGTGATGGCAACACATCAGCTGTGTCAGTGCCATGATGCATTGCAGAGATTACTGTGCAGATGTCGTACATGTTATAGCAATGTATGTCCAGCAGTATGCCAGTACATCAGTGTAAATGTGACCTGTCACCATCATTATGTCTTACAGATAATGCCACGTTCCCGGCTGCCAGCCTTCAGCCGCCAGGAGGGTGACATAATCATACCGTTGCTCCATGACAACTATGACCTGCTATTCAGCCATGTTCCACAGCAAGCACAGCAGCAGGATGACCTGTGGCAGGATATGCACAGGAGGGTGAACAACATTGGTGGCAACAACCGCACCTACCAGCAGATACGCCAACACTGCACAGACCTAATACGGCACGCGAAACAGCGTGCTGCCGCAATCGCCAGAGAACAAGGTGGAACAGGTGGTGGGCCACCAACCCAGCACCCACTCACACACACGGAGGAGCTCCTGGCCAGTCTGGGGACACCCAGGGAACATCATGCAGAAACACTCGCTGCCATCGTGGAGGTGGGTGTCTCCCAACCAACGAGCCTGGAGTTGCCTGGTAAGTCAGTCTTGCATGTGTGTATGATAACTGACGTAGGTGTGGGTGTCACAGTACACCACATAATGTACCAACACACGCCAGGTATATGGCCACACAAGCTGCATACTACAGTATGCTACGTTGTGTTTGCAGACATGTGCATAACACATGCTACCACACAGGTACATGATGTGACATGCACAGTGCTTACTGTGGCTACAGTAATGGATAATGTGTATACTGTTGTGTCGCCCCTATACAGGTACCTCTGGTGTGTCGCACAGCCATGGGTCCGTCGCAGGTGAGACTGTTGCTAGTAAAAGGCATGTTACAGTGTATAGATATTTGCCATGTGGCCAGGTATGACATGCACACCTGGGTCTGCTCCAGTCACGGTATACAGGTTGCACCACCTGACACACACGCCACCCATGTACAGTAGATACAACCGTTAGTATACACCGGCATGACACCACATAACCCATCGGTGTGATATGTGCAGTCAGCTATGCATACAATGGTGGAGGTGTTCTACAATGGCTGCATATGTAGTATGCATCGGAATGCCATTTGTAGTATGCACACAGTACCACATAGTGAGCTGTGATCTGGCCAGCACACAGGTGTTACCAATGTGACCTATGCCCCTGCATTGTGTGCACACGTTGTGACATGGCACATGACATGTCCCATGCACGTGGTGTTCTGTCTGCAACATTGTCACACCATGACATGACCTGAGCCCGACATAGCAGACATCCACACTGTCTGCATAGCCCTCGCGATTGTGACACCTCAGACTAGTAAGGGTGTATGTCACATGGGCCACCACAGGGATGTGTACACGATGCCCATCACACACAATTGTCCATGACCCAGTCAAACATGGCCATGGGTGATACCCACAGGCATGTTGCCACACAGTACATCTGGAGTGGGTAGACACCGTTGCACTTTGTCCACACATAGTGCGATCATAGCTGTAGTGGACCACCTGTACATCTGATGTGGTACACCAGACAACCGCAATGCCTGTCTGCAGCCACTGGAGGTGCCACCCATGTCTACCATATATGTGCTGTGGAACAGCATGACTGTGTTGCAGACATGGCAATGCAATGCGTCCATGTTACGCATCGCACAGAAACATACCTGTGTCTTGCTGCCATGCAGTGGCACAGTGCCTGTACTCCCCACTGTATAGCTATGTACACAGCTCACACCAACCACACCTGCACAGACATCTTTGTTACACATGCATTCTATCTATAGCCTATACACATAACACTGCACTGTGATGTCCAGTATGATGCGGTGCATGTGGTGGGACACCATTGTCACATATCCACATGTTATCGCACATGTTGGTGGAGTAGATGTCAAAGTGACGCCAGCCATGTGTACTGTTAACCTGCCTGTGGCCACACGGTGTATCTTGGTGATGCATGCAAACCACCATGAATGTGTGTACTGCATGCCTACTGAAATGACACCTGCTTGATGTAGTGTGCACCCCAGGGCAGTATGCATACTACCACTATTAATGTCTGGCCTGCATTAACTGAGCTGTGGTGTGGGAATGCTGCATGCCATCTGCAATATCACATGCATGATGTGTCTGCGTGTGTGTGTCTGCGTGTGTGTGTCAGCGTGTGTGTGTCTGCATGTGTGTGTGTGCGTGCGTGTGTGTGTCTGTGTCTGTGTGTGTCTGTGTGTGTGTCTGCGTGTGTGTGTGTGTGTCTGCGTGTGTGTCTGCGTGTGTGTAATGTATCTTACAGTATGTCTTTGTATTCACAGGTGGTGTAGGTGCGTTCCTCTCCTGCAGTCCATCTGATGCTAGTGTTCCCACAGATACTAGCGGTGATGACCGTATGCATGAGGCACAGGCAGGGTTGTCAGGGGCAGAAGCTGTGCCATTGGTTAACATCCCACCTAAGTCCCCTTCATCTCCACACACGGTGCTGATGCCAACACATACCACATCACCATTGCCCATAGAGGAAGGACAGTCAGCGCCTGTTGGCATTGAGCAGGAATGTGTGGTGGCTACAGAAGGTGCGGGTACACACCATGTTGCCAGTGTAATGACTGGTGATGTGCCTTACAGGCATGTGGCTGGTGCTGCTCGTAGGAGGAGCTCTGGCAGACTTGCACCTGCTGTACAGGGTGCAGCAGCTGGTATCACCAGACGCATGTTCCAGACTGTAATGGCGGCACAGGCATGTGCTGAACGGCAGAACCAAGAAGGGCAGAGGCTGCAGAGGGCCACAATCCATTCCCTAAATGAGAACATCCAGTCATTGGCGAATGCTCAACAGCAGCTTGCTAATGTTCTGGATAGGCGATTAGGTGAGATGGTTGGAATCCTCAACCGAGGCATGTCAATCCGCGAGCGTGAGCTGTCTGTGCTGGAACACCTGGTAGGGGTGAGGCATAGGACACGTGGCCATAGGCCAGCAACACCACCTAGTGTCGGTCGACGTGTGCGTGCCACCTCTCATGCCCACTCACACAGTGCCGGTAGCAGCAGCAGTGCAGCTGGTGCTACACCAACCACACCAGGACACAGCAGGCCACGTGGACGTGGCCCTGGCTGGTCCCAGCGTGGACACGGTTCCAGCGGACATGTGTCATCAGAGAGTGGCCACTCCATACCTCCACCCGGTAGTGCCCGTGCGACCCCAGGCAGGCACGGGTTACGTGGCCGCAGACGGACACAGTGAGCCGTACAACCTGCACTGTACAGTCTGGGGCTGCCAAGTATACCCCGTGTAGGCATCACAGATGGCTGAACTGTGTACACACATACCCACACACAGCAGACACAACTGTAGGGCTCCACCACATCCACATGCATTCTGCACAGTCATGCCCAGTAAATGCACCGGCCCTTACACACACACATGATGTCATCCATCGGTACAACCTATGCCCCTGGCACACATATCACCCTGTGCATATGATGAAGCCTCTGCCGCAGCACTGTCATCCACACCATCGGTGCACTGTTATGCAAATATATTCTGATGCACAGGGTGGACAAGTTAGTGAGAGGTGTATGTGATACCTGTGTCCGCATAGTGCGTGATGTGTATGTTGCAGTGGTTGTGTATGACAGGTGACAGGTGCGTATGTGACGTGGGTTGTGTACTGACATCATGCAGCAGACATAGCATGTAGTGCAGGTGCAGCATACATTGAGCTGTGTACACGGTATGTGTGACGGTTACATGTGTAGCACCATGTTGGTTCTGTTAACCTGTATGCCTCATATGGTGTACTTGCATGTGCCTACTGGGAGCACTGTTATCAGTCCCCCACGTGTAGCTGTTGGTTACCCACAGGCACATCTGGCAATATCAGCATACCACAGGTACCCGCAACCTGCATGGACTCCTACATAGATACATAGGTGCATAGGTACATACCAGGCTATGTGCCCTACGGCATTTGTAAGCCTAGCCAGAGTGTGTGTGGCTTTCACCACCCCTTAGGATGAGGATACTATATCCATTGGTCTGCTGTCCCTCTGTCCAGCAGTGACACAGAGATGATGCCTGGCGCATACCTACGATCTCCCATCCACACGTCAGGATTACTCTTGGACAGAGTCAGTGAGGGGCTCTGCTTCACAGGGGCTGGGAATCCTTTCCATGTTGTAGGGGAGTCTCTGGGCGATGAACCTGTCCCTCCAGCACATCCTATTTATGTCCGTGTTGAGGTTTCTGTCAGTTGCTTCCGTGCCCGTGGTTGTTTGGAGCCTAGGAGGTGGAACATGTCCATGTCACCCAGGTCAGACATGGCCGTGTATGTCAGGCACAGATTACCTCAGAGCAGATGGTATGAGAAGGTATACAGCCGGAGACCCCTCAGTCGGGCAGCATGTGACATATGTTTCAGCACCTTTATCCCTGTGTTGTGGAATTTTTGAGGTCCTTCCAAGTGCTGCAGGTGTCAGGTTAGGTACATTCCAAATGTGGCGTTGTACCCAATCATTGGTCCGATGTGTGAAGAGTACAGGGGTACAATGACCTCCCCTGATGTGGATGTGAATCCCTTCATGACCAGGTGGGCACAGTGGAATGTCTCCCCAACCACATTGGCAATGTGAGTGTCGAGAGAGGTTACCGACAGGTTTGGTACCCATGTCCCTGATCACGTCCACCATGTTTAATGGATTACCACCTATGTGGTAATTCGGGGTGAACATGTCTTTCCCAAGGGGTAGGTCTATACCTTCCCTGGCATGTAGCTTCAGGCCATGGCTCTGGCACCAGTTATCTATATCTATGAGACCCCAGGTGGATGTCCGTGTCTGATGGGGTGCTGTGTATGGTGGCTGGTGTGCAGTCATCTGCATACCTTGTCTGCCACCATCCCCCTATGTTTGCATGCACATCGGAAAGTTGAATGCCTAACAGGAGGGGGCCCAGGACTGAGCCCTGTGGGCCACCACGCGGGACCAGCTTGGAGTCTGACATGGCACCAGGAACACCAACCCTGTGGGGTTTGACCTCCATCCAGCTGGCAAACCATCGTGTGACATATGTCTCTACATGTACGCTGGTGAGCCTTTCTATGATGCCCACGTGGAGTGTGGTTTGAACGCTCCTGCCAAGTAATGGTAGTCTGTGCAAACCGACGTACCCCCATCAATGGCCTTAGTGACTCCTCCAAACAGGTCGACCAGGTTCGGGAGGCAGGATCTGCCCTTGACTAAGCCGATGTGGATATGTTCCGGTATTTGCCGTACACCAGTGTCTTTATTTATGGGCTCCAGTATGGACCTCTCCATAGCTTTGCAGACAAGGCTTGTCAAGCTTATAGGGCAGGGATGTACAGAGTCCATAGGAGCACTACCCTGGTGTAGTGGGACCACAGTTGCCGTATGCCATCCATCGGGTACGTAGCCCGTAGTAAGCTAAGATGAAACAGCAGCCTTATGTGCGGGGTGAGGGCCTCATTGAGGTTGTGTAGCACACAGCCGGGGACACCATCTGGTCCCATTGATGCTGTGTTCACTGTTTAACAGATATCAGCTCTCCCATGAGCATACGGGATGTTTGGGAGGCTAGACTCTGGGGGGATGGATACGTCCCCTCTTGGGGGGGGAGGGTAGATGTATGCACGGAACCTGTCTGCTGTTTTGTTGGCAATGTCTGTGGGTTCAGTGATCATTGTACCATTCTGGAGTAATTCCGAACATAACTGTGTGCTTCCACCCATGTTACTACCATAGCTAAGGAAGGCCTTATGGTTGTCTAATGTGTCCTTTGCAAGTCCAGTCCCACAGGTGGCCTTGGATGATTGTATGAGTGATCGTATGTTAACGCCGGTATTCAAAAGTGATGCCTTCCCTGGTACTGATATTGCTCTGTCATGTAGTAGCTTTCAACTCTTGTTGTACGGTTTATCAATGGCTGGGGTACACCAGACCATGTGCCTGCCTTTGGTGGACAAGGTCCTGATGTTATCAGGGATCACTTGGTGCAGACATACCTGGGGGTGCTCATAGAAGGCATTTGTAAGGGTTTCAGCAGTGTGGCCTGTGTTTACCACTGGCATGGAGGTCTTGTAGGGTACCACACCAGTCGTATGACGTGTGTGGTTCGCTGTGGAGAGGTCTTCACTGTGGTCTCCCATGCCGGTGTTGGGTGCAGGATGCGGATCTCCACTGAGTTCACTATATGGTCTGACCTCACCGTTGAGGGATGTACATCCTGTGTGGAGCATGTCGTCCCCATGTGTGATGATCAGAACGAGTATAGTTCCCCCCCTTGTGGGTATGGTGCATGGTTGTTCCACAGCATTCAGGTGTATGAACACCTGGAACCTTTGGCATAGGGTGTTGTGTCCTGGGTAATTTTCCCGGTCTATGTATGGGTGGTTGATGTCACCCAATATGACGGTGTTGTGAGAGCATTCATACTCACCAGTGTCTTCAGTAAGGCTGTGCAGGTATCCTGGGTTTGGGAGGGTAGTCTGTAGCATGCAACAAACTGAAGGGCAGTCCTACCCATGGTTAATTGCACATGGATATTCCCCGCTGCTACGTGCATGTCTGCTAACCTGGAGGTGTGTGTATCCTTCATGGAAATGGAGTCTCCCCCTCCTTCTGTGTTAGGCTCGGGTTATGGTCCTGAACGCCTGATATGGGGTATGACCTGATAGTGCCGGGGTGCTCTCAGCAGCCCTGAACAATGTTTCAGTCACAGCACTGACTGAGGAGGGCATTTGAGGGCATGCAGCTTGGGCGTAGACCACTGGCACTGAGCAGTATTACCCTGTCTGTTCTCCAGGTTTGTAGAGTAGGGTGGTAGGTTTATCATTCCAGCCTTGCCTGCAGTGGGCACTGTGGGGGTGGCAGGTGCCTTAGCCAAACCCTTGAAGACCAGGGGCGACAGGTGCGAGCCATCCCTTGCAAAGGGGCATGGCGTGCCAAGCATGTCATCCCAGGTATGAGGAATTTGGATCCCCTCAGACTGACACCGGTAACCAGGTACATTATCAAGGGTGACCACTTGAAGCCAGTATAGTGGCATCATACTTGATGAGGGTGGGATACTGCCTATGGTCAGGGACATGCTGGCCTGGGCTACACAATCTGAGAGGCCCCCTATGTCTCCTTTCATGTATCCCAGGGTGGTATGTCTCCGGTTATTGACACCGGCATGGGCAATGACCACATCATACTTGTACATGCTGCAGAGTGACCTGAGTGCGTGTGTTGTGTGGCGGATTCCAGCGCCCGACAGGCAGCCTACTGTGATCATTCCCTTGTTCAGTCTGGTGGGTGGGACGTCGGTGTGTCTGACAGTGGCGTCACCCATGACAAGTGTGTCTGGCATTGTGTGTGTTGCCTTTGGGGCTCTGACTGTTTAGCACACTGACGTTGATAACTATGTGTAGCATGTCCTATGTCTTGTGGAGGCAGTTGCTTGGGTGTCTGCTTCAGAGGGCTCGTTAGGTTCGTGACATGTTTTAACAGTGCCTCCAGGTATGTCTTAGTGTGTTCATGTGTTTGATTAGCATTTGCGATAGTTACATGTGACACTGGGTTTGTGGTGTGCATGGTGTCCTTCCCCTCCCGTTTGGTCTTGCCGGTCATGGTTTGAGAGAGCACAGCCCCCTGTCTGGCCATATAGTTGCATCTCTCACATGTATCATGTTTAGTGGGGGAGGTGCGGCTAGTCCGTGTCCATGAGGCACCTGTAACAGTGCCCAAGATGCCCAGATTCACCATCTGAACAGGAGAGGTCACTAGCAATTGACCCTTCGACATGCCAGAGAACGTGAATGCATTTGCTGTGTAACTGGGTCAGAAGGCACCTATAGGGAAGTGGGTACACAAGGGGATTCTAGGCCAGTGTAGTACTCCATTTAGTATACATGTACTTTACCTATGTAGGAGTACTATGGGAGCAGGTGCAGAGCTTTTCTGACATAGAGAACAGACAGTCGAGATTGCAAGAAGAGAGGTTATACACGTAAACCTGTGGAGCACGGAGCCAGATATAGTGTGACGTTGCTTACACGGTACATGACGCACATGTCCACACATATACTGCACCTGACGCCTGTGGTCGGTGCCACAGGCTACGGTGGACAGAGACATCACATACATGGCATGACACAGTACAGGTATGGTGACATTCTGCAGGTGTCGTACACAGTGTGCTGGCAACTGACCGCAGGTGTCACCTTTCAGCTCTGGTGCACAGTGTGCAGCAGTTGGATGCTGTACTGGTACAGGAATATGTCCACAATCGCGGTGTGTACACCTCAATGGCACACACCCCATTGTGTGCAGATGGGGACACCTGTCTGTGTGGTCAGCACCCTCACAAGACAATGCACCCACGCGCCATGTCACAGGGGGTGGTCTTGCACAGGTGGCCAGTAAGGCTCACAGGTATGGCATTGACAGGGCTGTACAATGCAGCACCAGTATGGGATGGTCACCCTGTGTGGTCAGTGTCCAGTCACAACACTATATCTGCATACACCCTCACAACAGGCAGCAGACATACACACATGTTGACACACTGACATGGTGGTGACCACACATGTCTACACGGAGGGATGACGTGTTGCATGTACTGCACCATCCACATCCATGCACCCCACACTGAGGTATGTACAGATCTGTACCATGGTGTACAGTGATGTGTGGCACATGGCACATAGTCCCCCCGATCTGTGGCATACATGGGCACACATTCCTGCACACATGTTGGTGCTAGGAATGCCACACCCGCTATATGGAATATGTGCAGGCGTGCAGCGGTATGTAATGCATCCTGCGTACCACCACTGTATCTGGCAGCTGTGCCAATATTTGCACTTGGGAGGTGGTAGGGGTTAGAGTGGCCATGTGATATATGGTCGATGACGCATGGCCGATGGGTATGCATTATGGCAGCGCTGTCATGTAAAGGCGACATAGCTGACTGTATGCACATGGCAGGGTAGGATGGTGTGTGACACACCTGTGACCAGCACCTGCACACATGCATGTGGACAGGTGTTTAAACACATGGTGTACACACATACCGCCATGCGTGCTGTTACTATGCCACCATATGACGGCCCCCACGATGGGTATGCATGTGGTAGGGGGTTGCAACTGTGTTATGGACACCGGACACCGCTCATGCACGGCTGCACCGTGCACAGTATATGTGTCACATGTATCCCCTGTTGCCATGTGTGTATGCATTGCTACGTTGTGACATGTGTGTCGACATACATGGAACATGGACTGTGGTATGGTATCACAGCTGTCACAGGCAAACTGTACAAGGGTATGTGTCCCAATGAACACCGCTACACCCTGTAGGGGGTGCATACCACAGACATGTGTCCACCTTCCCTTCGTGTGTGTACTACTGCGTACGCCTGTGTTATGCATGTGGTACATCACAGGCTTCGTATGTGTCCTGTGTGCAGTCCATGCACACAGCCAGGAAATCACATATATGACATATCCGGGCATTGTTTCACTGTGGTACAGCTGCAGTCATGTGTCATATCTGTCAGGCCCGTGGTATGTGTGGAGCATGCCTGTCCATGTATACCGGTATGGGTGGACTACATCACACCTGTGGGATCATTGATAGTACATGTGTACTCTGCACGACGGACGTACACCGCAACATAGACTTGTGGACATATGTCACATGCTGTTGCTGGACCGTGAGGCATACTGCTGCACCGATTACATGCTGCTGGCATGGCACCTACAGTGTTCACTGCAGTGTGTACATGTTCAGCCTGCACCCGTGACACCTCTGCTGTCATCTGTGTGTGTACGTGTAACTGCATGTGTGTCCACCCTGTGCGTGTGTACGGGTTTACCTGGCCGTGACTTGCACTGTGTGCACTCCGTCTGCATGCCGGACAGCGCGTAGCACATACTATGTGTGTGAGCATGGCCGGGTTGCTGTTGTGTGGGTGGACACACACGACGGTCCACATTCTGCCTTCCATGATCTCACCCCATGTGTATGCATGTCTGCACTGTGCAGATTCTAAGTGTCTGAGCATGCCCAGTGAGCAGCTGTGTAGATGGACACACAGTACAGTGCACACCGCGCCCGTCTGCATTGATACCCCGTGTGCATGCCTGTTTCCCCTTCGCAACCGCCACGTCTGTGGCATGGCTGGGTTGCTGTTGTGTGGGTGGACACACATGACGGTCCACATTCTGTCTTCCATGATCTCACCCCATGTGTATGCATGTCTGCACTGTGCAGATTCTAAGTGTCTGAGCATGCCCAGTGAGCAGCTGTGTAGATGGACAAACAGTACAGTGCACACCGCGCCCATCTGCGTTGATACCCCGTGTGCATGCCTGTTTCCCCTTCGCAACCGCCACATCTGTGGCATGGCCGGGTTGCTGTAGTGTGGGTGGACACACACGACGGTCCACATTCTGCCTTCCATGATCTCACCCCATGTGTATGCATGTCTGCACTGTGCAGATTCTAAGTGTCTGAGCATGCCCAGTGAGCAGCTGTGTAGATGGACACACAGTACAGTGCACACCGCGCCCGTCTGCATTGATACCCCATGTGCATGCCTGTTTCCTCTTCGCAACCGCCACATCTGTGGCATGGCCGGGTTGCTGTTGCATGGGTGGACACACACGACGGTCCACATTCTGCCTTCCATGATCTCACCCCATGTGTATGCATGTCTGCACTGTGCAGATTCTAAGTGTCTGAGCATGCCCAGTGAGAAGCTGTGTAGATGGACACACAGTACAGTGCACACCACGCCCGTCTGCGTTGATACCTCGTGTGCATGCCTGTTTCCCCTTCGCAACCGCCACGTCTGTGGCATGGCCGGGTTGCTGTTGTGTGGGTGGACACACACGACGGTCCACATTCTGCCTTCCATGATGTCACCCCATGTGTATGCATGTCTGCACTGTGCAAATTCTAAGTGAGCATGCCCAGTGAGCAGCTGTGTAGATGGACACACAGTACAGTGCACACCACGCCCGTCTGCGTTGATACCCCGTGTGCATGCCTGTTTCCCCTTCGCAACTGCCACATCTGTGGCATGGCTGGGTTGCTGTTGTGTGGGTAGACACACACGACGGTCCACATTCTGCCTTCCATGATCTCACCCCATGTGTCTGCATGTCTGCACTGTGCAGATTCTAAGTGTCTGAGCAAGCCTAGTGAGCAGCTGTGTAGATGGACACACAGTATAGTGCACACCGCGCCCATCTGCGTTGATACCCCGTGTGCATGCCTGTTTCCCCTTTGCAACCGCCACGTCATTGGCATGGCCGGGTTGCTGTTGTGTGGGTGGACACACACGACGGTCCACATTCTGCCTTCCATGATCTCACCCCATGTGTATGCATGTCTGCACTGTGCAGATTCTAAGTGTCTGAGCATGCCCAGTGAGCAGCTGTGTAGATGGACACACTGTATAGTGCACACCGCGCCCGTCTGCGTTGATACCCCGTGTGCAGGCCTGTCATATGAGGTGAGTCATATGTGGTTGTTATGCCACAATGGCTGCCTACATCGTGCATGCCGGATGCCCTCTCATAGGGTATACTGTATGTGGTGCATCCCGTATCCATGTCGTGATGTACTGCTCCGTAGTTAGTTGGTATTCCTGACTGCAGCACTACCGTGTTACTGTACGCCCACCTTGGGATGGTAACATGCTGTCTGACTGCGCACTCTGTCTTCATTCCCTATCGGCTGCCTTGCCTGTGCAGATGATATCACCCACCTAGGGGTATGCCTCCTGACAGTGCTGTGCTCAGTCATCTTGGTAGCGCGTTCTGTAAATGCATCATGCTGTAGTGTGTTCATGTAGGTAGGTGTAGGTTCGACTCCTGGCCCTTTGCTGTGTGTGTGTGTGTGTGTGTGTGTGTGTGTGTGTGTGTGTGTGTGTGTGTGTGTTTGTGTGTTTCCAGCTGCCTCTGCAGATGGACATGCTTTTAGACGCTTCGCAACACATACCTTGGCTATTGTCAGCTATTCCCTTACGGATGATGTCACCCGCCTAGAAGTATGCCTCTGACAGCGCTGTGCTCAGTAATCTTGGTAGCGCGTTCTGTAAGTTCATCATGCTGTAGTGTGTTCATGTAGGTAGGCGTAGGTTCAACTCCCGGCCCTTCCCCGTGTGTGTGTGAGGTGTGTGTGTGTGTGTGTGTGTGTGTGTTTCCAGCTGCCTCTGCAGATGGACATGCTTTTAGACACTTCGCAACACATACCTTGGCTATTGTCAGCTATTCCCTTACGGATGATGTCACCCGCCTAGAAGTATGCCTCTGACAGCACTGTGCTCAGTAATTTCGGTAGCGCATTCTGTAAGTTCATTATGCTGTAGTGTGTTCATGTAGGTAGGCGTAGGTTCGACTCCCGGCCCTTCCCTGTGTGTGTGTGTGTGTGTGTGTTTCCAGCTGCCTCTGCAGATAGACATGCTTTTAGACGCTTCGCAACACATACCTTGGCTATTGTCAGCTATTCCCTTACGGATGATGTCACCCACCTAGAAGTATGCATCTGACAGCGCTGTGCTCAGTAATCTCGGTAGAGCGTTCTATAAGTTCATCATGCTGTAGTGTGTTCATGTAGGTAGGCGTAGGTTCGACTCCCAGCCCTTCCCCCATGTGTGTGTGAGGTGTGTGTGTGTGTGTGTGTTTCCAGCTGCCTCTGCAGATGGACATGCTTTTAGACGCTTCGCAACACATACCTTGTCTATTGTCAGCTATTCCCTTACGGATGATGTCACCCGCCTAGAAGTATGCCTCTGACAGCACTGTGCTCAGTAATTTCGGTAGCGCATTCTGTAAATTCAGCATGCTGTAGTGTGTTCATGTAGGTAGGCGTAGGTTCAACTCCCAGCCCTTCCCTGTGTGTGTGTTTCCAGCTGCCTCTGCAGATGGACATGCTTTTAGATGCTTCGCAACACATACCTTTGCTATTGTCAGCTATTCCCTTACGGATGATGTCACCTGCCTAGAAGTATGCCTCTGACAGCGCTGTGCTCAGTAATCTTGGTAGCGCGTTCTGTAAGTTCATCATGCTGTAGTGTGTTCATGTAGGTAGGCGTAGGTTCGACTCCCGGCCCTTCCCTGTGTGTGTGTGTGTTTCCAGCTGCCTCTGCAGATGGACATGCTTTTAGACGCTTCGCAACACATACCTTGGCTATTGTCAGCTATTCCCTTACGGATGATGTCACCAACCTAGAAGTATGCCTCTGACAGCGCTTTGCTCAGTAATCTCGGTAGCGTGTTCTGTAAGTTCATCATGCTGTAGTGTGTTCATGTAGGTAGGCGTAGGTTCGACTTTTGGCCCTTCCCCGTGTGTGTGTGTGTGTGTGTGTGTGTGTGTGTGTGTGTGTGTGTGTGTGTGTGTGTGTGTGTGTGTTTCCAGCTGCCTCTGCAGATGGACATGCTTTTAGACGCTTCGCAACACATGCCTTGGCTATTGTCAGCTATTCCCTTACGGATGATGTCACCAGCCTAGAAGTATGCCTCTGACAGAGCTGTGCTCAGTAATCTCGGTAGCGCGTTCTGTAAGTTCATCATGCTGTAGTGTGTTCATGTAGGTAGGCATAGGTTCGACTCCTGCCCTTCCCCGTGTGTGTGTGTGTGTGCACGCAGTGTGTTTCAGCTGCCTCTGCAGATGGACATGCTTTAGACGCCCGCAACACATACCTTGGCTATTGTCAGCTATTCCCTTACGGATGATGTCACCCGCCTAGAAGTATGCCTCTGACAGCACTGTGCTCAGTAATCTCGGTAGCGCATTCTGTAAGTTTATCATGCTGTAGTGTGTTCATGTAGGTAGGCGTAGGTTCGACTCCCGGCCCAACCTCGTGTGTGTGTGTGTGTGGGGTGTGTGTGTTCACAGCTGCCCCAGTAGAGTGTCGTTATTTTAGATGCTTGGCAACACATACCTTGGCTATCGGCGGCTATTCCTTTACGGATGTTGTTACCCACCTGGACGTGTGCCTCTGACGGTGCTGTGTTCAGTGGTCCACGTAGCGCGTTCCATACCTGTGTCATACTGTTGTGCGGTTGGGTATGTGGGGGTGTGGTCAATCCCCATGCCTGCCAGCTGTGTCTGTGTGTCTATGCTGCCAGCCGCATGGGTTCATAGGGTATGGATTTAGAGTTTCCACAGAACACTTATATCCTGCCGCCATCTCTGTGTTTGTGGATGGTGAGATGCAGCTCATGGACTGCCTGTGTGCCTGCTGTGGTTGGCGACCTCCGTAGCGTGTTCTCCACGTGCGCCCTGCTGTGGTGTGGTGGGGTGGTGCTGTGTACATTACACTCACGGCCTTGCCACATGTGTCCATCTGTATCTCTCTCGTTGTATATATACATACCTATGTTGTGCCCATAGTGCTGCTCTTGCATGGATAGCTGTCTGTCCCATGTATCGCATATTTGCACGGCTGACACATAGAACTGTGGTACGATGCATATCCACTCATTGTCCATGCAACGCCCATATTCCAGAACGCCCTAGAGACATCTGCTGGATATCGTGGCAGACAGCTATCCTTGCTGTACTGACACTGTACCCGTACACGCCATAAACCTTGTGTATAATTGCCTGTTTATGGTGTGTGTATGTCTATCTGAGCTGTATGCATGGTCGTGTGTGTGTCCCGCTATAGCCGTCTGTGCAGGTGTCGCCACTATGGGTAATCCTTGTAGACCGCTGTTTCATGTGCACTTCAGCACATACCTGCAGACTATACTACCCCTCCTACGGCAGCGGCCTTAGATCGACCGCTGCCCTAGGCTATAGGGCTCCATGGTGCCCACCACCACAACACATGGTGCCCCCATCCTGGTGTACCTACATGACATACCTACTAGAAAGGTGGCCCTACTAGTGCGGCGCCCTAGGCAGCCGCAGGATTGGCGTATGCCTATGGCCAGCTATGAGCACATCACAAGGCATACGTTTACATTCAGTGTTTTACAAAGGCTAGGTTATAATACCAGAGGGGGGACCTCATCAACTATGCTTTAGAATGCGGATTGAGATGGATTATTAGGTGGAGAGTTGACTACACACCAGGGCTGAATGATGAAACACTGATTAAGCTTCATTTGAGAAGCAGGTGGCTTAAACCCAAGTAACAGGAATGTAGTTTAGGTACAGATATACAGTTAACACACATTAGTCCACTCTTTCAGTTGTTTACCACTGTATTACATTGATATGATATACATATCTTCTATATATACTGTTAGATCTTTGATTGATGAGTATTAGGCATAGTACAATATCATATAATACATGTTTTAATATGATGTTTTTGGAGATGTTAATATATGTGAGTGTAGTTAACATTGCGTCTGCGCTTTATATGCTGTGGTTAATTGTTCATTGTTTGCTGGGAAATTGACCAATGAAAGTGTAAGGAGGGATATTCAAAGCCTGGATGCTTTTATGTTATGTGTAAGTCTGACGGAGCCTAGGGGTGAAAGTGCTTACTTGTCTATGGAGAAACCTTTGTATACCATTTGGGCACTGTCCTGGACAATTTCTACGTTGACTGTTTCATCTACCTATGTGTTTTTTGGATTGTGTGCCATAAGGTGCCAGCGGTTATTTTATGTTGATTAGGTGTATTCCATGGTCAATTGACATTAATCCTATTAATTCATTGAAGGATGTTCTTTATAAGTGGGAACACCATAGTTTAACCATCCTATGACCTTCCTAGTTGACGTTGTTGGTGTGCCATTAGTATGTGTTCCACAGGTTGCCCATTTGTTCCGCAGTATGGAAGCGAGTGATCCCCATTTTGTTGCTGGCAGATTGAGTGCTGTGTATGCCGGTATTCGCACGGCGGTCTGACTTTGTATGGGGAGTGTCTACTGTAGTCCCTATCTGTATTTCCTGTGTTATGCCTTACTGCAGCTGTGTAATTCCACCAGGTTTCCAGTTATGGGTGCCATCTTGGTCGTACGCTTGTCCATCCATGGGAATTGCCTACTGGACACTGGTATAGGGCTGTACACATTTCACACCTGCATTTAGCATTATCCTGTGGATGCTTTGCATTATTAGTGGGGAGTAAGGCATGTGCTATACCCACATCCCTCCCACGGGGCGGGACAATGGATTATCTGCCAAACAACACTGAGCCCCATTTCTGCATACCCAGGATCCCATGGCTGCAACCCTCGACGGTACCCATTACACATCCTTCATGTGTGTGGGACTGGGATGGGGACGCACTTCTATGGACTTGACAATCTGGGGATTTCTGTTCATATGTCCTGCATTTCATGGACACTTGTCATCAACCTTAAACACGCTGGTGGTGCATATGTCTAGCTGTGCCGTAGTCACGGCTGTCACTTCTTCTGGGTCGATCGATCGCAGCTGGTTGATATTGCGTACGGATCAATTTTTGGGGTCCTACAATGGACACCAATGTGCATATGTAAAGTGTAGAACTTGTTGGACTGTGTCCATCTGGCCAGTGGTTTTGACTGCTGCTGTATGTTCCCCAATCGCGGATGTCTGTTTGACTACCCATATTATGTAGTGCTACGAAAACCAGGTTTTTCTAAAATGAACCCAAATGGTGTAAATCCAATGATGCAAGTTAGCAACTGGTTTAAATAATCCTCAGAAGTCCCAATAGGAAATATTCGCCACTGTATTGTCAAAATAACACCACCAAAACATGTAGATCACGAGCGCTTTCGCCCGGTCTTACCGGGCTTTTTCAAGTGTAATTATCTAAACCAATAACTCTAGCTTTTATAGTGCAAGTGTGTTCTGTTAATTGACTAATTGATTAAAATATCACCATATTATAAATAAATTAAATCCACTTCTACAAACATTAAAGAGACAAATACATATTTAAAAATGCTCGACACAATTAATGCATTGTTAAAATGTATGTATAAAACTTATATGAATTCAAACAAAATTCATTCTTAATGTTAAAAGTTGTTTGTGAACCATTTGAACCAAATAAAACATCAGTACCATGGTGATATTTTAATCAATTAGTTCTATAAAAGCTAGAGTTATTGGTTTAGCTAATTACACTTGAAAAAGCCCGGTAAGACCGGGTAAAAGCGCTCGTGATCTACTTGTTTTGGTGGTGTTATTTTGACAATAAAGTGGCAAATCTTTCCTATTGGGACTTCTGAGGATTATTTAAAGCAGTTGCTAACTTGCATCTTTGGATTTACACCATTTGGGTTCATTTATGAAACACTTGGTTTTCGTAGCACTACATTGTGTTTGCTTGGTGCTCTCGGTTTAGGACCTGGTGGGTCCTTTTCCTAGTTTATTCTTGGTAAACTGTTCCTTTCTTCTTACCCATGTTATGTATTACTTGGCCTATCTATATCCATGTTCCAGTAAGCTGAAATACAGCAAACCCTGAGTCCTGGTCATCTTCATAAAAGACATTCTTGAACATAAACCATGCCAAGACAGACGATGACAAAAACGATACACTCCACAGTCATAGGATACTGAGCTCTTTCACCCACTAACATGGGGCAACGTCAGAATATGAGATACATTAGATAGTCGTCCCTTATATACTTCCTTCAGAGTCAGTTTAAAGTCAACTAATTAATAGACTTGCTCATAGTTCAGTGGACCGTGCTCCAAGTCTTGATGATAAAGTGACATGTAGAACTCAGTGTTGCATACATTACTGAATGGAAACAATGATACAACAACGATGTGTTAATATAAATACAATATTGGTCAATACCATCAGTATATTGAAACATAGTTGATAATTGTTGTGAGTAAACCTTAGAATGTAGTGTGTTGGTAATGTTTTTGTATATCAATGTGTATAATTGTTGCATTAAGATTCCAAATCATGGAATAAATAAGTACAATTACATGCATATATTGTATAAATATGAATGTAAATAAGGGTCACAATGTTCAATATGAATATGACTGTATTATTACTATATCAATATGATATGGACTAAACTGTAGTTGTTTACATCTTGTTTTCAGGTGACAAATCTATGTCCATGCGTCATATATACGGGCCGTCGGACTGCTGTGTGTAGATATATACATGTGAACCCCTCGTTTCATACCTTGCTTTGTTACTGTCTGTGGATTACCTGTGTACACACATCAATTACCATGCCGTACCTTTCCACTGTACAGGTTCGGGCATGGTGTACGGCTGGTTGGCCCTTAATGTTGCTGTGTGTTACATTGACCTGTGTCTATCTGGCAATTCGCTGGCGTGTCATGTGAGACCGTCTTGCTTCTATGGGACATGATCCCGTAATTGTGACGTGCTTCCACTGGCCATATATTTCTCTGTCGTCTTTGATCTGTGTGTAACCTGTCCTTTCAGGACACTTTCTATTGCTGTTCTTCTTTGGTTACATATATGAGTACTTTGGTATGTTGTGCTATTATTGTGTGTGGAGCATTTCTCCACGGGCCTCTGCTGACACTGGACATATATCCAGCTAGCCTAGCCCGGTCAACAAGTGTGAGCCCACTGAACACTTTTCGTACGGGGCACCTTCTGACAAGTGGGTCGAGTTACTGATGCATAACCGTCGTCTATCCATACTACTAACGCACACGTTATTCTATCCACATTCTATGTTTGTCTTATCACATAGCGTGTGTTTCTCACTATTTCTAACGGTACTTTACATGGCATTGCCCGATTCCACACTTTCAGGGGCTGACAGTTTTGAGACATGTATGATTGACGTGGAGGACACGGCCTTAACATTCCCTGCTGTGAGCGGATCACACACGCACACGCGCACTTGCATTTCCTAATTGTGGGTTACGCGCAGGCGCACATGCATATCCGTATTCTGGTTACATATGTTTACTGGGTCTGTGTGGTTATGTGGCCTGTGTTAGTTGTGACTGTTCCGGTAACATATCTCTGATCCAGTTGACGGACGTGTGCGGAACGCACTTTCACCTTTACACATGTAACAGTCTTTGCGGCATGGACGCATTACGTACACGTGCACATTTATATGTTCTATAGTCATAATTCAAACGGGACTGCATTCACGTTTGCCGGTTACTGTGACCACTACACGTTAGCTGTTCGGTCTCATTTACATGCATACCCATGGTACTTAGCTAAATTTACATATCCCCCCACCCTCCCCCCGCACTCACGTACTTCACAGGCATCTATTCTCCTGCTGGGAAAGGTGCGGTACTACATGTTAAACATTCCTCATTCCCTCCCGCTCATGGCACAGGATGCATATGTCGTGACCACAGGGATATTCAGATCACAGGGGCTTATATCCCCTACGCATACAGGCCTTCGATTGTCAGGGTGTTCCTGTGGTGCTTTGGGTTTGGTCTTGTCCGCCTAGTGTACGGAACTGCCCTGACCGTGTACGAATGTCAGACGAGTCACATGGGCACGGTTTGTCCGTGTCTATGATACCACCCCCCCCCCATTATTCCTAACCGTGTGCGCTGATTGGCCGGTGTGCCTGTTGTAGATCTTGTTATAGTAATTGCACACGGTCTGGTCGAACGGACCTATTTCCATTACTAAACCTCGGTATTTATAACCTGTATCGCTATATTACATGGGTTTAACATTGCGTGACAGCTTCCACTGAGCCACGGACATGTCCGTTGCTTAGTTTGGGGCAGTCCCGCTCTGCTACACACATTTAACATTGCGGAACAGGTTGTACAGCTCAGCATTGGGGACATCGGGCTCTCCGTCGCTGTTTAGTATTGAGTCGCTATGTTGACATTATTTCACATAGCGTGACAGTGTCGACATTGGTTACGGACATCTCGTGCAGTACTTTCACACTGTCATGGGTGCCGTATGTCTGCTTTGGGCGGCGGACAGGCATTATGCTGTGCCATTATGTCTGGGAATATATGGTTTCTTTCCACAGATGATATAGCATACTAGCAATGACCCGCGTCTGGGTGTGGGTACTGTAGGTGTGGCCTTAGGTCAGGTGGTACCCTAGGCAAAAGGACTCCATGGTGCCCCCACCACATCACCCGCTACCCCCATCCTGGTCTACCTACACCAAATAAAGGCTGGAAAGGTGCCCCTAGCAGAGCGTCGCCCTAGGCAGCTGCCTACTTGGCCTATGCCGAAGGCTGGCTATGTGTGTGGTCTCTCGGGCGTCGGCCTCGGGAACGCACCACGTCTGCCGTGGGTATGTCTAGCATCACCCACATCCAGGCGTGGTTCATTGCTATGATGTTCCATGTGTACGGACACGTGTGTTTGGACAACATACATTAGCTTCTGCTATTGCATACAATGCTGTGGGTGGTGCCGGTTACCATACATATGGCTTTCTCAGAAGCCGACTTCACACTTCTAAACACTAGTGTGGTCTCCTTTAAGGCCCCTGAGCCAGTGGTAAACATTACTCAAGCCACTGAATCACTTACATATGCCTTCTACCAGCACCTACAGGACTGCATGGATCAGGCAATCCCTTACACAACTGTGACTCTTTGTACCAAAGCCAAGCATCCAGTCTGGTGTACCCCAGCCATACACAAGCTCTACAACAAAAGGAGGTAGCTACTACAAGACAGAGCAGACTCCTTGTAAGGTATGACACCCTTGCTCATTATATGTGAAGAACTACAAGCTCTCATGACATCATCCAGGGCAAATCCGACCGATATATCACCAAGGACTCGACAGACAATCATACGGCCTTCTTTAGATATGTTGGACACCTGGGAGGACACTCCCAGATATGCTCGGACTGGGTTCAGAATGATGTGAAGTTTACTGAACCTACATACATCGCCAACATACTGGCTGACAGGTTCGGTGCAAACATCCCCCCCCCCCCCCCCCACATGGAGAGATATCTGTACCAGAGGATTGTGGCCCCCGAAACATCTGTAACGCACAGGTGGGAAATGCTCTCTCCAAGGCAGTAAACACAGCATCCATGGGACCAGATGGTGTCCCGGCTGTGTACTCCACGACCTCAATGAGGAATTAGACCCACAGTTAGGACAGCTGTTTAATCTTAGCCTCACCTCAGGTAACGTACCCAAGTTGTGGCGCAAGGCGACTGTAGTCCCACTTCACAGGGGCGGTGCCTACACTGACCCTGGTAATTACCATCCCATTAGCTTGACAAGCCTTATCTGCAAAGCCATGGAGAAGGATCATAATGGAACTCATAGATGAAGACATAGGGGACTTGCATACTTTGCATCAAACCCAGTTTGGCTTGGTCAAAGGCAGATCATGCGTTTTAAACTTGGTTGACTTTTTAGGGACAGTCACCGAGGCCATTGATGAGGGTCAGGCAGTCCATACAGCCTACCTCGACCTGGCAAAGGCCTTCAACACAATACCCCCCTCAGGTATCATTGATAAACCCATCGGCTTGGATGTGAACCCATACATCGCAGGACGGGTTGCAAACTGGCTAGGTGACAAAACCCACATGGTCATAGTTGCTGGCACCATGTCAGACTCACAGCCGGTCACAGGCGGTGTCCCACGGGGCTCAGTCCTGGGTCCACTCTTTTTCAGCATCTACATTTCCAAAGTACAAGCAAACACCGGGGGGTTATGGCTGTCAATGTTTGCAGATGACTGCGAACTGGGTGCCATAGTGGGACGCACATCTGACACAGATATCCTTCAGAAGGGCCTCACAGATATGGATATCTGGTGCCAGGGACATGGCCTACAGCTAAATGCTGGGAAATGCATAGTCATACCCTTCAGGAAGAACAAGGTTACCCCTAGCTGCCATATAGGTGGCAATCCACTGAGCACAGAGGGAGTTACCAGGGATCTGGGGACCTAGGTTGTCAGTAACCGTTCGTTCGACACACACGTTGCTAACGTAGTTAGGTAGACCTTCTACATTGCCCACCTGATCATGCAGGGATTCACATCTAGATCTGGGGAGGTCATCGTCTCCTTGTACTCATCACTCATTAGACCTATGATTGAGTACAATGCCCCGTTCGGATGGTATCTGACCTGACACCTGTAGCAGCTGGGAAGGCCCCATAAGTTCATCGTCAAACGGCTGCAGGGTCTCAGGAATATGTGTTATGCTGCCCAACTGAAAGGACTCCTGCTCCATTCAGTTACATACCACTTGCTTATTGGTGACCTGTGCCTGACATACAAGGCCATGTCGACCCATATTTGATGACTATGCTTCACCTAATGAATCTACATCCCTCAGAACCACAGGGGCAGGTGACGTGAACCTTGACACGGTCATTAATAGACTGTGCTGGAGGGACAGATTCATCGCCCAGACACTCACTATGCTGTGGAACAACATCCCAGTACATGTGAGGCAGAGCACCTCGCTGGCCTTGTTCGAGGGGGATCTTGACCAATGGAAGGGAGATTGCAGATATACCCCAGGGATTACTTCAATGTCACTGCTTGACAGAGGTACAACAATATAATAGGCATTGTTTTCTTCGAACTGGAGGGGTGGCAAAGGCAACATAACTATGGGCTAGGGTTGTAGCTGCCCTTGGGCGGATAGCCTACTATGTACCTATGGACTTATTAACCTATGTTCATAGTTTGTCCCATTCACACTTGTCTATCCCCTGTCCTCATTCGTATGTGTATATTTCTGTGGCACATGATTGAACTATGTATTACCTGCAGGTATGCTGTGTACAGTGCACATACGTCACGGTTGATTACATTGTATCTGTGTACCTACCTCTGTGATACTGAGGACTACCACACATCCTTCACAGCATTACATGCATATGTCCATACTATTATTCGTTGGCCTGTGGGGGGTTGTCAGGGCAACGGTTACACGTGTCCCTGTTTGTGCACGCATCATGGTGGTCTTTGACCAGCCTCCGTTGCTATCATGGGATGGACGGTGGTGTTGGTGTGTGTTTGGGTTGTGTTTCTACTGCCGGTACATCTGTGGGGGGGGGTTGGCACATGTTCCTCTTTGCAGGGAGCCCCATCCTGGACATTTGTGTCATACGTCAACACTTGGCACGTGCCATATGTCCTGTGATATTCCCACAGTTGTGTATGCCTTCCTGCATTACTACTGCGTGTTACTGGCAGTTTGTATCTGGTACGCATGGCTATTATGTTGGATAGCTTAGCCTATTCCCATGCTATGACATACCCATTCATCCAGGCATATACATGTTATTCCATCCTTTGCATTGGCCGTAGGTGTTTGGCCATCCGGCAACGCTATTCTCAATGTGTGATGTCCCACCTTCACCTTCTGTGCATGTGGCACCCTGTTGGGGCGTCCTGCTTGGTGGGCTGATGTTCCACCATATGTGTTGTTTTTGACATGTCTGCATAGCTAATCATCAGTACGGTGGCTGAACATACTGCCTTGTCCAGATGTGTACAGTTATGGACACCGTGGCGTGTGAACGCCTATGGGGTTTCAACAGGTCCATACCACATGCGGGATGTACACATTCTGCTGACACATTCACATGCAGCCATTTGGATATCAGTACCTGAGGTGGGATGTTGACATGTGGGGTACATATTTGCCCGCGTGACAATGCCTAGGACAATACTTCATACTACATTTGAGGTATACCCATTGTGTGTAGGTGTGCAGCTGCGCAAGGCTGCTAGCTGGGTTGGGTGCATGGTCGTACATGGGTGCGGGTTACGTGCTATGACGGGGCTGTTGTGTATTACATTTGCATGCATGGGTTCTGCTTCTGGATATTACGCTTCAGCATACGCCGTCCTATGTGTATGCGACGGGCACGTTGCTGGGTGTAGTACATGTTGCTATGCACATGTTTGTCTGTGTTTAGGGTATCTGGTTTCCTTCTGGTTGTTATATCGACATGGCTGCCCGGCTGTGTACTCTCACTACTGCTGGTGACCATGCCCATGGGGCTACTTGTGTGTAGGTGCAGTGCGCTGACATGCTGCGGTACACCTTCACTGGGTATGCCCACTGACACTGCATTGCATGACGGACACGGTATTATGCGTATCCTTTGTTCCTTGCATGGGTACAATTTGGACTTCGTGGGTTAATGTTTGGTTCTCCGTTTTGTGTGAACGGGTACTATGTTGTATACTCTGCGTATGTTTCATTATCCATGGACCCTGGCTGGTGTGGTTACTTTTGCAGGCGGCCTGTGACAGTCAGCACTTTAGGTTGTTCATCGCCTGCCGGCTTGGCCACACCTACGGGCGCATCCTACTTGGGCTCGCGCACGTGCCCTCTGCACGTGTCTGTGGTTGCGGCGCGCACTCATTACTATGCATGTGGTGCTGCTACGCCCATTATACACTGCAATGCCGGCACAAGCCTTACACCGGCCTTGCGCCGAGCTTCATGAATCCCGGGGTTGTTTTATTTGAAGTCAGTTGTGTTATTGTTCGCATACATATTTGCCTGGTAGTCTGCAAATGCACTTTGTATTATTATAATGGATATTTGTACTGTAGTATTTATCCCCTAAACTTCTCTAAAAAGCTGTAGTACCATTCAAAAATTTTCAGTTAACTTCATCCTTTAGATGATCACACCAAGGTCCCATCTACTTTGAGTTAGTGGTAGTACAGTTCAATGTAAGAGAAACAAGAGTACAAAAAGAGTAAGGGGTACTTTATTAAAAAAAAATACAATTTACATGTATATACAAAAATTCTACACAATATTTACAATTGATATAAACTATCTATAAATCAAAAACATATTTTACTTTAATTATTCTTATTCATTTTCATTTATTTATCCATTGATCACCACTCTTTCGTCCACAACCAAAATATTTTTTTTCTCTAATATTAGTGATATCCCATTTACTGTTATACATAATTTGTAATACCTTTTGATTTTATAGCACCCATAATGCAATAATTTTCTGTCATTTTTTCTACATAAAATGCACTTTTGTTCAAAAAAATATTCAATATTATTCATACATAAATCTTCTACTCCCTTTATATCCACAAAATAATTTATGTCTCCTAATTTGTTCATACTTTTATAACTTTTCAACACAAAAAAAGTTCAGCAGTTTCTTCTTCCCCACAATAGTTACAAATTAGTTCACATTTCTTCCTGTATGGCATATTTGCCTTCACAGGCAATTTTCTATAGATAAACTCCATAAAAAAATGATGACATTCTACAATTTCTTTACATCTTCTTTCCCTCTGTTTTAAGGCTTTACTCACTTCACTATTTAAATTATTTAAGAGGTACTCATAGTAGAATTTGCTCATTATATTTTTGCACCATATCCTTCTGTCATTTTCTAGCTTTCTGTTTTTATTTTCCATAATATTATTTAGCCCAATATGCTTTAAATTCTTCATTTATACACTATTTTATCCTTTAATGATTTTTAACAAGTTCTGTTTCCTTTCATATTCTTAATACATTATTAATGTTAACAGTTTTTCTTTCTTTTCCTTCAGTCACTTAAGTACTTTATATAACTGCAATGAACCTGCATAAATCACAGGATATATCAAGCCTAAACTTCATTCTTCTTTACTATTATATAGTACTCATCTCTTAATGGGGTTTAACCTAGAACCTCATATAAAGAGAAATATTGTAATTATGTCTTTTTGAAAACTATAAGGTATATTAAATATTCCAGCCATGTAGGCCAACTTTCCTAACAAAACAGAATTTATCAACTATAATTTCTTCCAAAAAAGATAATGTCAAAGATTTCAGGAATCTACAAATACTCTGTTTATCCAATATTTTCCTCACTGTGATTGTATCATATCCCTAGTACCAAATCTTATACCCAATAACATTATCTCATCTGTCTTAAATTCAATACCTTAAGATAGAATTACATCCCATTCCTTTACTTTTTTTCCTTATTCAGATTAAGGTCTACATCCTGTAAATTTTTATTCAAGCAAACTATCATTTCCATACTTTTAATATCCTTGGTATATAACACAATATCATCAGCATAAGCTAACATAAGAAGAATATCAGTATTATCCTTTGTAATATGTGCTGCTGACAATGTGGTAATTCACATCATTAACTATTAATTCATTGATAACATTAATAAAATACTACTCAGGGCACAACCCTTTATAATTTCTCTCTTTATATGCATTTCTTTATTTAGCTACCCAGTCACCAAGACTTTTATTTTTTATTATTATACTCAGAAATACAACGTTTTATTTTACTAATAATATTGCAACACTGAAATAATTCCCATAAAATGTTATATGGAATAGTATCAAATGCTTTATTTAAATCAAAAAATCATTATTTTAATGTTTTTTTAATATTTGGCAATTATTGACAACATCTACCCTTTGCACTATATATTACATCCCCTATGACTATATAGTTTAATTTCCATTCCCTTCTGTATAAGTTCCATAAAGATCTTATATGTTATTCAAAACTATATGTCTCCAGTTTTGAATTTCTCTTTTGCTTTCCTTTTTCTTTATAAATTTGACTATGCCACTACATAATTCTGCATAATTAAATCATTAATTTAACCACCCATTCAATACTGTTACAATATATTTATTTTGCAATCTTGTCATATTTTATACATTTAATATTCTATCCCATCTGGCCATGTTGCTGAGCCTACATTAACCATAATTAGCATTTTATTTAACTCTTCTATATTTCTATATTTATACTTTTTCCAAATCTTCATAGTATAATTCTGAAAGAAATGTTACTTCCTATATCTTTTTCTTTACCATTTCTTTTCTCTAAAAATATCTCTCATATATTTCATTATAATCTCCATTATTTCTTCCTGATGATTATATGTTTTCCCTTTATTTGTCCCCTAATTCTCTTAGTATACTATTATCCTACTTGACAAATTTACTGAAATTAATAGCAACTTCCTTCTTTCCTTGTAAAAATATCTCTGCTTAAACAATAGTTTTTTTTAACTTAAATATATGTTGTTCTACAATAAAATACTTTATCATTTCTCTCTAAATCAATAAAGGAAGCTTCACTTCATTTTATATCTTTGTTTCACTTCTTTTCTTATATTTATTTCCCAGTCCAAACAACGTCTTATATTTTCTAAATGTAATCCTCTGTTCTGACCAATTTTGATAAAATTGTCTCATTACTATATGGTCATTCCATAATTCATTTTCTAAAGTCTTTCCCTTTTCACTCCATTCCTGTCCATTTACCATTTGTATTCCTTTTTTCTATAATTATACATTTCTTATTCCCATCTTAGACAATCCACACAGCCTGATAATCTGGAAATCCTCTGTCTATAACTTCCTCTTCTACTAAGGCTATGCCTAATGAAGTTAAAAAAATAATTATTTCTGTTTTAAACTTGCCTCTGCTATATGTCTGTTTCTTTGTATCCCACATCTTTAATTGACCTCATTTAATAAAGTCTAATACTTTTTTACATATGTCTTTATTTCTATGTATCCTTAAGTTGCAATTAGGCCACTACCATTATTTCCATATTAACTGTTGCATAATCTATTTTAACATGTCTTCTCTTTCACTAATTGTTACATATGCATATAATGCATATACTCTATATACCTTATTTTGCCATCTTATATCCAACATAGATACCCATAACTAATAATGACACGTCCGATATTTTAATTGATTTTTTAAATAAAATTGCTATTTCTAAACATCACCTTCCCATAATCCTTCAGTTTTGTATTCCCTTGTCTTCTGTTAAAATATGAACAAATTCAGAAACAAGAACAAACTTAGAACAAATAGCACCAGTTTCAAATGTGAAACACCCTTCTAATGTCAATGACCACTTCAGAGTTTATGAACACAGGTTTATTTAGCGCTTTTGTCAGTTTATAACATATACTTCATCAGAATATTACATCTCAAAAATTGATTCATTTAAGTACTGTAATTCATTACACCATGTGATAAAATTCAACCAATAAAACCCAGCCGATCCTGACATCAATGAATATTTAAAAACCTACATACAAAATACTACCATCAGCCCCTCTATATATTGTTAAAAACATAACAAATCACATAGTATGAAAAATAAAAATACGTAATAGGCATGTACTAAGAATTACAATTCTTTCACACCAATATATATATATATATATATATATATATATATATATATATATATATATATATATGTACATTAAACATTTAATCAGACTTTATATGAAAGCAGCTTTAAATAACTCATAAAGCTAATATCATCATTAAGGCCTGGTTTACATAAAGCGTTTAGTCTAACTTGCCAACATAACTCTCTAAAGTCTAAAACATCCTCCCATGGACCACCTCTGGGGTCTTAAAATACTTTGTCTATGGCTGTAAATTTAAAACCATGTGATGGGAAGTTCATAATGTGCCTATATAGGGCACTATTCATACTTTTATTTCTAATATCTCTAGCATGCTCATGCATGCGTTCCTTTAACTTCCTCTTAGTTTTACCTATACAGAAGCATGCCCATGCTTCACGCATTACAGCATAAACTACCCCAAAATGTATCACATGTATATGTTCATATAAAGTCTGATTAAATGTTTAATGTATATATATATATATATATATATATATGTATATATATATATATATATATATATATATATATATATATATATATTTTGGTGTGAAAGAATTGTAATTCTTAGTACATGCCTATTAAGTATTTTTATTTTTCATACTATATGATTTGTTGTGTTTTTAATGATATATATAGAGGGGTTGATGGTAGTATTTTGCATGTAGGTTTTTAAATATGCATTGATGTCAGGATCAGCTGGGTTTTATTGGTTGAAATTTATCACATGGTGCAATGAATTAGAGTACTTAAATGAATTAATTTTTGAGATGTAGTATTCTGATGAAGTCTTTGTTATAAACTGATAAAAGCACTAAATAAACCTGTGTTCATAAACTCTGAAGTGGTCATTGATGTTGGAAGGGTGTTTCACGTTTGAAACTGGTGCTGTTTGTTCTAAGTTTGTTCTTGTTTCTGAATTTGTTCTTGGTTGATAGTAGTTGCCGGTTTGGGACATGGACACCTCCCAGCACACCATCACTTTGGGAGATGACCCAGTTAAAAATATTGGGGTCTTAACTCAGCTGATACAAGAAATTTCAAAAGATACATCTAATGGAAGCAGACGTGACGGTATTACATCTAACAACAATGTATCAGAGTCAGGCGTTAGGATGACCACTAATGTGCAGCAAAATGTGTAAGTTTTACCAACAAGATTGCATTTAACAGACTGGTTACACAAAGATTTCCATTTTGCAAGTGTGAGTAACAACTGTAATGGTCCTTGCACGTTTCAGCAGTTTTTGAATTTGTTTGAAAGCAAATTAAATAAATGTAGGAAGCTTCAGCTGGAAAATGCATATTTTTTGGAGTGTATTAAGAACAAGGTAGTGCCGAAGGGCCTTAGACATTGGAAATATCCAACAGGACTTGTTCACAATTCACCCTTGTATGCAGAACTTATTGCACTTTTTGATAGACAAGGTATGGAACTATTGGACATTTTAATTAAGCATAATTTTAATAACATTGAGACTGTACAAAAAGAATTACAGAAATTGGATGTAATTCTGTGTAATGACTTGCTATTTGAACATAATGTGTCCCAATATAAATATATTTTTGATCGAGTTGACAAAACAGTTATGGAAATTCAAAATCAGAAAGAAAAGAAGCTCATTAGAGACATAAAGCATATGCGGCAGGATTAGCTTATCCTAAACCTCTGCAATTTTCATCTCGTTTAAAGCACACTATGGAAGATGCTGGTGATGAGAAGAGTAGGGGTGGAGCTACTAGAGATGAACAGGACCCTTTAGGGTGGGATATTCCGAGGAGATCAATGAGGTTACAAAACCAGGTGCGACAAGTGAATTACAGGCCACCGTGATATTTCCAGGGTCGGAGATGCCAAGATCAATAGTCTCACTAAAACCAACAATTCCAGCAGAGCAGGCAACAAGTGAATTGGAACTATCACTAAATAGTGGTGGTTCATATGGTATTGAGTTATGGACAAATGACAGCGTTGTGACAACCGATAATATGCTAATGAAGAGCAGAGGTGAATTGGTTGCCCCTTGGTACAACGATGAACATGTGTTTGAAATATCAAACGATAAAGGTGACTTTACAGTTTTCACTTTTACAACACAGTTTTATGATAAAGGTTTAGCTAATTTATTTAGTAAAGGCCTGAATTTTGTGTTAACTAAACGTGCTGACTTAGGAGAAGTGATTCTAGATTTAAAAATGTTTGTGACAAATTTGAATTTTCGTTTAATGTTTGATAAGAAAGTTGACAATACCATCAATGCTATTTTGCATAAAAAATGTTTGTTTAACCCCCCCTTTAGTGCATTGTTTAACAGTATTTGAGAAGATATGTGACTTTGATTTTTGCTCTGTGTTAGTTGGTAAGGATAATATTGTACACAATTTATCTAACAGCGAGAGAGAGTTACTTTATAAATTAGTTAACAGCAATGCAATACGGGTTATGAAACCCGATAAAGGTGGGGGTGTGGTCTTAATGTCTAAACAGGACTATGTGAACAGAATAAATGTGTTACTTTTGGATGACACAGTTTATGAAGAAGTGTCAAGAAGGTTTTTGAATGTTTAATATCATAAGATAGATCTAGTTTTAAAAGACTTGCAGGATCAGGATATGATAGATGGTAGACTTCTAGATTTTCTACAGGTGAAATTTCCAAAGGTATACCAAAGATACATAAAGACAAATATGACCCCCCCCCCCATGAAGCCTATTGTGAGCGCCATTGGATCAAAAATGGAATTTATGGGTAAATACATAGATTTCACATTAAAATAGGTTCTTAAAAAGGAGGTACATATATATATATTGATTTGTGGCATTTTTTGACTAAATTTAATTGCTTGAAAAGTGACAAAGATGTAATTTTCTTAACAGTTGATGAGGTGGATTTATATAGTTCAGTTCTACATGACATAGGAATAGAGTGGTTTGAAGAATTTTTATATGACAGTTCATGTTTTACAAATAACCAGGTGATTATTCTTGTACATTGATGGAAGTGATGCTTAAGAATAATTTTATTTTTTTTGAGGGTCAGTACTTCCTACAAAAAAATGGGGGTTGCTATGGGGGCCATATGTGCCCCTGTTTTTGCAAATATAGTAATGTTAATGTGGGAAAGAAAATATTTGTTGAACTCGGCTTTCATTGATAAATGGATTATTTATTTACATTATATTGATGATTTATTTTTTTTTATGGAAAGGAGACGAGACTGAAATTAAGGAGTTTATTGATTCCATAATAGTACAACAGATTTTTTGAAATTTACTTATATCTATAATAATAGTAATATTAATTATTTAGACGTGACAATAAGAAAAGAAGGTACACAATTTATAAGTGACCTATATAGAAAACTAACATATAGTAATGGTTTGCTGCATTTTGTCAGCAACCACCCTTTGCATGCTAAGAAAGGTGTTGTGAAAAGCCAACTTGTAAGATTGGCCCGCATGGTTACTAAAGACTAGCATTTTTTGAGTCAGTGTCATAAGTTGTGCGATATGTTTCTTTCTCTGAGATATCCATTTGAATTTGTTGAGAATATTTTCAACAAAGTAAGAATTAAAAGAGAGGAAGGTATAATAGTACCGTTATTGAGTTATGATAATGGCATATCTATATTAGAGGGCCAGCAATTAACAAAGAAGGCACAAGGTAGGAAGGATTTTAAAAGTTCCCTTGTGAGCAAATTTAGCGCTGACTTTCAGTACATTGCCAAAATATTGAATAAAAATTGGCATATTTTTCAGGGCTTTGACGGAAAAAATTTAAAATTGGGCAGTAGGCCTAATGTTGTGTTTAGAAGGGGTCCTACCATCAAGCAGTTGCTGGATGGTAAACATGAAAAAAATATATATAAATGTTCTATGGGGATGAAAATGTGTGGTTTTTGTTCACAATGCCCACTGGTTAAGCAGATTAATCAAGTTGTCATTAATAATACCCTTATAGAAATAAGGGGTAAATATACATGTGATACATTTGGGGTAGTTTATACTGCAATGTGTGAAGCATGCGCATGCTTCTATATAGGTAAAACTAAGAGGAAGTTAAAGGAACGCATGTATGAAAATGCTAGAGATATTAAAAATAAAAGTATGAATAGTGCCCTATATAGGCACATTATGAACTTCCCATCACATGGTTTTAAATTTACAGTCATAGACAAAGTATTTCAAGACCCCAGAGGTGGTCCATGGGAGGATGCTTTAGACTTTAGAGAGTTATATTGGCAAGTTAGACTAAACGCTTTATGTAAACCAGGTCTTAATGATAGTATTAGCTTTACGAGTTATTTAAACTGCATTCATATAAAGTCTGATTAAATGTTTAATGTATTATATATATATATATATATATATATATATATATATATATATATATATATATATACATTTATTGTGGTGTGAAAGAATTGTAATTCTTAGTACATGCCTATTAAGTATTTTTATTTTTCATACTATGTGATTTGTTGTGTTTTTAATGATATATAAAGGGGTTGATGGTACTATTTTGTATGTAGGATTGTAAATATTCAATGATGTCAGGATCAGCTGGGTTTTATTGGTTGAATTTTATCACATGGTGTAATGAATTAGAGTACTGAAATGAATGAATTTTTTGAGATGTAGTATTCTGATGAAGTCTATGTTATAAACTGATGAAAGTGCTAAATAAACCTGTGTTTATAAACTCTGAAGTGGTCATTGACGTTGGAAGGGTGTTTCACGTTTGAAACTGGTGCTGTTTGTTCTGTTAAAATATATTATATCTTTTATTATGTTCACATCCAAATGTTTACACCATTCTAATATACCTACTATTCTCACTGAACTTTTAATACTATTAATATTTATTTCAATTCTATAATTGGCATATTTCCTAGTATTAAATGTTTTCTCTTTAAAAAGGTACATTTCCTCAACCTTTTCCTTTCTTTTTTATATTAGTCCCGATAAATGTTATTTTCCTTTCCCTAACCTTTTTACCAATGGTATTGTTTTCTTTTACTATATTCCAACTAATATCTTCTTCATTTATTGCAGTTACATATGCTATCCTTTCTGTTTTCAATTTCTTCTTTATCTTTCCTTCCTTTATATTCATTTCCTTTTCTTACATCATTTTCTTGGCTTATCTGAACGTTTTTAACTTACATCTGTTTGTATAACCTGTACCTCTTAATGTCAATCCATTCATAAATGACCTATCCTTTTGCATTTATATCATCTCCACAATTCTTTGCATTTTGACATGTGTAACTTTATACATAACATTTCTTTCTACCATAATTATTAAATTATTTGTTTTTTCAAACAAAAAGTCTTGGGTTTAACACCTTCTCCATCAACATTTATCACACTGGGAATATGTATAACATTTTCATTTTCCATTTTCAATACTACATTATAATCCCAACCCCCAGTCCATAGTCCTCTGTTATCATAAACATTTGCTGTTTTCATTACATCTTTATATATTTCATTTAAACATTTTGAAATTCTCCTTTTTTTCACTTCTTTTCTAAACTGGACATGTATCCTTTTTTTAGTATCTGTATGAAATGGTTTCCATACATATAAGTTCCAGGGTCTATATTATCCAAAATCCACATAAATCCCAACAGTTTCAATTGTAAATGTAATAAATCCAATACACAATTCAATTTACACTAAAACACTCAATATTTATTAAAACAAAAAACAACACAGTAGGCGCTTTCATTCACAAAGAACTTCTTAGTTCTTTGTGAATGAAAGCACCTATCAGTTGTTAATAATTATTGTGTATTTTATTGTCATTCAAATTGCGTATAGGGTCTATATTATGTTGTTGAAAGACATGTTCAGTGAACATATCTTCATCGACACATAAACATTAAATCCAGTAATCGCCGAACGGCCACGTCAGCTATTATTTTCCCAAGGGGAAAAAACGTTTGGCCATCATTGAGGATTTGTCATTTTCACCACTGTAGTGCGATCTCAGAGTTGGTATATCTAGTTAAGGGGATGTGGGGGGCACAGCCCCCCATTCTGTAGGGTTTGAATTTTTGTTTACTGTTTCTTCAGCCAAGTGTTTTTTTCTCCTGGGAAAAAAGTTGCTGATGTGGTCATTCGGTGATTACTGGGTTTGATGTTTATGTGTCGATGAAGACATGTTCACTGAACACATCTTTCAACAACATAATATAGACCTAGGTTTCAAGGTGCACAGTCTCTTTTTTCATATTCTCCTAAAATTGTTGCCATCATAGAACCAGTTTCAATAATAATTTCACAAAAAGTTTAGATGAATAAATGATCTTGCCTCAAATGCTTCAGTTCCTAAAGGTGATATTGTGTCCCATACCTTATAGCCAACCATCTCTTTTTCTTCTTTACTGCTGATTCTAACTGTGAATCCTTTTTTGAAACAACTAGAACTCCTTAATTCTTTGTCTTTTCTCTGTCTCTTTTTCTATGTCTGCATACAATTTCTTTTTAATCAAACCTTCCTTTTGAATATTTTTCCCTTCTTGCTATATTATATCCATAATGTCTCCCCATGATACATCCTTCTCACTCTCTGATTGACTCATATCTATTAAGTTAACCAAATTATCATACCAAAACCCTCCTGCTTAGATGGTTGTAACAACACATCCCTTAGCAATGTCCTGGTAAAACGAGTCTGCTGGAACAAATCTTCAGTATCAATCCAATGAAAGAGGTCACCTACTCAATGAAAAGAGTAGGGGTTCTTTATTTAAAATTTGTAATATGCATTATATACATCATGTACACATTTATATATAAATGATTTACAATTATTTATAGCTGTTTTCCATATGTTCTTTATATTTTGTTACTCTTTTTATCCCCCATTGTTTTTCATAACCAGAATCATATATTTTTTCAAGATTTCTGGAAGTATCCATTTTCCATTAAATTGTATTTCATTCATTCTTTCATTCCAGATAAGCCATATTGTACAAAACAACTTTTCATCCAATTTATCCACATCTTTCTCATTGTTATAGTACCCATAATCTATCATATCCATATGTACACTTTTCAGTCCCTGTATTAGTCCATTTTCACATTTTTTTTCATAACTGACTCACTTTTTCACATTTTAAAAATACATGTTCTGTAATTTCCATTCCTCCACAATATGTATAAACTCTTTCTCCTATCTTCTTATAGGGCATATTTGCCTTTACTGGAAGCTTGTTAATGGATAAACATCTGGTGAAGTCTTTCTAAAGGGAAAAAAAAAACACTTATAAACATGTTTGGTTAATAAATATTTAGCCTTTTAACCTTCATTTGGAGTCAGGTTTGTCATGGATTTTTTTGTTTGTTCAGTTATTTGATACCACTTTTAGAATTTTCTTGTTTATAGATAATCTCCATAAAAAAATCTGTGCATTCAAAATGTTTTTCACATCTATTCATTCTTGCTTTTTCAGCTTTTATTTTTCTTTCTTCCAAGTGCTTCCATGGAAAAATATAATGAAGCTTATTCATTATATTTTCATGCCATTCCTTTCTTTTTATATATTATTTATATTGATCTTCCATAACAATATTTTCTCTTGATATATTCTCATTTCCATATTTATCATTCCTTTATTTTTTAAATGTTTATGTTTCTTCCAAATATTTCTATATTTTTCTTCCATTATATTTACTACCAGTTTTTTTCTGTCTTTCTTTAATCCAGGTCAAAAGTTTATACAAATTCAATAATGTTATTTGTACAATTGGACTTATTAAACTGAGGCCTCCTTTTTTGGAAACAAAGAATTCCTCTTAATTGGGTATAATTTCAATCCATATATAAATGCAAACCACACAGAAAGTAATTCTTTCTCAAATTCAATTGATGATATTGTGATCTGTAGTGAGAGTAGGGAACAGGTGGAGAAGACCCTGGAGAGGTAGAGATATGCTCTAGAGAGAAGAGGAATGAAAGTCAGCAGGACTAAGACAGACTATATGTGTGTGAATGAGGGGGAGGATAGAGGAATGGTGAGGATGCAGGGAGTAGAAGTGGTGAAGGTGGATGAGTTTAAGTACTTGGGATCAAAAGTTCAGAGTAATGGTGAGTGTGGAAGAGAGGTGATAAAGAGAGTACAGGCAGGATGGAGTGAGTGGAGAAGAGTGTCAGGAGTGATTTGTGACAGACAAGTACCAGTAAGAGTGAAAGGAAATGTCTACAAGAGGGTAGTGAGACCAGCTATGTTATATGGGTTGGAGACAGTGGCATTGACAAAAAAGCAGGAATCAGAGCTTGACGTGGCAGAGTTGAAGATGTTAAGATTTGCACTGACTATGATGAGGATGGACAGGATTAGGAATAAGTATATTAGAGGGTCATCCCAGTTTGCAAGGTTTGGAGACAAAGCTAGAGAGGCAAGATTATGTTGGTTTGGACATGTACTGAGGAGGGATGCAAAGTATATTGGGAAAAAGATGCTAAGGATGAAGCTGCCAGGTAACAGGAAAAGAGGAAGGCCTAATATAAGGTTTATGGATGTGGTGAGAGAGGACATGCAGGTGGTTAGTGTGACAGAGCATGATGCAGAGGACAGGATGAAATGGAAAAAGTTGATCTGGTGTGGCGACCCCTAACTGGAGCAGTCAAAAGAAGAAGAAGAAGATTCAATTGGTTTCAAAAACAAACTTGTTAAATGAGCTATTTTACCTAATGTTACTGAGTTAAGTAAATATGCTTTTTTAGTATATATAAGTTTGAATGATCACCAAAACATACACGTGTATCTTATTTTATCAAAACATACAAATGTATTTTATTTATCATGTTCGTCCACTGTATTAATATCTGTTGTTTATTTCAAAACTTTATTCACAAAATTTTTATCTCTTCTTTATTAAACTGAATACCTTCTATTATACTTGGAAAACATATTCTCTTACTCTTCCTCATAAGAGCTTAAACGTAATTCCCTTAATTCCCTACTAAGTGTCTTAACTGTTTTCATCCATTCTTCATTTTTTTCAACTAATACTAAATCATCTGCAAAAGAAAACATTACTGGAATCTAAATTCCTTCTGCTGTGCAGTATTTAGCTTCCTTTAATGTTAAACTTACATCATTCACAATTGCATTTATTATTAATGCAAACAATATAATACTTGCTGGACATCCTTGTTTTATACCACTTTTTATTTTTATTTTCTCACTCAACCATCCATTAGCCACTAATTTTACTTTAGTTTTGTTACACACTGAAACAAAAACATTAATGTTTTTTGTTTATCATATTCTTCAAAAATCTCCCATAATACTCCATGTTGTATCTTATCAAACACCTTACTTACACACCCTATGAAAATGTTTAAATTCTGCTTTTCTCATTGTCACAGCTACTATTTCTCTTGTAATAATTAGAAGTTTTTGACCACCTTTCCCTTTTATTACAAAAAAGTGTTTTATTCAATAACGTACTTACTTTCATTTCAATTCCATTATGTATTACCTTCATAAATATCATATAATCAACCTTGTTTACCACCATTGGTCTCCAATTTTTTTATATCTGTTTTGCCTCCTTTTCAATATGAAATTCATTGCGCCAATCCACATTCTTTCATCTTGTATTTCTTTCTCTAATAATTCATTAAAAACTTCCAAGAGACATTTTTTTGCCATTATTGTGTATCTCTGTACATCCCATCGGGATTAAGAAAAACTGGTGTGGCATCTTCTATTTTGTTTTGGAAGTCTTCTAGTTTATTTCCTTATGTCTCTATACATCATCTATTCAATTCCATCCAAACCTGTAGCATCTTCTAGGTTCAGTGTTTTTAAAACTTTTTTTTTTAATTCTATCATAGTAATCTTTTCTTCTATCTTATTATCTTTAGTTATGTTTTTCAAGTTCCATTTGTGTTTTCCTGTAGAAATATTTTCCTTGTTACTTACTATGTCTTTAGAAACTTTATTACTGACGTCTTTATATTTACAACTGTCTTGTATTCCTTTTGTCTTTAGCCATTCCAAAATCTCTTTTTTATATTTTTTCTTTTAGAGTTATCCACCAGCTTGCCTAATGTTTGTAAAACCTTCTCATATTTATATGATTTAACCATAACTGAAAAATTATTTTCCTTAGATAATCAGTCAATTCCACTTCATTTATTCTTTTAATACCTCTAGCTATTTTTATATATCCTTCCTCTTCTTGAATCTCTATCCAGATTGCTATGTGATATGAAAAAAACTGTAATTTTTACTCCGTTATGTAATATTTTTAAATGCTCTGATAGTATTAAATTAGTTTCTGGTCTCAAATTACCCCTTTTGTATGTCCAATGTTTATCATTTGATAAATACATCCTCCCCCTTTTAATTATTTCTGAAATGACTTAACAACCGCTCATTTTCTTCTAGGCCTTAAATCACAGTTAAAATCTCCAACTAATATTATTTACATATTAACAATAACTTAATCAAGATTTTTTCAAAACAAAATTTCCCTTTACATTTGTAAAACATGCACATATAGTGTCATAATTCTATATACTTTGTCATTCCAATTTATATTCACTATTAACATTCTTCCTGGTAGTACCAATGTATAGTCCAAAATTTCAATAATTTCTTTACTTAAAATTGCTTTACCTGAGCACTTTCTTCTCCTGTATTCCATGTAACTTTACCCTCCCATAGTTTGTTTACTTGTGTTCTCTCTTCTTCCATTAAAACTCTTATATCTATTAGTATTATTATGGCCATATGCACAAATCTACACCATTCTAACACCCCTAGTCTTCATTTTAGATTCTTTATACTATTTACATTTATAGATAAGATTTTAACTCTATAGAGAATAGCTGCCATTCTTCATACTTTTCCTTTCTTATTTTCTCTTATACCTATATTTTTAAATTTACATTTTCTGTTTTTTTACTCTCCCCAATAGAATTCCTTTTACTTTTAATTCTTACCCACTTATCTTCTCCTTCTTTACTCAAATTACTTATTTCTTCTTTTTTTTCTATTTCTTCCCTTGTGTTTTCCTTTCATATCACCTTTCTACAAAAATAAGCTTTTTTCTGAAGGCTTGATTTCCTTTTTTGTCATTTCACCTTCCATCCTTCTTCTTTTACTCTTCCTGTACTATTCTCCTTCATACTGCTCCTTGCTTCTCTAAGCTGTCTTCATTCCTGGACCAGAAGCAGGAAACAGAGCTGCAAATTGCATCCCTGTACACTGAAGAGTAGGGGATGTTCTCTGGTGCTGTGGCCAAATTTCTCCTTGATGTATAAATAACACCTTGACACTCCCCTCGAAAAGGACTAACCTCATCAACAAAGGATAAGTAAGTAAATAAACAAACAAACAAACAAACAAATAAATACACAAATAAATAAATAAATATGCAGAGAAAGGCAAACATACATTTTAAGACAAGATAAGACTATATGATTTGTTCAGTCTTTAGAACAAAAATAATGTCCTAAATGTCCTCTAGTAGCTGCATAAAACAATCATTATGTATTTCAATTTTTTTTAAGTTTAATGTAACAAAGTATTATAAAATTACATTTTATATGGAGTTGTTACCCAATATACATTTTTATGAGTTACAATATGGGATTTATAGAGGTTGAAGGTTGGTCATATAGCGCACGGCTTTTTAATACAACAAATTTAATTAATGTGCATGGAGTTAGAGAAGCATTTCATTGGTAGGATAATTATTGATGGGACAAAATTATTGGTAGAATGAGAGATATGAATGTATTTAAGTTTGTTGTACTTTAGTTTAATGTAGCATCTAGTGACGTCTCCTTAGATAAGACGAAAACACGATGATTTAAGTTAAGTGTTTATGTATGTGTTTTGTGGCTTAATAAAAGTGACTATAGTGTCGAAAATATTTGGGCCTGTTTTACTTTTGTGTGTCTTGGATTGGATTTTTGTTCTGGTTTTGGTCAGGGCACTGTCTCTATTGGAAAAGCCTAGTAATACCCTATGATCCTAAGTAAAAACAATTTTATAGACAACCCATTCTCTAAGTGAAGTAATGTCCTCCAAGGTGTGTGTTACTGTGTAAATAATGCCTCATAACACCCATGAGTGGGCATTGTTACACAGTAACACACACTCCCTGTTGGCATTATTCCCTGCTTATTATTATACAGATTTATTTTACATCCCTGATGTTATCAGACATTTTTCAAAATGCCACATTTATCAGGGACTATAAAACTGTTATATAAAATATACACATTTCAATACATAAAGAAAGAAATAGACACTGCCCACAGACTGTACAGCCTAAAATAAAACCATAACCAAGAGACATTGTCATAGATTGGCAATGCGATTTGTTAGCTAGTCTAACCATAGTCTCTGAAAAAGGCACATTGATTTTCTTAAGTGTTCATTTCATTAAACAGTTGTTCAAAGAGGCTGGGGCCAATTCATAAAAAAAGATTTCTCACAAGTAAATAAATGAAAATGAATTTTAATCAATTTAATGATCTTACTGGCCTGTATTCATAGTAAATTGTGCACATGTGATAGTGATGTCCCTTATGTTTACGAATGAAAATATCAAAGGCAAGATTCACAGGGGCCATTCATAGTAATGCAAAAGGCCTTATTGAGATACAAATGAGAAATTTTGTAAAGTGGCATATGCAACCAAGGTATTCTTGCAATTCATAGTCCAGTATCTCTGCTGCACTCACGTCCCTTGTTAAATGTGGTGCTTCACCTTTTATACTGGAGTTGCCATCCATGAACTTACCCAAAGCTATCCCTTCAGCAGTTTGTCCAAGTATGCACAAACATCAAAATGAAACACTTCCCCTCACCGATCCCTTCAGCAAAATGTCCAAGTATGCACAAGCACCAAAATGAAAAATTTCCCCACTGATTCCTTCAACAGGCTGTCCAAGTATGCACAAGTACCAAAATGAAACACTAACCCCAACAACCCCTTCAGTAGTATGCCCATGTATGCACAAGCATGCCCCTGACATCAAAATTAAACATTTTCCCAAATGACTGCTTCAGTAGTCTGCCCATATAAGCACAAACACATCTTTGACATCAAAATCAAACCTTTCTCCAACGATCCCCTCAGTAGTCTGCACATGTTTGCAAAGGCACATCCCTGACATCAAAATGAAATATTTCCACCAAAGACCTATTCAATAGTCTGCCCATCTAGGCACAAATACATCCGTTTTATCAAAATGGAACATTTCCCTAAACAATCCCTTCAGTAGTCTGCCCATTCATGCACAAGTACATCCCTGACATCAAAATGATGAATTTTCCCCAGTGACCCCTTCAGCAGTCTGCCCATGTATGTACAAGCATTTCCCTTACATGCACATGCACATCCCTAACATCAAAATGTAACATTTCCTCCAGTGACCTCTTCAGTAGTCTGCCCATGTATGCACAAGTATGACCATGACATCAAAATTAAACATTTCCTCCAATGACCCTTCAGTGGACTGCCCATGCATGCACAAGCATGTCCCTGACATCAGAATGAAAACTCTCCACCAATGATGGCTTCTGCAGTCTGCCGGTATATGCACATGCATGTCCCTGACACCAAATGAAACCTTTTTCCTCCCCTCACATCTCCATATCCATTTGATAATTTGCTGCTTACTAGTATAAATTCAGGGCCATTTACACATTTGCTATGTAAATGAGGTCACTATGGATTAATCTCTATGAATCCTACTGATATGCAAATGTGTAAAGCCCCCTGTCTATCAGTTGCCTCCCTATTACTTACACCTTCAGCATATTAGCACATTACACTTTGCGATAGAAAGACATGTTTATGAAAAGTTCTTTACATTTTACATATTCATCTTGCAAGGCCGGGATTTGCATATTCATGTAGTACTGCTCTTCATGGATTACTGATATGAAAATGTGAATCCCTAGACTATGAATACCGGCTATTGTTTCTAAAAATATAAAAGAGTGATTTACTTTTTTATCTTGTTTCCAAGACAAATTATATTCCTTGCAGTATTTACCTAAAAAATGCAGTTCAAAATATAAAACTTATTTTGTAATAGTGGCTATCTTTACATCCAAAAAAAAATGGGGACTGTTCCAAATTTAATCTGCTTTGACCTGCTCAAGTATGGACAAATCAATGTGCAGGGGGCCAAGGTAAAAAATACTCAGTTTATTTTTTTATTTATTGTTTTGTTTTTTTTTTTCTTTTCCAGCATGAAAAATTCATGCCAGCAGTTTTATTCCTGAGACATGAAATAGGCCTACAGCTCTGGAGGACAGGACTGTCCCTCAGTTATATTATTCCTGTTGCCTGAGGGGGTCTGTGAATTCATTGGACTTAATTTCCTGAAAGTCTCAAATGACTGGTTGTAACAAGTAATGATTCTACTGTTTGTTGTAAAATCACGTGTGCTTTTAAGGCCTTCATTTCCCAAAACACAGCAGACTGGTCATGACAAAGACTGTCCTACTACTTGCTACAAAATCTTGCATAATATTCTGTTTAAAACTATGTGGCTTAATCAGAAAAAAATAATAACAAACAAAATCAGTCCCTGTTTATGCATACATAGTCATTGGATTTGCTAACTGCACCATCTCCCAATGTGAAAAAAGGCTGCTAAACTCTGCATAACACCTGCTATGGCCTTTGTAATGCAAACCAGAATGACTGTTGCAAATATCTTTCAAATAGTCCAGTTTACAGGAACTACAACAAGCTTATTTCCAGACTGTCTAACTTCCTGTTGTCAGTAACAGTTCATCACATACATAAAAAGTTATTGACATATTATTGCATATCCATATACCCCCTCAAATAAACTGGCAAATAACATGTGCATTATTACAATTAAAACAGCAGCCATCAAGACATTTATTTAACAACTAGCATAGGCTTCATCTGCAAAAAAACTGTTTGCAGGCTTGGGATTCCAAAAAGTCATAAACTAACATGCACAAAATTTGGTTTGTTGCTTGCTTAATTACTTCCATGTACTGTTAAATGTGCCTTAATGTTAGCCTTTCAATCCAGCTCATTTGAATGTCAAACAAAAACAAATGCTTGTTACCCCACCCTGGGATTCATTAATGATGGAGAAGGTGTTGTGCAGAGCCTAAACGATTTAAGTGCATTAGCTCAATGAGCAGCAGTGCTCATTAAATATACATGCTGCTCATCTCACTTATACATTCATAAGCACCTTTCCATGGCTAGCAGAAGTATTGGTGACCATGAAAAGGTGCAGGGCAGCTCAAGCACACAATGTAAATAGATCAGCTTACCTGCAGGGAAGCCTATTATGCGCACACGCTTGGATAGCTTATGCAAAGTAAGAGCAAGGTGATGAAAAGAATTAAGATGCAAAGGAAGTTAAATGGTGAGAATGTACTCAGGTCACAATGACATTAGTTTAGAAATAAATAAGAGAAGAGGGAAAACAAGGAAAATGTACTCAGATAATGCAGTGGAATGTGCTTAAGTCACAAAGAAATATTTTAAACCTAAATACAGCCATATTGATGTAAAAATAATTAACCCTGTCCACAACTCTTGACCCATGTACATAAATAAAAATCAACATGCTAACAAAACTTGTGAGAGGGACGAAAGCAACAGTGTAATAAAGGGGAGTAAATATGATATGACTGCAGCTATTGAATATGACATGTATATACTGGGAATGTATGTATGATAACTGACAGTAATGTTGTAGTCTCCACATCATCATATAAAAACAAGATGAAATGAACCCTACAACTGCTGTGTCATGTACATCAGAAAGGGACATGCTTTTGCCATTTGTTATGATTTGACAACCATAGAAAAGGGGTATGTTGCCTGGCAACATGTATTAGACAAGCAAGTATTATAAGCTCATGTAAATCCTAATCAATAATAAAATGACACTCAAAATACACACATGACAAATGACAACACATATCTGATGACATTTCATTAGTTCAAAGTCTCTGCTTGCAAATGGAGAACATCTACTACATGATTCGACTGGGCATGCTCACAAGAGATTACAGTGAACCCTGTGATAATAGCAGGTAAAGGGGGTCCATATTAGATGCATGAAAAGACTTTAGCACGAACACTCACATGAGCGAAAATGCCGGGAATCAAAACCGTGTTTGTGGGGTCATGTTACAGTGAGGAGTGGGATATTTGCCCTTTCCTCACTGTAGTGCGATCTCAGAGTTAGAATATATATTTAGCAGGGGGTGTGTGGAGGGTGCAGCCCCCACAATAGCAACTTCGATTACTGCCCTTTTCCCTCATGTGAGCGTTCGTGGTAAAGTCTTTTCGATTCTATGGTATAGACCCGGCAAGAACACAAACACATAAGAAAGTGTCCTAACACAGGCCCAATCACACTTTATGATGATTGTGCATCATGCCATGCAGAAAGAAATGTTACATAAACCTTCATGTCCTATAAAGCTCTACAGTATGAAGAAAAGAATGACAGTAATGCATAAATGTTTGGATAAAAACATACAATGCAGAGCATTATTATTTGGAAAATAAGTAATGCCAGTGAGCAGTCAATGATGTACTCAACATTTGCATCTTGCCAGACTTGAACACATTCCAGGATAGATATCAAAAATCTACAACCAACCTTTGATGCCACAGAAATAAACATACTGTTTTAACATGATTAACATCTATGAAGTATTTACAGCACTTTCCTATTGTAATGGGTATGGATCCCTTAACTTGGTAGGTAGTGCCTCAAAAATGTGACCGTCTGTGCCATAAATATTTTCTTTGCCTCAGCCACTCTTGACACAGTTATCTGACAGACATTACCAGATTCAAACCCCAGGCTATTGTACTTCATACCCTACAGAGCTGTGTGTTGACTGTGTCTGCCACAGGACATAGCAATGGAGCTTGTCACAAATAACTGTAATTAATGTGTGACATAAGAATGGACATTTGATGAGAATTTGTACAATATTGGTTTTGTCAGAATGATAATAAGGAGGTAAATATGGTAATGCTTACACAACTGTGGCCAGTGCGATATCGATGTTTCTTGGCCTAGGCATATGCTTTTGTTCTTTTGTACAATACTGTTCCAGAACTGAACCATACTGTATGTAGATTTGATATATGAGTCATTATGCACTGCATATGCCACAGGAGCACTCACATTATATTCATGTTACATTGCTCTTTGCTGGAATTGAACAGCAAACTATGTGAATCAACTTGAACAGCAAACTATTTAAATCAACTGACTAGTGACATGTATATAAATCTCATGCACCACAGTGGAAGTCATATCGCAGCTGTGAGACTCCACCTATGTAAAATTGTTGCATCATGCGATTGTGTTTCAAACAGTATTTTTGAGATAAAAGGGGTGTGAACATTTCTTCCACTGCAATTGTACACACAGTGCTTGCAGTCAGGCAATGTGGGCTTTGGACATCTGACTATATGATGAGAGCTACATGATACTGAGCCACAGGGCAATTGCTACAAAGGTTTTGAGATATTTAGGTATTTGAAGCTGTGACATCATTTGATTGCTGCAAGGGATATATATGTGTGTAATTTCTTTAAAAGACTTTTCCTATATGTCTATTTGTCATACTACAGTGCCTGAAGTTAGTATATCCAAATACACATGATGCATAATACAGTCATCACTGTGATGTGCATGACTGCTATTCTCGCAATGTATAGATAATTATGTTGTCAAACCTATGCCTTACTCAGGCACCAACATACAGAACATTGTCTTATTTCCTCACTCCACAGGAAAAGCCTTACTAGGTCTCATAGGAAAGTCAAATTTCATCCAATGACATCATCATTATCAAATAAAACATTTCTGTTTGAAAAATGAGCAGAAATTATTGTAATAGGAATTCTCAGCTATGATGTATACAACAAATAGCTGGTGACAGCATCGTTACCAAAATGCATATCAATAGTCAGACTGGTATAAGTGAGTCTAAGGAGTAATGCCTGGATTTTTACTGACTGCCCAAGATCACAAGTTATTAAACATTGCCTGAATTGCACATGCCACACAACATGTTGGCTTACAATTGTGACAGCGTACATTTGAGTAGATGATATTACCATTGTTTAATAGGGTGTTGTTCTTCTAAAAAGGAAGGAATGTGGTTGAAGAGTACAATAACAATAAACAGCCACATGATCCTATATGTATTAGAACCCTTCACTACACAGCATGTCAGACAAACACACTCATTAGTCAGTCATTTCTGGATTCAAACCACCTACTTATTCTGTTATGCAGTATAACTAGCACAGTATCCACAGCCAGCACCACAAGATAAGTCATACTATAACTGTAATGTAGTTCATTTTTTGAAACCATTATCTAATAATTGTATTTCCAAAATGGGATTTTGCATGGGGATAATATAATTTTATAGTGTAGCCCTCTGCTAATAAAAATATGTCTCTTAATTGGAAGTTTATACAAGGGGTGTTGTTACAGAATCAAATATACATAACGGTACAGTGAAGTACACTATTTTAGAAATGTTGGATTTAAACCCCTATATATCTAGTTACACAATCTAAAGAACACAATATTAACTGCAAGCACCAAAGGAGTAAACTGACTTTTATAGTGAAAGAGTGCACTTATGAAAGGATGACCTCAGCAATATGTTACAGGGAAGATGCCTGTAGCAAAAAGTGGAACTGGGGAATAGCAGAGTGCTTTTCCAGTTTAAATCCTTCTCATGAGTGGAAGTAGGTGCAACTCATCTTTTGAGAAAGTCATGCATACCTGACATTTAAGTCACACACACACACACACACACACACACACACACACACACACACACACACACACACACACGCACACACACACGCACACACACACATACAAGTTCATCACTGTGTGATTTTAAATTCCTACCTATCTTGTTACACAATCACCAGAACACAGTGTTAACTTCAAGCAACAAAACAGAATATTGATTTTTATACTGACAGAGTGCACTCATGAAAGGATTATGTCATCACTGTATTGCAAACAGGACTTTTGTGTTAAAACTGGGATAAAGTGCAGTGAGAGCTGTGTCTAAAGTTAATATTTTCTCCTGAGTGGAAGTGGACACAGCACATATACTGCTGAAGTTTTAGTTACCTGACACTAGAACAACAAATTCACAGCTGTGAGATTTGAACTTTCTGTTCATCTAGTTACACAGTTAATAGAACACAGACCCCAGATTTAATAAACTCAATGTAGGAATAGTGTAAGTCCTACATGGAATGTATTGTGGCCATGTCTGCAGCTTCCCATCAGCAGCGTGCCTTGCATATTAATGAAGGCACACTACTGAGAGAGAGCAATACAACATAGTTACAGAATCAGTTTAGGGGGGGGGGGTTCAGTGTCTGGAGATGAGTAGCACATACCCTGCACTGTTAAAGTGTCAGATGGCATTTAAATAATAAAATTAAACATGTTTAAATAAAAAATGTTTTGTGTTTGAGTGGTGCTTAGCAATAAACATGTGCCAGACATCTAAAAATAGAAACCAGATGCATTTAATTAGTTAGGAAATGTCAAATTTAATCATAGCTAAGCGGGTTCATGTGGCGCAGCGTGGTGCTCATCAGTGCTTAAATGTAACTGAGAGCTATATAGAAATGTATAGGTATAGTCACCATATCCTTGGTAGCTGAATGGTTAGAGTCACAGCATTGTGTGCAGTAGGTGCATGATTCAAATGCAGACTATTCAGCTTTTACATGCAATAGGAAAATGTAATAAAAATATATATTTTTTTATTATGTATACATTGACATTTGTTAACCAGGTTAGTCCACCTGAACCAGAAGCCCATTTTCAGTGGAGACCTGAAGATAAAATCCTCAGTTACACACAAGTGTCCAATACATTAAATTTGCACTCTAAGATATCGTAGTTAAATGCATAAGGTTAGCATATATAAATTAAAATAGATACACATAATAATAAAGCATCATTTATGAACAATTGCTTTCAATATATTTTTTTATTTTTAAAAAATCTGGTTTGTCCGTCACAAAGCACTGAAGAGCATTGCTAAGCCAAGCCAGGCAATGCTTAAAAAGAACCCATTTTAGCAGTAGTCAGCAGTGCACAGCTCTGCTTAGCTGGTTTGAGCATTGCTAAGCAATTACCAGTTTAAGCACTGCTCAGCTAAGCTTAGTGGGTTTATGTGGTGCTAAGCTTCACTTAGAATTTTTAAAATGGTCCAATGGTGGCAAAGGGTGGGAAAACAGCCTTATTTAAGCTGAACAAGTTGGAATACAGTCAGAACCTGTTGGAGTTTGATCCGTGCAGGAGCTATGGCGGAATGGCAGAAGATGGAGAGGGTGTGCACTTCTGGGCGCAGTGGTGGGGCATGTTGGAGTCCATAGTCATGGTTGGGCTCCTCATACAAGACCATGACAACCAGCTGCTGCAAGGCCAGTACCAGGGGTCCAAATTCAAATCAGAGGCCTGGGACCAGCTGGTACAATACCTCACCTACGCAACTGGCATCCCCTACACTGGTGAGCAGGTGCATCACCATTATGACAACCTGAAGTGTAGGAAGGGGGAACTCTTGCCCCACTGGATCCAAGATGTTCAGGAAGACAATGCCCCAGAAGTATTTAAGTATAAGAATCATTGATTTATCAAAGTCTAGTATGAATATCCAATAGACAGGTACACATAATGGTGTGTTTCACTCCTCACAGCTGCTGAGGAGAGCACTCACAACCTGGAGGCCCATGCAGGGCACCTGGCCAGGTTCCACTGAGAGTGCGGCAAGTACAGATATAGCCTGCAATATATAGTGATATAATTAAGAAATAGTACAGTAGTAACCACCAGTAGGTATATTCTGTTTTAAGTGTACTGTAATGAATGTGTTCATAGACCTGGACTGATATAAGTAAGTTATGCCAGGTACAGTTCAATATACATGAAAGTATGAAACCCAATAATGTTAAGGAAAGCAATTTACTACTGCATTAATAATGTTAAGGAATAATAAGTTTATACTGTATTAATAATGATGTTTTGGTAATAAAGTACAACTGGATTCATAATGTGAAGGGAAAAAATCATCAGCATTTATATTTTCAGGAAATAAAGCACACTTGCAGTCAGAATTGTTAAGGAAATAAAGTTAGTGATGCATACATTGTGGAATAACAGCTGTCTTTCAATGCCTGCATTATGTAAAGTGTTCAACAATAAAAGGATTGTAAACTGTTTCATGTCACCCTCAATAAAGGTTTGTTGTGCCAAATGTGTGTATTTCGGGCTGTTTTTCAAGAAATTGAATATTACAACTGCTGTGAAGTAAACATGGGCATAATACAATGAAGCGACTGAAGGTTGGCTAATGAAGAACTGTTTTGCTAAAGTGCAGACATGGAGCTGTATTACAAGATGTACTGCATTATGCACTATAAGATCTGAACCTTGAATAGTAATGTGTAGGGTATTATATTAAATTTCCTTCAGGAGTCTCTTGTGTTAACCTTTGCATTTCAACTATATACTTTCCTGAACGTAGTTATGCTGATGATGCAGGCAAGTATGAAACTGTAATAGCTGTAGACTGCAAATATAACTTCTGCAACATTATATGGGTCAGGCAGCCAACCCAGCCCCCCAATATGATCTGTACACATCACTCATATTCCTATCCACTAGGGGTTAAATGTGTATATCTGCATTCCGAGTAGTAATACACAGTTCACCTACTTTCTCTGTCATGCATGCATCTCATACACGCATGTTCAAGTGTCACTGAAGTCTTGTGTGACACTCTACCTACATTACCATGGTCAGAATTTGTTACCAGGTGAGCTCTAGGCATATACCTGTCAATCAACACAAAGCAGTGGCTCAGTAGCTCAGTTTGCTAAATGATATGTATGTTATTCATGTTACTGGCATGCTGTTACAATACTGATTGTTATCCAGTTTATTGTTACGTTCTGTATGCTATGTAATCTTACTGTTCTGGTTAAATTGGAACACCCATTCTTGCTGTTATAACTAATGTTTAAATGTTCTGTGCATGACTATCCTATACACTTTAAAAAACCCTCAATACCATAGCACCTGCGGACCCATGTACCCCACCTCATCTGGCCATGGCACCAGGTCCCATCATGTCTGGGACCCATCCTGGAGCTGCCTTCTCCACTGGTCCTGCACCACCCATGGGTGAAGCCACCTCAGGGGATGAGGCCAGTCCTCCTCTGGGTGCAGGCATGGAGAGGGGGTGGTCATCTAGCAACAGCTCCCAGGGATGGTGCACAGGATTCTCCAATGTGATATGGAGAAGCAAGTGTGCCAGAATGAGGGCAGACCGGCACACCTGGAGAGGTGGGCTGGTCCTGGAACCAAGTCTCCAGCACAGCCACCTTTGGGGCCATGAAGGAGCAGTGGTGAATGCCCATGGGTAGGGAGCTCAGTCCCACTCCCACTGTTTCAGGGCAAATGGTCCTCCAATTCTAAAACACCCTCCCCATCCAAGGTGTTTACTGCTGTCATGTGTCATACACTGCCCCTGTCTACGGTCTTGTCTGTTTGCAAATGCTACCTCTCCTACCCAACTTACCTCCCCACACATACATACATCCCTTCCCTAAAATCCCGCTCTCTCCTTAAAAAAAAAAAAAGAGTATTTGTCATACAAATAAAATATCGGCCCATACATAGCTCTCCATTTCACCAATACCTACACTACCATCAATCAATGATCACAGCAATTAATCAACAAAGTAATGTCACCCACACCCCACCCTTTCAGATGTGAGGCTCCAAATGACAAATTGTTGACAACATGCACAGCTCTTGCTGTACAAAAAATGGAGAGCTATGGTCATTTTGTGCACCCATCCTGCACATTCCTACCTGGCTTTCATATTGTTTTTTCCCCTGCTAGCTCCCATTTCACCACTTTCCTATCACCCCTTCTTTCTTTTCTTTTTTTTGGAAATAGACTGGGTTTAAGCAGGGCTAAGCACCACTTTGCATCACGGCACTTCACACAAACCAACTTAAAGCTGCTTAAAACTGTTTTATCACCTTATGTTTGTCTGACGCTGTTCTGCACATCACATCAGCAAAATTATCTCTCTGGAAAATGTCAAACTGAGGACCCTGCCAACTATGCCATAACACATTAGCCCACTAAGCCACTCAAATTTGAAGACAAGCAGGTGTTTCCTTAAACTTATCCTCTTTATCAGTACTGCACAGCATAAAAATATTCAGCCCCTACCAAGTTTCAAACCCAGGACCCCCTCAACTACAACACGGTGCATTAGGTCACTAGGCCACTCAGCTCTGAGGAATAACATGGGTTTCTATACACATATCCTTATTGCCAGTGACACACTGCTTGTACATATAATGGGACAAATGACAATGTAAGTGGGAATGTGATACAGACTCCAAACCAATACGCAGACAGATGTTGATGGATGTAAAAGAAGCCTAGGATATCAGGTAGAGATGACATCTGCAGACTATTGCAGAACATCCACCTACATTTGGCACACTTGTCACACAACCTATGTTTTATGCTGACATACTGGCAAGTCAGTACATACTGAGATTAAGAAATCATGACAGACAGTTCAGTGTCACACGTCATACACATCCAATCACACATATTCATGCCCATCCTGTGTATGCATGCACATATGTCTTGCAAATACACCTGCTATAGTATTGATGCCGCAGCTCAATCTGTGACATTCCTAACATGCTTAACATATTTCCACCCACAGTTCTAGCTTCCATTCCAGTGTGTTGTATGTCAAGTAAATGGTTGTTGGAACAATTAAATGACTAATCCATGCAATTTTAAGCAGAAATTATCTCTACTACTGCAGTCACTGCCACCCATAATAGCACGTCAAAGGCCTGTAGGTTAGGACAAGCGTCACAAATATGTATAGGTGTCCTAAATGTCACCCACCTCTCTCTGGATGGCACCATTACATAACATATGTACCAGAGGCACATGTCTTACCTGGACTGTTATGGGTACCCTCACCCTGGCTATGCTGAGACAACAAAGTTGACACTGATAAGGAAAAGCAACCACAAAGTGATCCACAAATCTTTTGAAAACACACTTTATTCCTCTGACGTCTCGGCCGTAGCCTTCAAGGAGTAAAAAACTTAAAAAACATACACATTATATATACTAGTGAGTAGCTAATTAAACAATTAAATGCAATCAAATAATAAAATCTTGAATTATTTGATTGCATTTAATTAATTGTTTAATTAGCTACTCACTAGTATATATAATGTGTATGCTTTTTAAGTTTTTTACTCCTTGAAGGCTACTGAGACGTCAGAGGAATAAAGTGTGTTTTCAGAAGATTTGTGGATCACTTTGTGGTTGCTTTTCCTTTTCAGTGTGGTGTTTGTTGTTATATAAAGTTGACACTGATCCCTCACTCACATATAAAGCTTGCTGTCCCACAATGTGCTTGTGATCCCTAGTATGGCTGCTGTACAGAATGCAGCAGATCACTGAGTATACCAAACTACTAGTGTTGCAATTATAATAACTAGCTCCATAGATCACATTTTTCCTACTAGGAATTGGTATATTATCAGTGTTTGTAATGTAGGCACATTGTGAGCATGCACTACACCTATATGTTCATTTCATATTAACATTAATTCCTCTCATATCTGACTTACAACCTTCAAAAAGTTCTTTCAGGTTCTTCCCTTTTTAAAAAAAAATTTCATGGATTCCTTAGCCAAACTTTTCAAGTCAGTAATGATGGTGAATCTGTTCCATTCTTTCCCCAGAATCTCTTCTACTTTCCAAGAATCAGAATTATATTCAATAATAAGTGCCTTACTGTATTGGTCTCCACCCAAACCGATGCACTGGTTCCCAGTAACAAAAGTACCCTTACCTAACAGAGGGAATCATTTTCTGCACGTGAACTCTTGATTTTGGATTTAGTGTCTCTCAATAAACCAGCAGGGTAGCTCCTTTCACTAAACAAACCTTCCAAAAATTCACATTCCTCATCAAAATCCTCATCCACAGAGGTCATCCTGCTAGCTCTAATTAGTTACCCTTTAAATATACTTTTTTTCTGATGATGAGGGTGAGCACTCCCAAAATGAAAACAGGAGTTGGAAAAGGTTCCTTTGCAAAACACTTTAGACTTAATACCCTGGGATGTTTTTACTATGCTTACATCCAAAACATCCATCTTGTTATAAGTAACAGTACTGGTAAAGTGAAGAAATGTGGTAGTAGTTTCGAGATAATCTAAAAACTCATGTAGTTTGCTCTTAGTGCCCTTCCAAAAAATACAAATGTCATTCAAAAATTGCTTGTAGTGTGACTAACTGGAACTGAATCTGGACTTTTAATATAGTTCTTTTCCCACCAGGACAGTACAATATTTGCATAAGTGGGGGCATAATTGGCCTCCATGGCCACCCCCTTAATCTGATGGAAAAACTCACCACCGAAATACAGTGGCAGCTGGTGACTTCAAATCAAAGGGGACTGCAGGAGACAGCTGAATGGGTAGGGCCAATGGGAAGGGGTGTGGCCAACTAGAAAGGCGTGGAGCTATGGTAAAAACCACAAAAACTGGGACTTTAATTAAATACGCTGCCCTGGGTGCCAAACCATCATTATAAGAGTCCAATCAAGACAAAATGAAGTGTAGGAGAAAAAAATGTTCAATGTATTGGCTATATGACAGCTTAGTTAACATCTAGATGGAAACAAAAAGGTTGTGAGGCATGAAAAAATAAATTACTTTTTAAATACAATACTGGAATCTCAATCAAAATCAAGTATAAAAAAAACAGAATCTCTCAACTTAAACCACTTCTCCATGTACTGTAGTTCTAATTATAATTTATATTCAGCTTTATAAAAGTACCAAGTAACATGCTGAAAGTAGCAATCTCTGTGATACCCCCACTTGTAAAAATATTTCTTACACAAAAAAGACCTGCTGCCTAACAACAACTATCTACTTGTTTCATGGGGAAAACATGATCAAAGTAAAAAATTAAATGAAAACAAGAAACAAGCTCAAGATAAATTGCTTAAAGGATCACTGGACAGGTTATGGACCACACATGATAGATTGTCATTTTGTTTTGTTTACATGTAAAGACTGCAAAGATGATGGCAAGTCTCCAACAAATGTAACGAGGTTCTGAAAATACTGTAATCCTCTCCTTTATTACAAATACTATCATATGCATTTCAATACCCAAGGCTTATATGCTATCTAGTTATGTAAATATTCTCTGCATGGCAACAGCAAAAAGGTTTTCAATGTTGGTAATTCTTTAACAGTATGCTTATCAAAGCTTACTTGAATCTTATAATCTCACACAAGCTTACCTGATGGTCATTAAAGCATTGCCAGTTAAACACAGACCAACATGCATTTTCTGAATAAGAAGAAGCATGAATCAACAGTATAAAAATAACAGAAAACCAGAACATTCTGCAAATCAAGGACAGATGAAAAGTCACTATTGTACATGTGCCTACCTTGGATGGGGGATACTTTATGCACTTACACTGCATAACTGCTACTTGCCATACTTGAACACATTCAGTGTCACTACATGTGGGAGTGGGGTACAACAAGTATGTCACAATTTGTAATGTCTCTGGCTGATGGTAATGGCCCTGACATATTTGTCATACCTCTCAACCTCAGAGAAAGAAATATGGACAAAGACATAAACAGAAGTGGGACAAAGGCCTAAAAATAAGGACAATTTTAAATATTGCTCTTATAAACTTAGAAAGATAATAGAATAGTAGGTCTTGCATTAGTATGAATTTGCTGGAGGGTATGAAATCTAAAACTCAAATGTCTGTCATTATTTTCTAACTTCAGTCTTTAATGATTTGCCCTAATTTGTCAGGAAACCACAATTTTATGAAAAACTAACCAAAAATGTGATGCAAAAATATAAAATCGCCACACAATATGCTGGGAACCTGTCAAAGAAGGGACACTTTTAATATTAGTACTGTTAACCTGAGCAGCTGACAAAATAAGAGAATCTGCATGCATTTCTGAAATTAAAAGTAATCTATATCTCTGATCATTACAATTACTTATTAATTGTAAACCATCCACAATTTCTTCCAAATTTGCCATTTTGAGGAGGAATTAGTAGGGGGAGAGCAACATGTTATTGAGCCAAAACTGGGGACAGTTGAGAGGTTTGGATATACCTAATTCTATAAACCAATTTATTTGCACGTACCTCTCAACCTCTTAATGCATGAAATCTGGACAAGGTTAAATATATTGGGGAGCATACAAACAGTACTAAAAATTGCTCTTGTATAAACTTAGTTGACAGAAGGGTATAAAGTCTGAAACTTTTTTTTTCAAATATTTTTTTATTTATTTCACAATAAAGAATGCATGAACAATATATGAAGACATGAGTATGCAGGTAAATCTAATACACAGAAAGGTTCTAACATTCTGAAACAAACAAAAGTATGTGCAATATATACAAGGATAAACTGAATTAAAACAAAACCAACTTAAGCTAAGCTAAATTGAAATTAATTAAAATAAATTAAATTAAATAAATTAAATTAACTTAAAATAAATTAAGGTAAATTAAATTAAAGTGCTACCATCTGGAAAAGAGAGTTCAAAAGCTAAAAGAATCATTGAAGATTGAGTGAAAATCAACGTACCTCTCAAGTATGCTTACAGTGAGTATCATACCCAAAAGAGAAATCAAAAGAGAAGGTCTGAATGCTATTATGTACAAAGAATGAGGTTGAATACGCTTTTCCAAATTTTCCCAAATAGGACTTTTTCCCTGGGTCCTTTTGTGATAATTTTTTGTGCTGCAATATATGTAATGGCCATCTCCTTGAAGTTATTCCAACAAAGTTTTTTGCGATCTAACCAATTTTTAGTGATATAGAATTTAATCAGGGAGCATAAAATGATTAGGATATGCATATCTAACCTAGAGAGTTTAACAGTGGGTATATGAAGGATTGCTAATTCCCAAGAAAGAGTAGATTTGTGGTAACCCATTTTCTTGAGACTAACTTTTAATGATGTCCAGAGTTTATGGGAATATTTACAGGACCAAAGTATATGTAAAAGTTTGGCTTTTGGGAAGGAACAACATGTACAGGAATAGGAGTTCCTGGAGTCAAACCTATTCAGCGCCGATGGAGTGTAATACGTGTTGTTGTTCACCATTAATTGTGTATAGATAAGTTTTTTGAATGGGGAAAGTTGTAAAGTACTTTTTATAGCAGATATTTTTTGTTCCTCCATAAGAGGGGTTCCACATTTGTCCCAGTAACTAAAGAAAAGACAGCCTGAATTATGTATTATGGAGTCCAAAAGTTTATAGGATTTGGAGAGCATTTTTTCTGAACACAAAAAGGCATGTATAATTTCATAGAGTTAGGTGATAACCTGATTGTTAGCCAGGATACAGGCAAATTTTGATGAAACTAATTCTCTTAGTTGACGGAGGATAGTCGTGTATTTATTGTTGGCTTTGAGAACTGAGCGGAGAGCAGGAAGTTTTAAGTCTTTATATTGCAGTATGCCCCATACTATAATATCTTTAATTAGAGGAAAATCCAAGAGGTTAATTATCAGATTATTGATCGTAATGTTAAGATTTAAATGAAGAGGTTGAAGTAAAGAAAAGGCTTTGTCAAGGCTGAGGGATTTTATCAGAGAATGGAATATCTTAATATTATGTTTTAATGTATTGATTAATTTATAATTGTTGAGAACTTCTGGAGGAAGAAAGGGAAGAGCTTTAGGATTAAATTTATTGGCTAAAACATGTTGAAACCATAGTTTCATCCAAGATGGAGAAGAGTTATAGTCTTTCTGAGTTAGATTTGAGATTGACAGAATTCTAGTTGCACAAATAATCATATAGTAAAGTTGAAAGTTAGGTAGACCCAGACCACCCCTGTTCTTAGGGTATATTAGCTTCTGATATGATATCCTAATTGATTTAGGAAACCAGATAAATTTGGCTAGTTCTTTATTGAACTTAGAGAAGAGAACATTGGATATTATAAGATTTGAAGCTCTGAATTGGTAAGGAAGTCTGGGTAAAATATTCATCTTCACCACAGCAGCTTTGGAAAGAAGCAATAGGTTAATTTGTTCCCATCTACAAATGTCTTGTAATATATTAGACCATGTTCTTATTAGATTATTTTGTGTCATGGAAGCTTTGTTATGATCAAAATGAATACCAAGATAATGAATATTGAAAGATGTCTGAAAGGAAGAATCCAGAAAGTAATGAGATTTATGTCCTACAGGATCAATAGGAAAGATTTGGGATTTCTTATGATTAATTTGGTATCCTGAAGCCTTCGAAAAATTATTAATAGTATTAATTATTTTACCTAAGTCTGTATTGGGATATTGAAAATATAAATTGAGATAATCTGCGAAAGCTGAAAACACTATATTAGTATTCAAGACTTTAGGGATTGAATGGGAAGTGTTTTGGGCCAAATAAAGGAAGAATGGTTCAATGAAGAAGTTGAAAAGGTAGGGGGGTAATGGGCAACCTTGTTTTGTGCCATTAGTGATTCTAATAGGTTTAGATAGGTTTTTGTTTATATAGAGATAAGTGGAAGAGTTTCTATAAAGAATTTTAATCATATCAGAAAAACTACTAGGAATATTAAAATGCGATAAGGTTAGAAATAGAAAATCCCAATTAACTCTGTCAAAGGCTTTAGAAGCATCAAGGGTTAACGCACAGATCAGGTTCTTATCTTTTTTTGTAAATTGCGTTAAGGAATCAAGGGTTTGCGTATTATCCCATGTGTGTCTTTGGGACATAACGCCAGCCTGTTCAGGGGAAATTAAACAGGGCATAATTCTTTTAAGTCTGTTTGCCAGAATCGTTGATAAAATCTTTATGTCAACATTTATTAAAGATATAGGTCTACAGTTATGGGGGTCAGTTTTGTCTTGCTTATTTTTCAGAATTAGAATGGTTTTTGAGGTGTTCCAGTGTAAATCCGAAATACCATCTTTTATAATGTAGTTGAATATTTTTAAAAGAAAAGGGGTAATAATTGTATTAAAGGCTCTAAAAAAATCAGGAGTGAACCCGTCAGGACCAGGGGATTTTCCTAGTTTAAGACTGGCAATAAAATCTTGGACTTCTTGAAGGGTCAGTGGGGCAGAAAGCATGGATCTCTGAGTTTCATCCAGTGAAGGGAATTTTAAAGTATTCAAAAAGTTCTCCATATACGAGTTATGAAGTGAGACTTCTTTCCTGCAATAGATATCTGAGAACAAGGAAGAAAATAGCTTTAATATTTCTGAATCGGATTTATATATTTTGTTTTGGTATTGTACAATAGAAATCCTGGGAGTAGTTTGGTTGTTTTTTATTATTCTAGCAAGAATTTTGGAAGGGATTTGCGCCCATTCTGAATATGTTGCAATAAGTTTTTGTTCAAACAAGGAAAAATTTTGTTGGTGAAGTTCCAATAGTTCTTTTTGAGTATTGCTGATTATTTTATCTAGACCAGCGTCTGGGTTTACTCTTTGTTTCTTTTCTAAGTCAGAGTGTTTTGAGATCAAGTTAGATTCCTTAGATTTGCAAAGTTTTTTATAGTAAGAGGCTTTGCAAGCAGCCCATTGAATATCCGGGGGGATTTGTGAAAGGTTTAGATTAGAGCCGAAGTCAACTAGAATTTCATTAATATCTAAAATTATATCCTTGTTACAGAGTAAGTTATTATTTAAGGTCCAGTTAGGGTAAATGGGTGTTGAGGATAATTTTGATGTGTAAGAGAGCTTGATGGAAATTCTTGCATGATCTGAGAGAAACCTGGGTTCTATAGAGAAATTTATTATATGTGAAGAGATGGAATCAGAAATTAGGAAGAAGTCTAAACGCGACCAGGTGATAACATTTTGAATAGTATGTGTAAATCTTATCCTTAGATGAAAAATCACTAAATGAGATAGGATCAATGAGGTTAAGGTCAGTTATAAGTTCCTCTAGAGCATAAGAGGCTTGAAAGTTATAAAAGGAAGATCTACTAGTACGATCTATATTAGGATCTATGACAGCATTCCAATCTCCGCCTACAATAATATGGTGGTCGTGGAAGGCGGATAGTATGTTATGTCTCCCATTGGTAGATGGTGTTAATTCGCTGGTCTCAGGGTGGCCTAATAGTTAAGGTGTTTGCTTTACAAACACAAGGTGTAGGGTTTGAATCTCACAAGGGATAATTCACTAGGCTTACAATGGCTCGCAAGGGCAGTTAGTCTAGTACTAACCAATGAACCAATGTAGTTCTAAAAAAAAAGATGCTGCTGTGCACAAGGGCCATACAGGTTAAGGAAGATAATAGGATTGCTAGAGTTAGGAAGTTGAGAAAAAATAACACCATCTACCATTTTGTCAGAATTAAATTCTGTGATTACCCCCTGAAAGTCCCTTCTAATTATTATAGCAACCCCCTTTGAGTTAGCACTATCACCTGCAGCAATTATAGATCTTATCCATTTTCTTTTAAGTTCTTTCGACCAGTCTTCCTTAAGCATGTGCATTTCTTGAACAAATATTAGCCTGTGACTTGAACAATAAATGGAGTAAAAGGGATTTTTTTTTTAATTTATTTTGTAAGCCTCTTATATTCCACAAATCAATAGACCAAGCAATGCTAATTCGCTAATACTAGTGAACAAGTTTAAAGTAGGGTTAAACTTTTTCCAGAAATGATAACATATCCAAGAGAGAAGAAAGGGTATAGTGTAATATTGGGTACATAAAAGTATTGGAGATCCACTTCAGTCTTACAATTGTTGAAAATAAGCTAATAACAACAATGGCAGCACAGTACTCCTTCCAAAAATCCTCAGTGCCTAACCACCCCAACTCCTTAAGTGAAGAAATACTAAAATAAAAGTAAAAATAAGAATAATATTGGATTTTAGCAAATAGTTGAAATTCACCATAAACAATTAACATGCATACTAAACTATAAAGAAGTAGTAAACTAGATAATAACACTTTACATATATACAAATCCGTTACTTTCCAAAACTGGAACATACCAGAACTCTAACACCATGCATCTAAGAGCCACCATTCAAGGTAGTAGAATACTAGATGTAAGAAACATGTAGTTATACCAATGTTAATAAAGAGTGAAAGGATAATCTTTGGCACAGGTTGAGCTAAATAGGATAATAACCCATTAAGTCCAGTAAATGTATTGTCGGGGTTATAACAGCTTAAGGGAAATAAATTGTGATATGTGCTAGAGCCAATATTCTTTTAAAGGCCAAGAAAGTATAAAGTTGGCAAACACACAGATATATCATTGATATGATTTGTTTGCCAGTGTATATATATATATATACAGCTGTAGTAAATATAATGATATGGGGTAAGTAGAAGGCAGTAATATATTTAGTAACATAAATAGGAGGTATACCCAGTGGCTATGATGAGCAGTAGACTCTAATGCTAAGACAGTTGACTATTAACAATTGTCACGTGTTTTCCATATAGATATTTTAACGCCAGACCTAATATTCACTAATAGTATCTATTAACAGATGAAAGTGTTCACTTTATATATTAACACAATCTAATAACCCTATTATGCAAGATAAACACCAGTTAAAACTGTAACTAATCGCAAACTAGCATGCCAAATCTGCTGATTATGTATGAACTAACTTCACACACATAGCACTATATACTAATTGTCAAGGAAGTAAATGAGTAAGTAACATATTTAAATGTAAATATAATAGGACAGACATCTATATCCATTTAATTAAGGCATATAGTATTTTAACACAAATAGTAACCCAAGCTGTAAAAATAAAGTTATAAGCCTATATAAATAGGCTGTGTAAAAGGTAGTCTGCAAGATGGATCTTGTGCTTACTACACTCTGCTACCATCCAACAGTAAAGTTTGAGTATAAAAAATGAAGACCAGTGTAAGCAGAAAGAATATATTGCCCACATACGACTCAAACAATTCCCAGCAGCACGCAGAATTAAGCTTAGGATGACTATAGTCCCATACAAAGATAAAACAAAAATACTTGTTTAAAGAATAACTGAAACCTTGCTGGTGATCCCAGCTTGATAATAAGAATGAAATACCAAGGTGATTAACCAGTTACAGCATCTAATATAGTCATCACAATTAAAGCCTCTGAAATAATATATAAAGCAAAATGAATTAGTGATTTGTTATGTTTCCAGAAAACTGTACAACAAGGGCTTTAGTAAACAGAGATAGTTGTTGAGCACCATAACACAGCCAACAGTCACAAACAGTTACTTTCTTGTACTTTGATACAGATGTTAACTTCCCGATGCATTATGGCTGATAATTGGTGTATATATGCATCTAAAGTAGAGAAAAAGTAATGCATAGCAAGGACGCAAGTGTCCAAAATAAACACCTAATTCTACCAATCAGTGAATTCAGTGATCGCTAATGAGGAAAACCTTAACTGAATAACATGAAGGTCCACTGAGGCTTCAATGTATGTGAACAATGCCAAACCAGTCAAAGCGCTGAGTATATAGTAAAGCATCTTCAAGCTAGAAGGGGATTGATTTTTATATGGGGCCAGTTGGAAGTCACAGAGTCAAAACGGTCCTCTGAGAACTGTCGTCAGCTGAACAATAGTTCCCAGCCATCCACAGGCTAGTTAGTGACCAATAAAAGCCATAAAATGGAAAAAAGAAAAACAGACATACAGTATCCCTGAAAGCCACAAAAGGACTCCGCCAAGTGGATAAAGGTATCTCACTATCCTTCGGTGAGTTAAAGAAAGGGGGGAAAAACCCATTTATTTTGGTTTTGGCTAAAATGACTTTACAAGTGAAAGTAAGGTATGTTACAGAGCAGGGATACTATTAAAGGCTTTCATAAATGCCTCTTTTGCCTCTTTCTGATTACTAACAGAATATTTTGTATCATTATAAATGAAAGATAAGACATTTGGATATCTCATCTGAAACCCAATGTTCTTCTTGATAAGTTCAGCACAACTTGGAGCTAAAACTTGTCTGTTTGTTTTAATTGATAGAGGCAGATCTTGTGAGAAAGCAAGCTTGTGGATATTCCAGATAAAGGATTTTTGTTTTTTAGCTGCCATCAATATTTTTTGAGTGTCTTGGTAGTTTAAAAGTCTTGTGTAAATTTGCCGAGGAGCAGAGGGATCTTGCCATTTATGCATGGCACGATGCGCTCTTTCCACAATTATGTCTGCAGAGCAGCCTTCTGAGCACACAAGTGCTTCAAAAATCTGTTTAGTTACAGTTAGCAGGACATGATTCTCATAAGACTCAGGGTGCCCTCTGATTAAGATATTATTGTGGCAACTTCTTGCCTTTAAATCTATTAGTTTAGCCTGAAGTTCAGTTAAGGTTGCATACTTAATTTGCAGATCTTCAGATAAGGATTGGATTGTAAGTTTGTTGGCTTGAGTTTTATTCTCCAAGTTGTCCACTCTTTCTACAATGTGGTTTATGGTATTACCAAACTTAGCAAGTTGGTCGGAAAAAATCTTGAATGGCTAGCTGAATGGGTTGAAGCGCTAGTTTAAGATCATCTAGATGAAAGTTAGGTTTGTTTTTATTTTTAGTGCTTGATTTACCGGGTTCCGATGTAAGTTTACTGGTTTTCTGTCTTTTAGAAGCTACTTCTTTTTCTGGGGAGAAGATTGCAGACATTTTAGCTTTGGTAGTTTGCAGTTCCATCGCATCTGTTTCATTTGCCATAACCGATAGTTGAAAGACGAGAGACAACCTGAGTATACAGAGGATGCCACAGGGCCCTTTGGAAACATGTGGCTGGTGTTCCTATTCCAACAGTAGGATAAATAAGATGCTTTTTACCCAGATAGAAGTATTTAATGGCTCTGAAGCTGAAAGATAAGTTATAGGTAGTGTATCCTTTTCCTTAGGTCACGGAAATTGGTATTTAAAGGATGTAATTACGAAATAGTTTGAAGCCGAGGTGAGGAGTTCTGTGCAGAGGGTGCACTCTAGGCAGCCACCATTTTGGAATCAGTCTGAAACTTAATGTTTGTCATTATTTAGTGACTTCATTCCTAAATGATTTGCCAGAAAACCACAAATTTTATGAGGAAGAAATCAAAAATAAGAAGCAAAAAAATCTATTCATTCTGCCAAAATCTGGACAGTTGAGAGATATAGTTCAGCCAGGGCTGTCTTTGAGTTTGGTTGGATGCCCCCCCCCCCGCATCAATTCAAATGTCCTATTATTTGGTCCATTTAACATAAACACTATAATGTGCATATTGCTTTATTTCTATGATGATTTGAATTTCATTTAAAAGTTTTATTTTGCATTTTTCAGCACAAACACTAATAGACATCTGATAAACAAAGCAATGGAGTCTCACAATGAAAACAGGCTTGGCATTAAAACTTTTCTACCCATGAAACTCACATTCATTGAAACAGCATTGAAACCCACACTCAAAGAAAATACACCTGGCCAGTGGCAGATAAAGATTAACTTTGGGCTGTTTTCAAATCATAGGTCCCTTGCACAGAAAACATACATGTCCTCTTTGATGCACCTTCCTGACTGTATTAAATGATATTCCTTGTATAACACAGTACAGTTGTTAGAGGGTGTTTTAAATTTATTGTTTTGAATATTTTTCCAATAAACAATGAAACAAAATGCATGCACCAATGACACAACTGCCCAGTTCAGAACATTTCCATCATAAAAGTCTAATTGAACTTCTACAGTCCACCAGTATCAGTAAATATACATGTTGTCTGCAGAAGTAAAAGTCATCTAAACAATTCCATATTAAAGGGATCTGTAACTAATGAAGAGGTTGCTGCTAGCAAACAATGTTATATTTCATTGTTTCCTCTACAAATAAAGTGCCTGTTGCCCTTGAGGAATAAATTGCCTATTTTACATTAAAACATGATAAGCTAGTAATATTGCAATAGGGAATTGATGGCAAACTGATAACAGGTTCATAGTTACTAGGTATCTCCACCAAAGAGGATATTCTCAGGACTGCAGCATCCACCACCTTTAAAAGTACAACAGAGTACAGCATCAGCAATGTAGCTACATACTGTGGGAGTAGAGCCCACAACCTTCTGCAACAAAATCAAGTGCATTACCTGCTGTGCTATTAACAATGCAAGTACATTTAGTATAAGCAGCACTAATCTAATCTTCCCCTGAAGCTCTCAGCTCCTTGTAAAATCCACTTGACACTCAACTGTATATTTTAACATTGTAGCACAAGAAATCTGGAAAAAGCCAAAGCCCAAAAACCAGGGACACATTTTAAACATTGCTTGTATAATCTTGGAAAGTTGCTAGAATAAAATACTGTGCTAGTACCATGCATTCCACTGCCAAGTCCTGAACACAGGACCCTGTGCATTATAATCAGAGCAACATATCACTATGCCAAGTCAACTGTTTTTTTTGAAGCATGGCAAGACTAAAACTTAAATGGCTATCATTTAGTGAATTCAGTTCTCACCATAGTTCTCAACCTCTTAGCACAAAACACCTGGACAAAGCTAATAATAAGAAAATACAGCCCCCAAACATATTCAGTGAATTCAGTTCTCACCATAGCTCTCAACCTCTTAGAGCAAAAAACTGGACAAAGCCAGTAATGGGGGAATACAGCCCAAAAACAGGGACACAATTCAGATACTGATCTTATAAACTTAGAAAAGTGCTAGAATAAAAGGTTTTGTGTTGCCATGTACTTTCTGAAGAATATGAACTCTTTCATTGAAATGCCTGTCATTATTTAGTGAATTAAATCCCAAAAATGACAGATTTTATGAGGAACAGAACAGAACAAAAATATGGTGCAAAAATCTGAGCAGTTTTCACAAGTGATGGTGGGTAGGAAATCCAGGCTCTTGCTACCTGCACCCAAGGTACAGGGTTTGAGTCTGAGTTACTCACTAACCACTACTGTTGGCTGAGTCTCTTTAGTCACCAGGTATAGTTATCTTGGGCATTCTACATACACATACACACACACAGTTACCTGTTGAAAGCCAGCTCCATGTTGAAGGATAAGTCCCAGTATTAAGGATTCCTGATTGCAAGCAAGTCTCATAATCCAAATATTCCTGCTAGCGAGCTCCCATGATGAAAACATTCCTGCAAGAGCAGGCTAGATATCCAGCCTGTCTATTCCCCTTCCAGTCTGTGCGGGTTTAACCGCACAGGACTTCTGGGTATTTCTGCAGACTGCTGCCTTCTGTCTAATCCAGACTGCTCTTAACTCAGTTTGGATTCTGCATGCATGTGTGTGTAGTTCCGGGAATGCTCACACTAATGCGTGGAGTCCATTCCAAGAGTCTTTTCATGTATTTTTATTTTCCAATTTTATTTTATTTTTTCTGTTTTTATGTTTCATTTTCAGCTGGGGGGCTGCAGTCCTGCAGTCCAATAGGACAAGCCACCCCTGCCAAAATACATGAAATTATTTCTTAACACTAATTCTATAAGTTGTAGTACCATGTGCAAGTTGTCAGTAGAAATATTAGATTTTTCCACAAGGGCTGCTTCTAGCCAGTCTAAACCAATAGAGTGTGGGATAACAGAAAACAGATATTTAGCTTAACTCAAGCTTATCTGTTGAAGTCATTTTACACAAAAACGATAAAACTTTAAACTTAACAACAAAAGTATTCCGGTAATCCAAAAGCTCAACAGTCCATCAAGAGGACTTGATGGACTGTTGAGCTTTTGGACTACCGGAATACTTTTGTTGTGAAGTCATTTTACAGACAAAAATGTATGTACCATTGTGAATGTTAATGTCATCTGTGTGAAACTGTGGAAAATAAAGAGCCTTTTTATTGTCTTTCATGCCACTGGGGTTCTTCCTTCATCCTTGGACTTTATTTTTGTTTATTAATCTAAGTAGCTCTGGAATGCTTTAAAAAGTATCACTGTAAGCACACAAACAGAGTTGTTAAGCAGTTATAAAGAGGGCTGTAATTAGTATAGAGAGAATGTTGAAAGTAAAAAGCAGAAATTTACTAAATTAAACAGTGAATGCTTGGGACTGGAAGACTGTGTGTGTGTGTGTGTGTGTGTGTGTGTGTGTGTGTGTGTGTGTGTGTGTGTGTGTGTGTGTGTGTGTGTGTGTGTGTTCAAAGCTAATTAAAGGTATTGTGGTGCCATCTAGTGGTAATTGGATGGAATAATGGGTAGGAAAGAACCCTTCATTGTGCACTGGGCAGAAACTAACACATCCTTTAACACTAAGCCATAGAACTTTAAAAAAAATAAGCTGTACTCACCTATTGCAACAGAAAAGCTTAGGGTGTCAGAATCTTGCTTTCCAGAGGTTTTATTTAGTTAAAAGTTAGCCAGGTTCAGTGGACAAAACAGACTTTCTTTTTTTTGTGCAGTTTAATCCCAGGTGGGGGGGGGGCACACAATTAAGAAACCCGTGCAAACTGAAAAATAAATCTAAATAAGGCAGAAGTAGTGCAAAGGTTACAGGAATGTGAAGTGGCGAGCATTCAAGGTACACAGATAAAGAGGGGAATTGGTCATGATGCAAAAACTGTTAAAAAAGCTCTGTAAAACCACAGACTAACAGTAGTAACATGCAGCCTCTAAGTTAACTGATAACAGCTGTATGATTCAGCAGTGAATACACAGTGATATATTGCAGAATGCAAAGGAAGTATGGCTGTTCTAAGCCAATCATTCTACAGATACTGTATGTTATTCAATATGAACTAACAGAAAATGAGCTGCAGTCACTTAGGCTGCTTCTTCTTCTTTCGGCTGCTCCCATTAGGGGTCGCCACAGTGGATCATCTGTTTCCATTTCTTCCTATCCACTGCATCTTGCTCTATACCAACCACCTGCATATCCACTCTCACCACTTCCATGAACCTTATCTTAGGCCTTCCTCTTTTCCTGTTACCTGGCAGCTTCATCCTTAGCATCTTTTTCCCAATATACTCTGCAACCCTCCTCAGCACATGTTCAAACCAACGTAATCTTGCCTCTCTGTCTTTGTCTCCAAACCTTCCAACCTGGGCTGACTCTCTAATATACTTATCCCTAATCCTGTCCACCCTTGTCACACCCAGTGCAAATCTCAACATCTTTAATTCTGCCACGTCTAGCTCTGACTCCTGCCATTTTGTCAATGCCACTGTCTCCAACCCATATAACATAGCTGGTCTCACTACCCTCTTGTAGACCTTACCTTTCACTCTTACTGGTACACATCTGTCACAAATCACTCCTAACACTCTTCTCCACCCACTCCATTCTGCCTGTACTCTCTTCTTCACCTCTCTTCCTCACTCACCATTACTCTGAACTGTTGATCCCAAGTATTTAAACTCATCCACCTTCACCACCTCTACTCCCTGCATCCTCACAATTCCTCTATCCTCCCTCTCATTCACACACATATATTCTGTCTTAGTCCTGCTGACCTTCATTCCTCTTCTCTCTAGAACATATCTCCACCTCTAAAGGGTCTCCTTCACCTGTTCCCTACTCTCACTACAGACTATAATGCTGTCTGCAAACATCATAATCCACGGGGACTCCTGTGTGATCTTGTCTGTCAACCAGTCCATCACCACTGCAAATAAGAAAGGGCTTAGAGCTGATCCTTGGTGTAATCTCACCTCCACTTTAAATGCATCCGTCACTCCCACTGCAGACCTTACCACTGTCACACTACCCTCGTACAGATCCTGTACCACTCTTACATACTTCTCTGACACTCTCGACTTCCTCATACAATACCACAACTCATGTCTAGGCACCCTGTCATATGCTTTCTCTAAGTCCACAAAGACACAATGCAACTCCTTCTGCCCTTCTCTGTACTTCTCCATCAACACTCTCAGAGCAAACATCGCATCTGTAGTGCTCTTTCCTGGGATGAAACCATACTGCTGATCACTAATTATCACCTCCCTTCTTGACTTAGCTTCCACTAATCTTTCCCATAACTTCTTGGTGTAACTGATCAATTTAATCCCTCTGTAGTTACTACAGTTCTGCACATCACCCTTATTCTTAAAAATCGGTACCAAAACACTTTTTCTCCATTCCTCAGGCATCCTCTCACTTTCCAAGATTTCATTAAACAATCTAGTTAAAAACCTCCACTGCCATTTCACCTAAACACCTCCATGCTTCCACAGGTATGTCATCTGGACCAACAGCCTTTCCATTCTTCATCCTCTTCATAGCTATCCTTATTTCCTCCTTGCTAATCCATAGAACTTCATGATTCACTATCCGCACATCATCCAACCTTCTCTCCCTCTCATTCTCTTCATTCATCAGCCCCTCAAAGTACTCTTTCCATCTGCTCAACATACTCTCCTCGCGTGTGAGTACATTTCCCTCATTATGCTTTATCACCCTTACCTGCTGCACATCTTTACTAGCTCTATCCCTCTGTCTAGTCAATTGGTACAGGTCCTTTTCTCCCTCCTTTGTATCCAATCTTTCATACAACTCTTCATACACCTTATCCTTACCCTTTTCCACCCCTCTCTTTCCCATGCACTTCATCTTATTATACTCCTGTCTACTTTCTTCATCTCTCTGACAATCCCACTTCTTCTTTGCCAACCTCGTTGTATACGGATGAACCTCACTTTTTACAATGATACAACTTTTATTTGTGATATAGTCAACAAACATTGGAAAGTTTTGACTTCTGACAGGAAATGTAAAGATTTATTGGGTCAAAGGCCTTTGTATTGTTTTAAAAATCAACCATCTTTCAAGAAAATGTTATGTTACAGACTCTTACCATGCAAGAATGCTAATAAGAAGGAACTGTGTAAGATTGGTACATATCCCTGCCATCAAGGTAATGTCTGTAAGCATATAAGAACAGATGATCAGTTTGTACACCCTGATATTGAATGTGATTTTAATATTAGGCTCTATGCGAATTGTAGCAGTTGCAATGTGGACTACTGTGCTATCTGTGAATTTTGTAAAGCATTTTACATTGAAAAAAACAACGTATGCCTCAGAGATAGAATTAAAGAGCACTTGTATGCAATTAGCAGATGTGCTGAAAAAATGCTCTTTCTCAACATGTTAAGTGTACAGGAACTGACCGCTGGTTTAGGTTTATGGTGTTAGAAATGGCTAGATTAAGGTTGAGAGGAGGGATATAAAACCTACATAGAATGATTTGAGATAAAATGGATTACGTTGCTACAGGCAACCAGTGGTACAGGATTTAATGATTATGTTCCAATTAAGCCATTACTTAAATCACGTGACCTTAAGCATTAACATATTTAATTGTGAGTACGGTTACTTTAGTTAGATCTGAAAAAGTACCTTGTTTGGTATGAAAGTGCTTATCTGGAACAGAAGAAACTTCCTTAACACTTTGTGACAGGTTGTCTCATCAGCAGTGAGAAGAGATGTTGATAAAAGCAAAAAGGAAATAACCTCAAGCCAGCAGTTTTATTTGTTGAAAAATTCAGTAGACTGTCTTTTCATCAAAATTAATCTCACTATTAAGACACAGTTTGTGGTATATAGATCTGGACGTAATCTGCTTATACTCTTCTCACTCTTGGCATGTTATTTAAACACTGCATTCTCAAGCTAAAGGAACTGTTTTGAAAAGAAATTCTAACAAGAGCATTGCTACATAAAGTACAAAGGAATGCACTCTAAAAAAGCTTTTGGTGCTAAATGTTAGATATCCTGTATGTCCTGACATTGCTTTGAGAGAGAGAATGCAGTTTTAAAAGCCACTGTTCCCTGCTGTTCAAACTGCTTCTTAGCACACTCCTGTGGCTTTCTGTTTTCATCACACTCCGCAGCAGATGTATCCTCTTCCCTCGGTCAGGGATCTGCATGTTGACAGTTCTGATGTCAAACACACGTCAAAGTCACTTAGGCTTCTACAAGAACAATTATAAATTCCCATATCTACGTCTTCTAAGAGCAGTAGCATGCTACGGGAATGCTTACAGTCAGAAAGGATGCAGCCAGAACATGAGTATGCTTTGCAAACAGTAAACAGGATGCCTGACAGATATACAGTGATTAAGCTCTACCTTCATAATGCAACATAGAAATTAAAAACAGTTTATCAGTTAATAAATTAGCCAGCTCTCATAACATACAGGATTTCTCAACAGCAGTTTCAGCTCAGCACCATAAATCAGCAGTTGACAGTAATGCATACCAGCTCTAGTATACATGTGCCACTGCTCTACTTACTTGTCATGCATACACAATGAACAGAGGGGTGGGGGAGCTACAGCATAGAAGCTGAATGTAAGGTAGTTTAAAGATAGTTTAAAGATATCACCCTAGGAGGGGACTGACTAATGAAGATAATCAGGGGGGTTGTGTGTGGGTGAGAGTAGCAGACAGGGTGAATGGAGTAGTAAGTAGCCGGAACAGGATTAATTAGGAACTTATGGGTCTTGCCCCCGCAGGTACAATAGCTGAAAAACTATCAGTTTAAGGTGAGTGATAAGCTTAAGATAGTCTCTAACAAAGGATTAATCTAAATTAACCTGGAATGCTTTAAATAAGTATGTAAGCACACAAACATGGCTGTTGAGCAATTATAGAGATGGTTGTGACTAGTATAGAGAGAATGCTGAAAGTAAAAAGCAGACATTTACTAATTTAAACAGTGAATGCCTGGGAGTGGTAGACCATGTGTGTAAGGCTAATTCAAGGTATTCTAGGACCATCCATTGGGAATTGGCTGGAATAATAGGGAGGAGAACCCCTTCTTTGCTGTGCACACAGTAGGAACTAACACACCTTTTTACACTAAGTCTTATAACTTTATAAAAACTAAGTTGTAATTCACCTATTGCAAAATAAAAGCTGTAGGGTGTCAGGTTCTTGCTTCCCAGAGGTATTATTTAGTTTAAAGTTAGCCAGCTTCAGTGGACAAAACGGACTTTGTTTTTTTTTAAGTTTAATCCCAGGTGGGAGGGGTGTGAGCCATGCAATTAAGAAACTTGTGCGAACTGAAAAATAAAATTGAATAAGGCAGAATTAGTGCAAAGGTTACAAGATTGTGAAGTAAAGTGAAGAGCATGCAAGGGATACCAATAAAGAGAATTGGTTACACGTCAAAAACTATTAAAAAGTTCTGTAAAACCACAAACTAACAGCAGTAACATGCAGCCTCTAAGTCAGCTGATAACAGCTGTATGATTCAGCAGTGAATGCTCACATGATATATTGCACAATGCAAAGGAAGTATGGCTTCCCCACATGATACACAAATGATATATTGCACAATGCAAAGGAAGTATGGCTGTTCTAAAACAATAATTCTACAGATATGTTAGTCAATATGAACTAACAGCAAAATGAGTTGCAGTCGCTTAGCCATCAATAAAAGCAAATCTAAATTCCAGTCTGTAAGTCTTCTAAGAGCAGTAGTATGAACAGGAATGCTTGCAGTCAGGAAAGATGCAGACAGGACATGAGTACACTTTGCAATTAGTTAACATGACATCTGGCAGATATACAATGATTAAGCTCTACCTTTGTAATACAAGACAGAAATAACAAGCAGTTTATCAGTTAATACATTAACTAGATCTCTCAGCACATAGGATTTCTGAACAACAGTTTCAGCTCAGCATATCATATTAATCAGGAGTTAACAGTAATAATTAAATAAATCAGTAGTTAACAGTAATAAGAAGACAGTAATGCATACCAGCTCTAGTATACTTGTGCCACTGCTCTACTTACTTGTCATGCATGCACAAAGAACAGAGGGGTAGGGGAGCTACAGCAGCTACAGGATGGAAGCTGAATGTGAGTTAGGTAGTTTAAAGATAGTTTAAAATGACACCCCAGGAGGGGGACTGACTAATGAAGATAATTTGGGGGTGGAGGTGGGGCTGGGAGGAGCAGACAGGGTGAATGGAGTAGAGAGCATCCAGAACAGGATTAATCAGGAACTTATGGATTCCACCCCCACATGGGCAAGAGCTGCAAATCTATTAGTTTAAGGTGAGTAAGATAATAGGATCATAGGAGGTTACTAGGCTAATGGCCCTGGGGCATTTCCAAACCTTTCCAAGAGTTTATTCCCAAAAATGAAACCTCAAACAGCACCTGTCACCCCTGTCAATGAGGGACACAGGTGGAACCCCTTAGGACAAATTTGTGATTTCCCATCCACTCATCAAGGTTGCGCTTGAAGAGGGTCAGCGATGTACTTTGTTTGATGTGTATAGAGAGTTTATTCCAGAGATGGGGCAGCCTCTGCGTGACAAACCTGTCTCAACAACAGGTTTTGTTAATTTCTAATATTAGATTTAGGTCTTTTGAGCCGGTCATGCGCGAGGAGTTAGACTTAAAGATATAGAGCATTTCTAGTAGGGCAGGGTCCAATATTGCCTTGTAGGTGATATACAGATCACCTCTGAGCAATCTGTATGATACTGAGTAGAGTGATAGTGATTTGAGCCTGTCCACATAGGACAGGTGTTGAAGGCCATTGATTCTTTTTGTGAGGTATTTCTGTGGCCTTTCCAGTTTGTGCAGGTGTTTGGAGAGTTACATACGAAATGGGGCATTGTACTCAATTATTGGCCTAATGAGGGAGGAGTACAGAGTGGCAATAATTTCCATTTTTCTGGATGTAATCTCTTTACTTATGAGATGAACCAAATAAAAGGCTTTTTCTAACCACTGTTGCTATATGATAGTCGATTGTGAGATTGTTGTCAACCTGTGTATCTAGGTCTCTCACCACAGGTTGAGTGCTTAGGGGGTTGCAGTTGATGTGGTAAACAGTAGGGGCTATGTTTTTGCTGAATGGTATGATAATACATTTTTTTGTATTTAACTTAAGGCCATGATTTTGGCACCAGTCATTTGTTTCTGTGAGACCCTCTTGTAGTATGTTAACATCATTTGGGGAGTCAATGACAGCATCCAACTTACAGTTGTCCACAGACTAGGTCAGCCACAGGCCTTTTGTCTTTGTCTGGACCTCTGAAAAGTAAATGCCAAACAGTAGGGGTCCCATGACAGACCCCTGGGGAACACCACTAGTGACAGGTTTGCTGTCGGAGGTGGAGGCACCTATTTTGACCTTGTGGGTCCTATCGGTGAGCCAGTTGGCCACCCACTTGATGAGATAGGAATTTACACCACATTCTGTTAGCTTTTCGATGATGCCTGAGTCGGGGATTGTGTCAAAGACTTTGGCCAGTTCAAGGTAAGCTGTATGCACTGACTTTCCCTCATCCAAGGCCTTAGTGACAGTCTAAAAAAAGTCAACTAGGTTCAACAGGCAAGATCTGCCCTTGATGAATCTGAACTGGATGGGTCAATTGCTTGGAGATTGCCTATTTCCTTGTTTATGAGGTCCACAATAATATGCTCTTGAGCAGCTGACAAAATAAGAGCATCTACATGCATTTCTGAAATAAAAGCAATCTATAACTCTGATCATTACAGTTATTTATAATTGTAAACCCTCCACGTTTTCTTCCAAAATTGCCATTTTGTGCAGGGCTTATTAGGGGGAGAGCAACATTTTGAGCCAAAATTGGGGACAATTGAGAGGTTTGGATATTCCTAATTCTATAAAGTGATTTATTTGCATGTACCTCTCAACCTCTTAATGCAGGAAATCTGGACAAGGCCAAATATATTGGGGGAACATGCAAACAGTACTAAAAATTGCTCTTGTATAAACTTAAGACAGTTGATATAATAACATGTCTTGCTTTAGCATACATTTTTCTGAAGGTTATGATGTCTGAAACTCAATGTCTGTCATTATTTAGTGACTTCATTCCTAAATGATTTGCCAGGAAACCACAAATTTTATGAGGAACATACCAAAAATAAGAAATGTATTCATTCTGCAAAAATCTGGACAGTTGGGAGGTATAGTTCAGCTGGGGTTGTCTTTCAGTTTGCTGCCCTTCCCCACTCACAAAATCATGGTTGAATGGAGCCTCCCCCCTGCAGCCATTCCAATGTCCCATTCCTTGGTTGTTTCACCCTATTTACCATAAACAGTGTAATGTGCATACTGTTTTACTTCTGCAACGATATGGATTTCATTTGAAAGTTTTATTTTGCATTTTACAGCACAAACACAGCATTGAAACCCACATTCAAAGAAAATACATTTTGCCAGTAGCAGATAAAGATTAAGTTTGGGCTGTTTTCAAATCATAGGCCCCCTTGAACATAAAACATACATGCATTCTTTGATACAGCTTCCTGATTGGATTAAATTATATTCCTTGTACAATACAGTACAGTTGTTAGAGGGCATTTTAAATTTATGTTTTGAACATTTTTCCAGTAAACAATGAAACAAAATGCATGCACCAATAATGACAAAACTGCCCAATTCAGAACATTTCCATCATAAAAGTCTACTCAAACTTTTATAGTCCACCAGTATCAGCAAATATGCACAATCTCTGAAGAAGTAAAAGTCATTAAAAAAATTCCACATTAAAGAGATCTGTAACTAATGAAGAGGTTTCTGCTAGTAAACAACTTTATATTTCATTGTTTCATCTACAACTAAAGTGCCGGTCGCTCTTGAGGAATAAATTGCTAGTAATATTGCAATAGGGAATGAATGGCAAACTGATAACAGGTTCATAGTTACTAGGTATCTTCACCAAGGAGGACTGCAGTATCCACCCCCTTTACAACACAATACAGTATCAGCAATGCATCTACTTACTGTGGGAGTAGAACCCATAGCCTTCTGCATCAAAAGCAAATATACTACCTGTTGTGCTATTAACAATGCAAGCAAAATATACATAAGCAGAACTAAACTTTTGTTCCCCTGCAGTTCTCAGCTCCTTGTAAACTCTGCTCAACACTCAGCTGTATCTCTGAACTTTGCAGTACAAGAAATCTGGAAAAAGCCAAAATTTATTGGGGGGGGACAAAAGCCCCCAAACCAGGGACACATTTTAAACATTGCTTGTATAATGTTGGAAAGTTGCTAGAATAAAATGCTGTGTTACCACCATACATTTCACAGCCAAGTCTTGAACCTAGAGAACATTTGTGTTTTTTTGAAAGAGAGGAAGACTGAAACTTAAATGGCTACCATTTAGTGAATTCAGTTCTTACCATAGCTGTCAACCTCTTAGCAAAAAACACCTGAACAAAGCCAATAATGGGGGACTACAGCCTCCAAACATATTCAGTGAATTCAGTTCTCACCATAGCTCTCAACCTCTTAGCAAAAAACACCTGGACAAAGCTAATAATGGGGGAATACAGCCCCCAAACATATTCATTGAATTCAGTTCTCACCATAGCTCTCAACCTCTTAGCAAAAAGCACCTGGACAAAGCTAGTAATGGGGGAATACAGCCCCCAAACATATTCAGTGAATTCAGTTCTCACCATAGCTCTCAATCTTAGCAGAAAAAACCTGGACGAAGCCAATAATGGGGAAATATAGCCCCAAAAATAGGAACAAAGTTCAAATATCCATCTTATAAACTTAGAAAATGGCTAGAATAAAAGGTTTTGTGTTAACATGCACTTTCTGAAGAATATAAAGTCTGAAATTCAAATGCCTGTCATTTTTATTTATTTAGCATTTGTTAGCCAGGAAAATCTGAACTGGAACAAAATCCAATTTTCAGCAGAGGCCCAGGGAGAAACACTCCAGACACATGTCTTTGTAAGATGGGAGGACAACAGACCAAACCCACACAAACACAGAAGGACATGCAGACTCCACACAAAAGGCACCCAGCCAAGAATCAAACCAGAAAACCTGTAGCTGTCAGGCAACAATGCTACCACTCTGCACTACTAACTGTGCAAGGAAAAAAATAGAGAAACCACAGATTTTATGAGGAACAGAACAGAACAAATATGAGGCAAACATCTGCAGATGCTTTACAAATGGTAGTGGGTAGGGAATTCAGGCTCTTGCCACTTGCATGCAAGGTACAGGGTTCAAGCCCACCACCATGTATCTAGCCACCAGTATATACCAAATGGGACATTTCACACACACACGTGGTTTTCTGCAGTATCAATTACCAGTTCTGGAGTTCTTCTGTTCTATGCAGTTATCACTGCATAGACTTCTGGGCATCTGTATGGTAGAGATGCCTTCCCCCCTATCCAGACTGCTGACACAGCAGTCTAGAGATCTGTGAGTTCCAGGAACACAAAGCACGCATGAGTGGAGTTCTGGGTCTCATGATTTTTTTTTCTTCTTTTTAGAGCTGGGGGGATGCAGTCCTGCAGTCCTATAGCATGAGCCACCCCTGAAGTGATACCATTATGAAGTAATTTGGAACAAACCTGGGCTTTGGCATGGAGGTTCCTGACATAACTGAAAAAGGCTTTCTGGTTACCCTTTGTTTCGGAGGCTAGTTTTGATTCATAAATGGCTTTGTATGTTTTCACTAGTGATCTAATTTACTTGTTGAGGCTAAGGAGGGACTTTTTCCAGTTGGGAATTTGTGCCTTTTAACCCTTGGACAACAGTTTCTTCCTTCTGCTGTAAAGCCTGTACTTAGAAGATATTCACCAGACAGGTTTGCGTTTCCTTGAGGTGCAGGTTTTAGTTCTGTTGGCTATGACTGAGTCCATGCAGTTGTACAGGTGCTTGTATACTGCACTGGTGTAGTGTTCAACATAGTTGTCTGCATCCTCTGAGGGCAGCAATGGTGTGAAGCTACTGATACCCTACCTTAGAAGATTGTAGTCAGCCTTTGAGATGTTTTTTAGCCTGGTTACAGTGGGGGGGGGGGGGCTGTTGGATGGGATAGAAACTTCGAATGAAACAGACCGATTGTATGAACTCACCAGGAAAGAACTTACTATGGGAGTGGTGCAGCATGTTGGTGAAAACCAAGTCTAGAATGTTATCTCCCCTTATGGGGGATGAGACAAGCTGGTCTAGTGCATTAGAATTAATGAAGTCAAGTAATCATTGAGTGAGTGCATTAGAGCAGAAATAGTTCACTCAGTCTATGGTGGGGTAGTTGAAGTGACCAAGGATCAGAGTGTTAGGGGGTACATTGATGGCATCATGAAGGTCCAGGTAGAAAGAGTGGGTGTCCTGAGTAATGCAGGGGGGGTCTATAGCTGGCTATTACTTGGATGGATGCCTTGCCAATTGTCAGTTGCACCTGGAGTAGTTCTAATGCATCATGCTGGCAAAGCAGTCTGGAGGTATGCCTGTCCTTAATGAAGATAGAGACTCCACTACCCTTAGTCTTCCCAACCTCACTTTGTGGTCTGAATGTGTAGAATGAGGTATAGCATAGTAAGGCAGTGGTGCTCTCCACAGCCTTGAACCACATTTCCGTGACTGCACAATGTTGGTATCTTCCAGTGCAAAGAGCACCTCCAGTGAGTGCATTTTCAGGTTAAGGCTCCTAGCATTAAGCAGCATGACCTTCAATTTGCTTTTTGACAGATATTTTAGGTTGGAAGATTTGTCTTTTTAACATTGCCTGAAAAAGGCACAATGGGGAAGGCAAGTGCCTTGACCAGAATCCTAAATCCCAAGGGTGACAAGTGGAAGGCATCTCTGGCAAAGAATTGAAGCCTGTCAGCCATGTCATCCCAGGCAGGCAGATACTGGATGTCCTTAGAATGACCTAGAAACTAAGCCAATTGTTGAAGTCAATTATTTTTTGTTGGTATTGTGGTATCATTCTTGGTGAAAGTATGATGCTGCTTAGGGCTAGGATCATTCCTGCCTTGGGCACATACTCTGAGAGCTTAATCATGTCTATCTTCATATAGTGCAGGGAGGTACATCTCCAATCATTCATGCCAACATGGACAATGACAGAGTCTTACTTGTACCTGTTGTGGAGAGACTTAAGTGTGTGTGTGATGTGGCAGATTCTGGCACCTGACAGACAACTGACTGTAATCATCTTTCCTTGTCGAGCCTGATGAGGGGGACATTGGTGTGTCCCACAACTGAGTAGCCAGTGACTAGTATGTTTAGTTTATTGTTATGGCTTATGGGCATAATAAGCTTAATGTATCAGTATCTAACAAAAGATTAACCTAGGTAGCTGTGGAATGCTTTAAATAAATATCACTGTACGCACACAAACAGGGTTGTTGGGCAGTTATAGAGATGGTTGTGATTAGTATAGAGAGAATACTGACAGTAAAAAGCAGACATTTACTAATTTATACAGTGAATGCTTGGAAATGGAAGACTGTGTAAGGCTAATTCAAGGTATTATGACATCATCTAGTGGCAGTTGGCTGGAATAATGGGCAGGACAGAACCCTCTTATACACATCGTGCCTGAATAATTATGATGATAAATCAAAGACACAACACAAATATGTGCACAAATATACCATAATATAATCTCTTAATATGTCTGTATGTGTATTCCTGTCACCAAATGTGCACCTCTTCACACACCTTCTGTATTGTCAAATAGACCTCTTTGATTCAAAACTGTTTCCATAAGCCATGTTTCCATCATAACATGCTTAGTCCCTCATGTGTTTCAGAATACACCAGCAATAACATACATACAAGGAGTGAAGGACTACGACTGTCATGACAAATGTGTAAATCATGACACCTGAAACATGATCATCACACATATCTTTACTGCATTCCATCAGATTCAGACATGGTTGTATGTCTATACTGATTACTTGCATGAAGGTCAGTATGTAGCACCGTAAAATACTGCTAATTCTTATTCTAAGTTCATCAGCTCAAGAAATTATTACACATGTGTTAATGCTTTGCCATCAGCCATACAAATAAGTCTGCCAGTGCTGTGCTTCATGGAGAGATTAAGTGCTGTGCTTCATGGAGAGATTAAAAAAAAAGATAAATAAAATTAATCATGCCGGTAGGTGGTACAAGTTCTCATGTAGTAATGGAATTTTGCAACTAAGATATCCGGATTTCAATATGATGTTGACTCAGTTAAATTAATCTTTTAATTATGTCTGCACACAAATAGTTACACTTGCAATTTGTTATAATTGTGTAGCCTTGTCACATGTAATTCATCACTGTTACTCAGAAATGCACTGTCATATTTAGTGAGTGTCTGTATTCTAAATGTACATTGTGTAAGCATGAGCCTAGACAGCTTACAGGGACACACTAAATGGTTACTATTAGCATGCAATCTTTCCAGTATGAGCTGTCATGAATGCTTGCTTGATACCCCGCTTCTTTACAATTGTGATTGACAGTGACATAATACTGTGAAACAGGTACATGCCAGTCACAGTTACTTAATGTACATGAATGACAGTATACAGATGTGAGAGTATTTATGTTGTAGAGGAATATGTCATTACATGGTATAAGTATAGTCCTGTTATGCTGGCCTGTTCAGACACATGGATTTATCCCAAAACATATGCTATACAGTAGCTGATGTTAAAAACAGAGAAGTTTTAATCACAGAACAAAACCAACGGAGTAACACACTGGCTGAAGTAGAAACGTATTTATTACCAAACAAATAAAACTTACTTGCCAAATAAATAAAACTTGGTAAGCAATTTCACAACTGCTTCATCAGACCATAGACACAGAGAGAATGAGCCACTGCAATATATACATAGTTCAAATACACTTAAGTCAGTCACATGTTAGCAGCGAAAGAGCTTATAAAAATTAAAGAGATTGAGCATATAATTATATAAAATAGACATAAAACAGCAATAAATACATATAGAATAATGAGTACATATCAAAAATGAAAATAAAGATAAAAAATATAAAAATATGAAATGAAGCAAGGTCAACTCCTAAGACTACAACCCTTCAGTATAGGTCTTAGTGGAACTTTTTCATTAAGTCCAATACCTTGGTCAGCCCTTCATTTTATCATCCATTTGACCTCTCTGGTGTCAGTTAAAATCCTGATGTCACCACCTCTAGCAGTGGGAAAGATTCTCTCAATAACCATAAATCTGAAAGTATGACTAGCGTTGGTGCTAATCACATGCTTAGACAAAGAACTGTTCATGGAAGCATATTGTATGTTGTAAAGGTGCTCCCTGATCCTCTCTCTCAAAGTCCTATCAGTTTTCCTGACATAGAATGCTTTGCAGCACCTGCAGTAGGCTAAGAAAACAACATGTAATGTCATGCAGTTGGCACTTACACTAAACTTGTACGTACACCCATTATCAGGATGATCAAAGATACCACTGCTGTCTATGAAACTACAAAAATTACATTTGCCACAGGGTATCGTGTTCCCTCTTAACGCATTGTCATCAAATATTTTGCTGCCCAGATAGCACAGCATCCTCTTCAGATTCTCTTTATTCTTATACAAGAACCTTGGTGTATTTCCTATTAACCTCCTAATATCAGGATCAGTGGTCAGCAAACCCCAGTGTCTCCTAATGATGTCCATTTTTATACTAGTATCTGTGTATACCCAAGGGAGACAGAGATATTCTTGCATCTAGTAGATGGGACACATGAAACATTCACGTCCCTGTGTTGTTCTGAACAATACATTTTCACTAAACTGGGCCTGAGAGGAGGAATGGTATCCAATACCCTATCGACCTCTCCTTCCTCATAACCTCTGTCCCTCAGTCTATCCCTAAGCTGATTAAGCTCTGAGGTAAAGCCATCATCAGTTTAATTCAGTCTTGAGGCTCGGAGACCCTGTCCCTTTATTGTATTCCTGAAGACATGCGGGGGGTGCATGCTACATCTATGTAATAGGGAATTCCTGTAGTATGGTTTATGGTAAATCCCTGTGCCTAATGAGCCATCTTCCTGTCTGTTCAACATTATGTCTAAGAATTCAAACTGTGTCATTGAATATACCAAGGAAAATGTGAGGAAACTGGTGGTCGAATTCAAATCGTGATGGAAGTTAATCACTTCATCAGCCCCAGCTGTCCAAATAAAAATCTACGGTAAAATGCAACATACCATCAAAAGGTGGATGTTGGAAAAACATATTCTTCTTCCCAAAGTGCCATAACCATATTGACATAGCTATTGGCACTGGAAGTGTCCATAGCCATGACATGCTTTTGTTGATAATATGTTCCATCAAAATCAAATGCATTATTTTCAAGGACTAGCTTCATACTTACATATAGTAACTCAAATAAACTTTGGTCATAGTCACTGTACTTACTAAAATACCTCTCAACATAGGTCAGCCCAACATCATTAGGGATCATCGTGAAGAGGGATCGCACATCCATGGTTACCAAAAAGTATCTCACATCTTGTGGTTGTGTTTTAATAACATCAAATAAATTCCCAAGGAATTGTTTAGAATCCTTGAGCACTGTCTCATTTTTATCCAGTATGGGCCGCAAATTTTTTTCCACAAATATGGAGAGAGGTTCAGTGACCCATCCTCTACCTGCCACTATGGGCCTCATTGATAGTCTAAGTCTATCCTTATGAACCTTGGTTTGACCTTGCATAACAGGGATCAAGGGCTCATGGACCAGGAAATAATTAAACAACTCATGGTTAATTATTTTATCATTCAAACATTCCAATAGAGTATTACCAATAACCAACTTGAAGTGACTTAGATCATTCCTAGTGACAGTAGTATAATGTTCACTATCATTCAACATCTCCTTCATAGAGAGATAATACTCTTGTCTATCCATCACAATGATGGAGACACCCTTATCAGCTGGACTAATAGCTATGCTGTTATCATCACATAAGGATCTCAGAGCCAGTTTTTCCAAAGGTGTCCAATTATTGTTATAGCCAGCCCTATTGCTATTAAAAGCTTTATGCAAATCTTTCTGAGTTAGCTTAGCAAAGGCTTCCAGGAGGGATGTGAGACAGGAATATATAAACTAGGTTTCTTAAATACATTAGCATTTGTAACATTATCTTCACTGCTGCCAAACTGCAACTTGAGTGAGACATTTCTTACAAACATTTTAATGTTCAATACATTATCAGTTAATTCATCATGTTGTGCCGGTATAAATGAGGAAACCCTTTCCCAGCACACTCAACTCATACTGAGTAAGGTTTCTCTTAGACAGGTTCAACACATTCAAGTTGTAGTACTTTTCCACATCTTTCTCAGTGATTGATTTATGCCTTGTTCTGTTGGCAATTTCCTTTTCGCCCTCCCTCTGCTCTGTTACTAGCCCCTGCTGGTCTGCTGTACCTTGGCAATGGGTAAAGGGAATTGGATAAAATCACTGCTGGACCTGGCATTTCTGCCATCTAAGCCACTATTCATACTACTAGGAATTTCCCTTTGCACATCATTCCCTAGAACTAAAGTAATTGCCCCTTGGAGACCATTCACACCATTCGCATCTTCAGAGACAGTCATATCTGAACAATTGCCAGTGGAGATTGTTGCAGCATTAGTCTCAGAATCCCTATTTAAGGTAGTATTGCAATGGTTTGAGGGATTACTAGGTAAAGATGTAGTGCTATTATTAATGTGTTGCTCCACCAAATCAGTACGCAGCCCAGCACTCTTGACTGCACTAGAGTTCTGGTTAGAATCAGTTCTTAAATCATTACACTGGCTAGTATTATTCTTTGGCCAAGTGAAAACATTGCCAAGCTTAAAGTCCCTCAAGTCTCTGTCCATTTTAAGATGTTTCTGTTGCAACAGCTTTCTCTCATAGAGCAGTGCAGTATTAACAAGTTTATCAATAGAACAGTCAACCTTGCTCTCAGGAAAACGTTTGTACAACTCAGTTTGTTGTGCATTAATGTTCTGAAATAACTCACACTCCTCTGGCTTAAAGTAATCAATAAGTAACTTTAAATACTGTAGATCACCTGTAAGTTAATCTGCTGCCACTTTGTGAGCAGTCCAGGGTATTGCTCACCGTAAGTTGGCATTTTAAGAACTCTCAATTCTCTAGGGATGATTTTCTTATCCAAACATGTTTCAAAATGCTGGCGTTGAGTTTCTAAACATTTAAATTTCAAGATGTTATACTCCACATCATCAACTGCTTGAACAAACCCTTCTACATCAAAATTAGTCCTGCCGCTCATTTCCATATCACCATTCTCACTGGACAGCATTAATGAGTTGTCATTCCTAGTAAGATGCTGGATTAGCCTGCCAATCTGCTCATCGGACCCATGCAATGCATTCTGGGAGCTGTAGTTCAAGCCCAGATCAGAAGTAAACCCTTCAGCCTTGCTCACAGACTGTGAAAAATGAAAAGGAACTACAAACTATGGAAATGCACAGACTGTGTTGTTCTGAAAAATACGGTTATATTGCAGTGGCTCATTCTCTCTGTGCCTATGGTCTGATGAAGCAGTAGTGAAAGCGCTTACCAAGTTTTATTTATTTGGCAACTAAATTGTATTTGTTTGGTAATAAATACATTTCTACTTCAGCGAGTGTGTTACTCTGCTGGTTTTGTTCTGTGATTATCCCATTTTTCTTCCAATGGTGTATTTATCTTAGAGAAGTTTTAATATTTACAAATGTGTATTTCCACATTGTTAAAGTTACACTTCTCCTGTCTCCCTTGTCATTCATACTGTGTTCTCCACATTGTGTAACTAGTTAGGCAGATAATTCAAATCTGACAGTGGTGAATGAACTTTTGTGTGTCGGTTCTAGTGACAGGTAAGAAAAGCCTCAGCAATGGATATGTTGTATTTACTTCTACTCAGGAGAAGAATTTAATTTTGGAACAGCTCCCTTTCTACTTTATCCCACTTCATATGTTCATAGGTTCATAGGTTGGTACTAGGCTATCAGCCCTAGGGCCTACACAAGCTTAGCTATAACAGTTCCCTGGCTATTTCTTCCCACATTATTTACTTTCCTGGACCCGTCTAGCAGGGCGACTGACATGATCCCTGGGGTGAATTTCCTTTCTCCCATCCAATCGTCAAGGTTCATCTTGAAGAGGTCCAAAGAGGCACTCTGCTTGACATGTATGGGCAATCTATTCCAGAGTCTGGGGAGTCTCTGGGTCAGGAACCAATCCCGCCAGCATGTTTTGTTTATTGTGATGACAAGGTTTAGATCCCTGGAGCATGTAGCTCTGAGGGATTGGGATTTCTTTAAGTGCAGCATGTCCAACAGCTCTGGGTTTGATATGGCCTTGTATGTTAAGCAGAGATCGCCTCTGAGTAGACGATATGTGACAGAGTATAGCTGGAGTTTTTTAAGGCAGTCAGCGTAGGGCATCTGCTTTAGGCCTGTGATTCTTTTAGTGAGGTATTTCTGAGGCCTTTCCAGTTGTTGCAGATGTCTTGAGAGGTACATACCAAATGGGGCGTTGTATTCTATAATGGGTCTAATGAGGGATGAGTACAGTGGGACAATGACCTCCTTTTTTCTGGATGAAAAGCCCTTCGTGATGAGGTGTGCCACATAGAAGGATTTCCTGACTGTTGTGGCGATGTGGTTATCGAAGGTGAGACCAATGTCCACCTGTGTCCCTAAGTCTCTTATCACACTTTCTGTGTTTAGTGTACTGCCACCTATATGGTAATTCATGGATACATGTTTTTTCCCAAAGGGGATAACTATACATTTCTTGGCATTGAGCTTGAGCCCATGGCTCTGGCACTGAGCATCTGTTTCTGTAAGGCCCTTTTGTAGAGTATCCACATCATTTGGGGATTCAATAATGGCTCCCAGTTTGCAGTCATCTGCAAACTTTGTTAGCCAGAGTCCCTTAGTGTTGACCTGTACTTCAGAGAAGTAGATGCCAAACAAGAGCGGCCCCAGGACTGAACCCTGAGGTACTCCACTTGTCACTTGTCTGGAGCTGGATTTGGAGTCGGCTACTTTTACAGTGTGGGTTCTATCAGTAAGCCATTTAGCAACCCATTGGGTGACATAGGGATTAATGCCCAACTTAGTAAGTTTATCTATGATTCCAGAGTGGGGGATGGTGTTAAAGGCCTTGGCAAGGTCTAGATAGGCTGTGTGGACCACCTTACCCTTGTCCATGGCTCTGGAGACTGATTCAAAGAAGTCAATCAGGTTCAGGAGACAAGCTCGGCCCTTCACAAACCCAAACTGGGTGGGGTCCAGTGTTTGAAGGTTGCCAATGTCTTTGTTTATAAGTTCCATGATAATACGCTCCATGGCCTTGCAGATAAGGCTTGTCAGACTGATGGGACGGTCGTTTCTGGGATCCAAGGTGGATCCCCCCCTTGTGGATTGGGATAACTGTTGCTCTGCGCCACTCAGTGGGCACGGAACCTGAGGTGAGGCTATGATTAAACATGACACTTAGGTAAGGTGCCAGTTCATATCGTAGTTCATGTAGTACACAGCCCGGGATGTCATCTGGTCCCATGGATGCTGTATTCTTGGCTTTAGAGAGCACATTTTTTACCTGTGTGGCTGTTATTACTGGAATTTGGCAATCTTCCGGTATTGAGATGGGCCATTTAGGGGGTGAGAGGGGGTGAAGTTGGCACTGAATCGATCTGCCAGGATATTGGCAATATCCTTCGGATCAGTATATTTAATGCCATTCTGTTTTAGCAAAGAGCAAATCTGAGCATTGCCATTTAGATTCTTGACATAGTTATAGAATGCTTTGTGGTTGTCTTTGGAATCTTTGGCAGTTTTATTTTCGTAACTAGCTTTGGAGGATTTTATGAGGCATCTCAGTTTCTTACTGAGGCTAGTAAGGAAGTTTTTTGCATCCTGGGATTTTCCTCTTTTCTGCAAATGTTTCTTCCTTTTGTTGTAAAGTGTGTTTATGGCAGGGGACCACCATATTGGCTTCCTTTTTTTGGATGAGAGCATTTTGGTTCTATTTGGGATGGCACGATTCATGCATGAGTGGATGTGCTCGTACAGTGCCTTAGTGTAGGATTCAGCAGTTGAACTTTCAGTTCCCGTCTGCATGGGTGTCATGAAGTTTGTCACTTCTGACTTGAGTAGCATGAAGTTGGCTTTGGAGAAGTTTTTTATGGTGGTTTTTTTACTGGGGGGTGGGGGTGAGATGTGGATGTTAAGGGTGATTAGCTTATAGTCAGACCTGACTAATGAGGGGGTGACCATAGGTATGGAGCATTGATTTCCCATGTTGGTAATGACCAGGTCTAGGATATAGGAGCCCCTGGTGGGACTATGGATTAGTTGATCCAGGGCATTGGAATTTATGAATTCCAAGAACCGTTGCGCAAAGGTGTTGGGACATGAGTAGTTTTCCCAGTTAATGGCAGGGTAGTTAAAATCACCCAGTATTAGGGTGTTTGGTTCTATCTTAATATTTTCCAGTATGTTTAGAAAGGTGTAGTGAGAATCTTGGGGTATGGTGGGGGATCTGTAGCAAGCTACAATTTGGATTGCAGTCTTACCTAGTGTTAGTTGCACTTGGAGAATTTCAGACACATTGTGTTGGCCAACTAGCCTGGTGGTGTGAATATCCTTGGTGAATATTGACACTCCTCCACTTTTAGTGTTTCGGTCCTGGTTTGGTGGCTGAAAAGTGTGGTAAGAGTTGTAGCCTGGTATTGCAGGGGTGTTCTCTGGAGCCTTGAACCAGGTCTCAGTTACTGCAAAGATATCAATGTTCTCCATTTTTAGGAGTGCCTCGAGAGAGTGCATTTTGAGGTTTAAACTTCTAGCATTGAGTAGCATTACCTTCAGATTTTGCATGCTTGTACCTGTTACCACAAACATTTCATTTGTGGTATAACTTATTTTGTGGCACTTGCTGTTGAAACTATGTTATCTAGACTGTGTACCTAAATAGATGGGAGGTTTGAGTTCAGCAATGATTGACTATTTTGACTGCGTGTTTGTCTGTTGTGCAGTGCAGAGAGTTTTCTAAAGCATATAGGATTTGTATCTATGCATTCTTACTGTGCTCTTCAACCACTTGCTTTCCTTTTAGAACATCACTGTAATAAACAATGATGTCATCCATTCAAATGTGCAATGCCACAATTATAACTCAACATCTGGTGAGGTGTGAGCCACTCAGGCAATTTTTGGTACCTAGTAATTTTAGGTAGTCAGTTCAAATCCAGTCATTACTCTTTAGCCTCAGTTGCATCATTATGACTGAATGTACATGTAGGTAACAATGTTGTCACTCTGCTACCAGCTGTGTAAATGTATATCTGGCAATTTCTAGTACAAGAATATCTGATCATTTTTTCACATAGGAATGTTACACTGGATAATGATACCTCTGGATGAAATAAGGCTTTCCTAAGAAAATGCTAAGGCTTTTCCTTTGGAGGTATGAAATGAGACAATGTTCTGTATGATGTTACCATAGGAAGACATTTTTGAATCCATGATTATCAACACATTGTGCATGATTGCCATTCTCATGTCATAGTGACAACTGCATTAAACACCACGTGTGGTTTGATATAACTGGCAGTAGATAATGTTGTATGTCATATAGCAACAACATTTTAAAGAAATTACAGCCACACATATCCCTTGCAGCAACTACAGAGTGCCACAGCTTCAAATACTCAAATAGCTCACAATTTTAGCAACACTTGTACCATGGCATGTTTGTTGTGCACATATTATGTAGCTTCTTTCACCACATTGTCAGGAGTTTAAAACTCACACTGACTGTACTGTGTCCTTAAGCTGTTGTACATGAATGACATCACCCGCTGTTACAATGTGTACAAATACAGTGGGAGAAGCCTCTACCATTCCCTTTATCTCATAGAAATGTATTTTACCACAATCATATGATGTATTTACTTTATATAGGTGGAATCTTATTGCTTTGTTAAGACTACCACTGTGGTGCATGTTACTCATACACATATCATTGGTCAGTGGATCTACATAGCTTGCTGTTCAATTCCAGCAGAGAGCAATATTTTATGAGTGTACTGATGTTACACAAACAACTGCGGTGGTGGTGCTGCGGTATCGTTGTCGTCTCAGAGTAAGACGTTGTCCTGTTTGATTCTCAGCTAGAGTATCTTCTGTGTGGAGACATGCATGAATGGGTGTACCTTCGTTGAAGGTTGTGCGTCAGAGCTGGCAACTCGACATGTAAAAATCTACTGCCAATCATTAGCGGACAGGAGTTCCACTGTGACAACCCCTAACCGGGAAAAGCCGAAAGACACAACAGCAACAACAACAACTGATGTTACATAAACACTGCATCAGGTTATTTTTATAAGTCATTTTTTTATTTGAACAAACAAATATAAACTCATTTTGCACTTTCCTGGCAGTGAAGCAGTTCTGCAGATGTTGTTTGTGAGTGCACCTGCAGCACATGCATTCAGTAATGATTTGTATGGCATATCTACATAGTGTGGTTCAATTCTGGGACACTGTGTGTACAACACAACAAAAACAGCTTCCTTTGCCAGGAAACATTGATATTGCACTGGTCACAGATATGTAAACATTAACATAGTTACCTCCTTGTCAGCATTCTAAAATTATCATCACATGTCCTTTCTTAAATCACACATTAATTTCAGTTATTTGTGACAAGATCAATTGCTATGCTGTACTTCAGACACAGTGAATGCACAGATCTGTAGATTGTATAGTATGATAGTGGTTTGATTCTGGTAACATATCTGTCACATAACTGTGTCAGACAGGAGTGGCTTAGGCAAAGAAAGTATTTATGGCACAGTCAGAGGGTCACACTTTAAGGAATCACCCTTCAAGGTAAGGGATACATACCCATTACAATAGGAAAGTCCTGTTTAAGTGTGTTTGCATTACTGTCATTCTTTTCTTCACACTGTAGAGCTTTATAGGACAGTTTGACTTAAATATTTCTTACTGTATGGCATTACTGGACACTTTCTTTTATGTTTGTGTTTACATGCTGTTATGGCAGTGTTCCTTGTAACTTCTTGTGAGCATGCCCAGTATATTCACAGATGTGCTCCATTCATGAATGGAGACCTTGAACCTGAAGTGTCATCAGATCTGTATTGTCATTTGCCACTTGTATATTTCAAGTATTATTATATTATCGTTTAGGATGTACATGAATAAACAGCACATTCAGGAAACGTATCCCCTTTCTAAGGTTGCCAAATAACCACAAATGGCAAAACATGTCCCTTTCTGATGTGTATGGCACAAAAGCTGTGGGGGTTATTTCTACTTGTTTATACACAATGGTGTGCAAAATACAGAAGTACTGCCTATTATCACATATTGAGTATGACATGCACATACAGGGACTGTATAACTGCAGTCTATGCAAATAGACCCTAAAATGTTTCTACTGCCTTGCTGTTATCTCAGCTTAGCAGTTATCAACATTAATATCACATATACTCCTCTTGTTGCAATGTTGCACTGTGCCCCTCTCACATCCTTTGTTATATGCATATATCAAGAATTGTGAACAGGATTAATTATTATTATATCAATGTGGAAGTATTTATGTTTAAAAAGTTTCTTTGTGAACTAATTACATTCAAACTGCATTAGCTCAGTACATTTTCTCCATTTATCCTTCCTCTTACTTATGTCTGCACTATTACTATTGTATTCTGTGTACATTCTCTTCAGTTAATGCCCCCTGCATTATAATTCCTCTAGTTGACTTGCCCTTACTTCATATAAGCTCTCAGTATATGCTTGTATAATAGGTTTGCCTGTAGGCAAGCCGTTTGGTTTACATTTTGTGCTTGTTCTTCCCTGCACCTTTTCATCACTGCCAACACTTCTTCTGGCCATGATGACATGCTTGTAAACATGTATCTGTGACAAGCTGCATGCATACTCAACATGTGTTGCTGCTCATTGCACTAAAGCATTTAAAACTTGTAATCTACATGCATAGCTGGCCTTAGGCATAGGCCAACTAGGCAGCTGCCTAGGGCGCCGCTCTAGCAGGGGCACTTTTTCAGTGTTTATTTGGTGTAGGTAGATGAGGATGGGGGTACCGGGTGGTGTGGTGGGGGGCACCAAGGAGCCCTTTTGCCTAGGGCACCAGTTGACCTAAGGCCGCTTCTGTCTACATGATTGTTAACGAATCCCAGTTGCTAACGAATCCCAGAAAATATGTCCATCACACAATTATAAGCAATTATTTAAATAGCTAACTTTAATTTAGTATGTTTTTTTTAGAATTAAAAAGACAAAAAGGAATATTTGTAGTGGAAATGTGTTTTCAAATCCCATCATTACTTAAAGTGGCCAGAGTTCATGCTCTGTGACATATGATAAATTGGCACAGGTAGTTTTTTGTACTGTGTGCTCATTATTGCTCACAGTTTTGTAGACTTAGACTAAGTTCTGTATAACAGTTGTAGTCATATTATTTGTGCGTGCGTCTCTGCTTCAGATAGCAGAAAGGACAGAAGGTCTAGATCTAGAAAAAATAATTTGCAGCGACCTAAGTTTAATACAGCTACTCTAGTATCACCTAATGCACCTTTAATATAAGGCTATTTGTTTAAAATCTGTAAGTATTGTTTATTTGTCATTTGCACAGTAGAGCTGGAATGTGTGTTTCATGATGTCTTTAATAACTACATGCTTACACACGCTCTCTGAAACTTGTTTTAAATGTAAATTGAGTGTTTCTGCAAAGCTAAATGTGTCATCATATATTCTTTTACTAAAAATGCACTTCTAGACTGCATCAAGTCTTACTTATTTTAGATAAAACTTGCCTAATACGGCAACATATCTTTTAAACAGCAACATTTGTTAGAGTACATTTTACATTTTTAGCTTTGAATATTTTTTCCAGTAAGTAGTGAAAATACTGCATGAACAAATAATGACAAATGTACCCATTTCAGAACATTTTAATGACAAAAATATCTATTTCTGAACATGTTAAGCAATTCTAATGACTGAGAAATTCTCAGTGACTTGCCAAAGGTTCTGGTAGTTGATGTAAAGAACTAAGGCTCTAGCCTCCTGCAAGCATGGTACAGGGTTTGAGCCTGAAAGTTACATAATTAACCAAACTGTCCTCTCTTTTATTTATTTATTTATTTATTGACATTTATTAACTGGGAAGGTACGACTGGGTCAGAAACCCATTTTCAGCAGAGGCCCAGGGAGAAAAGCTCCACATAAAGTACAGACATTACAATTTACAGTTGTGTGTACACATTACATTGTAGTTACATCAGAAATACAGTTTAACTTTAATACATTATTACATACAGTTATAGACATAATACAGCTAGATATGTAAATAGAGAAGCAGTTTGCAGTCAAGTCTGTCTAGGATACTTGGTAGACTTATATTTGTAAGAAGGAAAGTTAAGTCATGCAGGTGTAAGTTGTAGTTAGTTTTGCAGAATATAGAGGGTGAAAGGTTTACGTGTAGGATTGTTAAGACAGAGGGAATATGATAGTTAAGGATAGTAACAGAGACAGAAATAAGAGGGTAGGTATATGAATATGAGTATATCTAGTTTGAGATTATAGCATGTGATAGAGTAGAAGAGGGGTTTTGGAAAAGGATATAAAGCTTGGAAGAGAGAAGAACTAATATACTAAATACTGAGTTAGGGGAAGAGGAGTGTTGAGGAGGTGGCTGGAAAGGATAAATACAGGTAATATGAGCTATATAATGAAGATTTATGAATTAAGTATGTTAGTCTTTGGAAGAGGAGCAAGGATAGGTGTGAGTGTTAAGAAAGTAATTTTTAGAGTGTGTTTGAAGATCTTAAAGGAGTCTAAGATACTGATATTTGAGAGAGTTGGCCTAGTGGTGTAATGCACCATAGTTTTGCAATGGTAAAGGAGTAGAGGTTTTGACCAGCACTTTTCTTAGGTTTATACACTTGTATAAGCTTGTTAGAAGTGCAGCAGAGCTTTCTGGATGGGGTATATATCTGTAGAATAGGGTTTAATACTGAGAAGCTGTCTGGCTTATATATTTTATGTGCTTGAGTTAGTTGTACAAACCTGAGGTAATGGGGGAAATCTAGCCAATTTAATTAATTGAGGGCATAACAGTGATGTATGTGATAGGATAAGCCAGTTGCAAATTTAGCAATTTTGTAGTAGCATGATTGTAGCTTGTATTTTTAGAATTATGTGGAGGTTAGTGAGGATGGAGTCCCCATACAAGAGGGAGGGGAGTAAGAAAGTATTGGCAAGTATTTTTTGGTGGGGATGTCCATGTGTCTGTAGAGTTTACCAAGCATAAAATGTGTATTTTTAATGGTATTTTCTATATGATGCTCAAAGGAAACTTTTTTGTCAATGGCCATACCCAACAACTTTGCTAGAGTTATGATTTCTATTTCTGTATTGTTTTATGAGTATATTTTGAAGTCATGCAGAAAAAGGTTTTGGTGTAAACAGTAACAGCATGGTCTTCTTGGGATTAAGTAATAATTGTACATCATTCAGCCAGGTCTCAATCGAGGTGAAGACATCTTGAGTTATTTTTAGGAGATGTTGAAGGTGATTGGAGGAGTAGAAAATGGTGGAAGCATCAGCATATTGGATGAATGTGCTTTGGAGGGAGGCAGTATGTAGATTAATAAAATTCTTAAAAAGCAGGGGTCCAAGAATGGAACCCTGGGGGACTCTGGTTTTGTTTACTAGGTATTGTGACATATAGTTTTTCATTGTATGCATTGTCGTCTATTGGTTATGTAGTTGGCAAACCATTTCAGAGTATGTGGACAGCATCCTAGTATAGACAGTTGTTGTAATAGATTTTGATGTGATACTGTATCAAAGACCTTAGATAGGTCAAGTAGGATTACAGAGGGGAGATGGCCCAAATCTAAGGCTTTGTTTACAGTATCTGTGAAAGATATAAGTGCAATGGAAGTGCTGTGTACTGGGCAAAAACCATGTTGGGTGGGAGCAATGAGATTGTATTCAGTAGTTGCATACGAATGCACTTTTCCAATATTTTAGATAAAGGGGAAAGGATAGATATGGGTCGATAGTTTGTCAGTTCATTGGTTTTTCCACCCTTATGTAAGGGTGTTACAGTAGATTTCTTCCAAAGTTGAGGAACTTCAGATTCTATGATAGATCTGTTTGTGACAATTGGGGAAAGTTGGGCGAAGGCTGCCAGCCTAGTTAAATAGAATTTGATACATAATTCTATCAACTGTATAAATAAATGTAAAATACAGGCATGTTTTCTTGAGTGTAAAAGAATACTGTGAAATGTGGAAATGCAAAATATGTGACAATATTGCACTCTACTGGCCCAGTGAAGCATGTTGTAACCCTTTCATGATTTACAAGTTGGCTCCAGTGAGTCTGGATGAAGGTTTCATGCCCATTGTTTTAAAGCTAAAGTTTATGACCAGAATTTACATGTGGAAGGTGCTTTATTGCTCTGATTTCTGCTAGAGTGTATATGTGAAATGTCTTGTATTGTTGTAGTTTACTGAGCAGCTGTTAGCTTGCTAAATAATGTGGTTTGTGACCTGAGAAAACCTAAGTGTCAAAATGATGTAATTTGGGATGGCCTCAGCGGAGCTGTTGGTTAGTGTTTAAAAACTATTGTGCAGTGAGAGACGGAGAGCATTTTGACTTTGGACATCTAACTCAGCACTTTGCCTTATGCTCACATGTAAGTTTTAGCACTGTGATTTCTTGTAGGAATAGTTTAAGCTAGTAAAGATTAATTAGGTATTTTTCTTTGAAATCAGATCTGTACTACTGTATTATTTTAAGTTTCTGTGTGATCTCTAAACTCTTAGATATCTCTGTGTAGTAGTTTTGTCTTGTGTTTTAATTATTTATTATTAAATATTTTAAAACCTTCTACATGTGACTGGTTTATGCAGAGACAAAGTATGCTTTAGAGTACATTACATATTTTTAGTATTTATTGTAATAAGTCCTTCCAATAAGCCTTGAGACTAATTATTCATTCTACCAGTGGATTATAATATTGCACAGTAATAATTGGACACCCTTTTAAGGGCCTTTTAGTAGCTGATAATTAACTGGGTGGTGGCAGGAATTACTACCGTATGGTCTGGGTAATAGGGGCAAAGCTGGAGAACCTGTGCCAGTCTTTTCCCAGGAAAGTCTGTGTGGTTGTATAACCTCTTCTCAAAGTGTGTGTATGTGTGTGTGTGTGTGTGTGTGTGTGTGTGTGTGTGTGTGTGCGTGCGTGCGTGCGTGTGTGTGTGTGTGTGTGTGTGTGTGTGTGTGTGTGTGTGTGTGTGTGTGTGTGTGTGTATCAGCTACCTGGGCAGAGACACGAAGCACTGATTGGACAGAGAGGATACTGGAGCTTTTAGCTTGCCCAGTTAGGCTGAGACCTGGACCCTATAGCTGTGCCAGTGGGGAGTCTTATTGGGGACCTGGTGAGCAAAGGAGCAACCAGCCCCAGACCGACTGTGATATCTGTGTGCACTTAAGGGAAATTGTACTTTAGTGTGTGTATTAGTTAGCCTTTCCTCTTCTCAGAGATGACCTCCCTGGTGTTAGTGTGAGGATTGAGGCTCCTTGATTGCTGGGCCAGGGCACGGCCATCACGTGTGGTGGCAGTGGTGGGATCTACTTCACACACTAATTGGCGTGTAGTGATGTGGGTAGAGTGAATTCCTGTAGCTTATGTACAGTGATCTCTAAACGTGTTTTGTACTCTAAAACAGCCACACAGTGTATACTCAGATCACAATTGTTTTATTTCTTTTGTTAGCTTAGTGCTAGTCAGGGTGAGCAGGCAGCATGTCAGCAGAGGAGTATGGAAAGCTGGCAAGGAGCCAGCTGGCAGAGATATACTAGGCTAGGTGACTGGTGCATGGAAACCTGACTAAGGCAGACCCGATTGCCGCCTTGGTTACAGCTGCATCAGAAAACAGCAGCTTGGAGGACAATCAGACTGACAGTGGAGATACAATATTCTCGGAGAATGGACAGTGCAACCTTTCTGCAGTGGACTTAAAAATCCAGCTGGAGCTGAAGAGACTTGAGCTGGAGGCCAGGCGTATGGAACTAGAAGCAACTGAGAGAATGAGTGGCCTAGAAGCTGAAGAACAGGAACGGCAGAGAAAGCATGAGAGGGAAATGCTGACTCTTCACCAGATCATGGAGGAAATGGGGAAGGGAGCAACTGGACCCCATATGCACAAAAGGTCAGTACATTTTTTCCACAGTTTAAAGAGGGAGATAATTTAGATAGCTCCATTCATATGTTTGAGTGGGTATGTAAACAGTATGAAGTTAATCAAAGGCTCTGGGTACAGTTCTTGACCCCCTTACTCCATGGTAAAGCTGAAACTTCTTTAGCAAAAATGCATGACACTGACTGTTTTGATTATACTGCTATAAAAATACATTTATTAGAATGTTTTGAGCTAACACCTGAAATGTATAGGAAAAAGTTTCATGGGCATAGACGCAAGGCAGATGAAAATGTGAATATGTTGTTGAAATGAGCACTTATTTTCATAGCTGGGTGAGTGGATGTCAGGTCACCACTTTTGAAGGGCTGGCAGACCTTTTGGTAAGGGAACAAGCCCTTAGAACTTTGCCTGAAAACATGAGGATCTGGTTAGCTGATAGACAATGTGCTACTTCACAGGAGTTGGGGAAAAAGGGAGACCTATACCTAGCAAGCAGGGCAGCCCTGCATAGGAAAGAGACCCCTAGTACTGCTCATGGGACTAAAGGAACCCATGGTGAGAAGCACAAACTGCCCCAACAGAATCCACCAGTAGCAGGGGAAGCCACTAGTCCAGGTATACATCCAAGAGCTAGGGTTAAATGTTTTTAATGCAACCAGTGGGGCCATGTGTCATACAGGTGTCCATGGGGGCAAGGTGGGAACAAAAGGTGAAAGAGCCAGTAAGCGGGAAAGACAAAATGTCAATAGTAGGTTGTCTTGAGACACCAGGGGTATGGAATTACCACCATCCTATAGATGTCCTGAGAGGGAAGAATTTGGATGAGGCAGTACTATGTACTTATGCAGTTAAAAGCAGTCAGGCTAGGAGACAAGCATGTGAGTCTGGTAGCCTGGGGGGGGAGACCCAGACAGACTACATACTTGCAGCCGGGACTGGTGAGGTGGTTACTTCAGTAAGGGAGCTACTCGGTAGCAGTGAGACTGAACATGAGCCACAGCTGCTTGTGGGTACTGATGGTCCCTTGGACAGAGTGACTGCAAAGGTAGAGGTGAGTAGTAGTACCCAGGCTGACAGTGAGGCACCACTGTCAGAGGATGCTAGACTTTCTGTGGGAGGGGAGCTGGGAAGGGTTACAATGAGAGACTTGAAACAGGCTCAGCTCGCAGACCATACATTGCAAGGCCTGAGGCAGGTAGCTAGGGAGGCACCTGATTCTCAAGGGAAGGGGGAATCTGTATACTGGAACAAAGGGTTACTGTACAGAGAGTGGACCCCTGAAGGAGGGCTAGAAGGTGAGAGAGTACAGCAGTTGGTAGTGCCTAGAGCTTACCATCTGGTACTTCTAGCCATAGCCCATGATATTCCCTTTGCAGGTCATATGGGTATAAAACATACAAAGATGTGTATTATGCAAAACTTCTATAGGCCTGAAATTTCCAGAGATGTAACAGGATACTGCAGGACCTGTGAGCAGTGCCACAAGGTAGGCAAGGCAGGAGACAAGGTGAGAGCTCCTTTGATGTCTTTGCCTGTGATTGAGGAGCCATTTCAGGGAGTAGCTATGGATATTGTGGGTCCTCTGGGTACCCCAAGTTCCACAGGGAAAAGGCATATCCTAGCGATTGTAGATTATGCTACACAATACCCTGAGGCAGTGGCTTTGTCCTGCATTGAGGCTGAGAAGGTGGCAAATGCTTTGCTAGAGATTTTCAGCAGGGTAGGTTTCCCAAAGGAAATACTGTCTGACAGAGGTGCCAATTTTATGTCAGACCTGCTGGCTTGTCTGTGGAATTCCTGTGGGGTGATGCACATGAAGACCACCCCTACCATCCCCAGACTAATGGTCTTATTAAGAGGTTAAACTCTACAATTAAGTACATGCTACAGGCATTTGCATATCAGTTTAAGAGGGAGTGGGACAAATATTTGCCCCATCTGTTGGTTGCTTACAGAGAGGTTCCCCAGGAATCCACAAGTTTTTCACCCTTTCAGTTGATGTATGGGGAGAGGGGACCTCTACATTTAATTTGAGATGAGTGGGAAGGTGAGTGTGAGTCTCACAAGGAGTCTGTTGTGGCATATGTCCTGAACTTCAGGACAAGGCTCAGGGAACACATGGGCTTGGCCCAGGAGAACCTGGCAGAAGCACAACAACAGAAAAAGGTGTGGTATGACAGGAATGCTTGAGCTAGAGAGTATTCTGTGGGGCAGCAGGTAATGGTTCTCATTCCTGTCAGACACAACAAGTTGCAAGCATCTTGAGAGGGACCCTACAAGGTGGTAAGAAAGGTAACTGATGTTAACTACATGATGGAAGTGCTAGGCAGATGGCAGGGGCACAAATTGTACCATGTTAACATGAGGAGACCTTACCATGATAGGGAGGCCCTTGTGCTGAGCATTTGCAGTGGATTGCAGGAGGAGTCTGAGAGAGATCTTGTAACTGACCTCCTCAGTGAGGATTGAGGCTGAGGCACGGTTGTCACACTGTTAATCAGTAGGCTATTGTAGTAGATGAAGGGTTTTGAGGGGACCCAGGAGTTAGGAGCTTTGAGATAGATTCCCAGAATTTTTTGGTTTTTTGTTTTGATTGTTTAGTTGCTGACAGAAGCATTTTTTTGTCAGCAATGAATAATTTTTTTGCATTTATTCCGCAATTGTTTGTATATAAGTAGATTGGTATCATTTTGTTATTATACCAGTTTTTCTAAGCTTGGTCTCTAGTTTGCATTACTTGTTTTGTGGCCTTAGTAAGCCATGTGCATGATTTATTTTTTGTTCTTTTAGTACAAAGAGGGGCTATGCTGTTAAGGGTATCTAAGAAGACTTTGTTAAAGTGAGAAACTGTGTCATCAAATGGTAAAGTTTTTAATGAGGACCAATTTATTGTTTTTAAGATATTGTTGAATACTTGTTGGTTGAAACTGGTTAGTTTTGTTGAAGTTTTGTAGGTATGGACTTTAGATTCCTGTGGGGGAGGGGGGTACTATAGGTAAAAGCTGGGAGATGATCACTTAAGGTATTTGGGAGTGTGTTAGAATTAGAGTATTTATGGGGTTCTGATACCAAGATCCAGCCTAAGGTTGTGCCTAGATTTTTTTTTATAGGCTAATAGGTTGGTACTAGGCTATCAGCCCTAAGGCGTATGCAAGCCTAGCCAGAACAATTCCCTGGAAATTTTTCCCACAATATTTATAGGTTCATAGGTTCATACTAGGCTATCAGCCCTAAGGCCTATGCAAGCCTAGCCATAACAATTCCCTGGAAAAATTTTCCCACAATATTTATAGGCTCATAGGTCGGTGCTAGGCTATCGGCCCTAAGGCCTATGCAAGCCTAGCCATAACACTGATTATTATTTTGTGTTCTGGTAGGGGTAGTGATGAGCTTTATAAAGTCATGAAGGTTAATACTATTTACTGGATAACAAGGATATACATTTTCAGCCTCAAGAGCAGGGTCAGTCCACCCAGGCATTCTACTTGTATGTTTTATGAGAGTGAAGATATTACATTAGCAGTATTTCTTAGTAGTTCTCAGTTTGCTAATAAAACTGACTGTTGTAGCCTTGTGTCCCCCTCCCGCTAGTACAGTAATCCTAACTGTCCAATAGACAGCATACATTTAATTCACATCCCTTTGACTAAATTAATCATCAAGCAGCCCTCTCAGTGCTTTCTGTCTTAGTTTGTATCACTTGGAGGTCCACCTGTTTATTTGCATCTCTATACATTCTCCTTCATTGCTAATGTATCTCCCTACTCTAATCTGTGCACAAACTGGTTACTAATCAGCAAGTCAATGTGAAGACACACTCCCACCCTTAGGTAGTTTGAATTGTTATTTACCCCCTCTGAGGCCTTCACTGATTTCCACTGATTGCCTCTCTGGTTTCTTTGCATTCCACCTGGTTTACACCCCTTGTGCAATCTCCCTCCCCCCAATACAAAGTCTATATTAGAATTCTGCTAAGCATGGAGCCATCTTTAAATTTCTATTCTCCCACCAGAACACAAGTGCTCTTCAGCAATTACATTCTGCTTGCTGGTAAGCCATTAGACCTCAGGAATTTGTTTTAAAAGTGTTCAGATTTGTAAAGTAATACTTACTTTTTTCTCTTGTCTTGGTAGGCTCTGTCCTGCTTTGTTCACCCTCTCTAATGCTAGGGCTCTCTCTGCTCCCCTGCCCCCTATTCCCTCCCGCCCCCACTACCTCTACATTTATAGTAATCACAGCCACACCCACAGCTCACCCTCACATCACCTCCACCAATCTCGGCTCCTTAAGTCATATCACATTATACCACACCAACTTGCTCCACACAAAATGCTCCCAATCACTCTCATTTCCACTAGGCATTTTTACATCCCCCACACTACTTCCCCATCCACTTATAGTGCAACCCTATAATTTCTATTCAGACCCCCTACCTAGAAACAACTTAAACTTTATAACCATGACTATCACACAACTAAGTCTAGTCTGTCTTCTCATAATTCCTTACAACACCACAAGTTATCACTCTAGCAATATCCCTAAACTTAGTAGCACAACACTGCATTATGCACTCTCATATACAGACACCACACATTATAAAAATATCTGCCCACAGTTATTCAAGAACTACATAATGGACCAATTCAGAACTAAACACATATGCTCTCATTCCTACTCCAAAAAACACAATACTTTCTCACACTCCTCACCAAACTCCAGCATCTGTATAACCATTTTAGCTCCAGGCTCACAATAAGTGGGGATATCCACCCCAACCCAGGCCCAAATCCATCCTGTCCAACACAAACTGCTCCATCACAAATGTCAGAACATAACACCCCCACTTTCTTCATCCTTGGGCAAATCAACAACAGCAGCAAAACCAATCATCTTTTAATGCTAAATATTAATATTAGAAGTATCAAAAATAAAATATCTGAACTCCAGGCCACAATAGCACACTACTCCCCAGACATAGTTGCTTTAACAGAAACCTGGCTAAATAAAAACATAGCTACCTCAGAAGTTCTCCCTACCAGCTACAATAGCATTAGAGAAGACAGACCACTTCGTAATGGGGGTGGAACTGCCTTACTGTACAAGTCCAACTTAACTGTTTGTCAATTACCAAACTCCTACCCCTCCCCCAGTAATTGGGACATACTTATCTCACAACTTCAACTTCACCCTAAAAAGGTCATCACCACAATTGTGATCTATATTCCACCTGGTAATGCACCTGCTAGCCTTGAAGACTTCTTATCCTGGTGTTCTTCAACATACTCACAAGAAACCCTTATTCTGGGGGAATTCAACCTAGATTGGTTCACCTGTATATCAGAACCACCAAGTAATTTAATAAATCTCCATGGCTACCAGCAGCTAGTCCAAATTCCAACTAGATGTGATAAAAATCTAAAAGGGAATCCATCCTTGACTGGGTCCTAACTAACAAACCCACATTGTACCGTCACACAGGCAGTCTCCCAGACACCTTAAGTGACCACACCATAATATACTTTATACATAGTAGAACAAGCATATACAAAACCACTAACTATATATCCACTAGAAACACAGAAAAATTCTCTCCTAAGGTCCTCAACACTTTACTCTCTAACTGTGACTGGACCCCCGTAAAAACGCTCCCACTTGACCAGGCTGTAGCATATTTCAACAAAACATTTCTACAACACCTAGACACTGTCACTCCATTGCACAAAATCAAGATTAGAACCTCTACAAACCCCTGGCTCAGTAAAGAAACCAAACAAATCCTCAAGTCCAGAGACACTGCCTGGCTTTACTATCAAAAAAACAAAGAAACACAAAGCCTAACTAAGTATCAAGAACTGAGCAACCGTGCAAAAAATGCATTAGGCTGGACAAAAAAATCCTACTACACAACATTACAAACTAAATACCAACACAACCCGCAAAAATTTTGGAAAAATGCAAACCAGCTACTAAAATCCACCCAAAAGGCTACCCCCAAACCAACCACCCCTGGCACTAAAGTTCCCATCTAAACACAATTCAGCTCCCACTTTGTGAACTCAATTCTATCCTTAGTATCACAGGACAGTTCCTTCCTCACTACCCCCCCCCCCACCAACACAAATAACACTAATACAAGCTTTTCCCTCAAAACAGTTTCTACTACTTCACTCAAAAGCATGCTCTCCAAACTAAAAACCTCATCAACAGCAGCCAACCTACTCCCCAGTTATTTCTTGAAACTCACAGCAGATGCTATTGCTAACCCAGTCTCCACTCTCATAAACAGATCAGTTGTTGAATACTATGTGCCCAAACTATGGAAAATATCCTATGTTACACCCATACATACAGGCGAGACCTCCACTGAACTTAATAACTACAGACCCATTGCTTTACTCTCCCCCCCGGCCAAAGTCCTAGAAATATGCATCCATACCCAGATGCTAAACTATCTCCTAGGCAGCAACATCCTGTCACCTATTCAGCATGGTTTCAGACCTGCCCATAGTACCACTACAGCCCTCCTCTGCTTCACAGACACAGTAAACCATCTAAAAAATGAAGGCCTACAAGTGCCAACTCTTTTTTTGGATATGTCCAAAGCATTTGACACAGTCTGACACCAAATCCTGGTAAACAAACTAAACCAATATCATCTATCAAATTCCACTTTTACCTGGTTCCAAAGCTACTTAAGTGGCAGGTACCAAGCTGTGAAATGGGAAAATTCTCTCTCTCCCCAGCTGCCCATAACTATAGAAGTCCCACAGGGTTCTATCTTAGTACCACTACTATTCACAGTCTTCACAAATGACCTCCATACCTCCACACAGCATGCATCTATAATTCAGTATGCAGATGACACTACCTTAATCTGTGCTGCACAAAACATTCCCACCCTCCTGCAAACAATGCAACTAGCATTCTCTGACATTGAAAACTACCTTACCAAAGCCCAACTTATCCTCAATCCAAAGAAAACTCAGCTCATGATTATAACCAGTTCTAACAAAAACACTAACAGTCAATTCACTATATACTCCACAAATGCTACTCTAATTGCTCCAGTGGCACAGGCTAAGCTATTGGGAATAATCATAGACTCCCACCTAAAATTTGATAGTAATCTCAACTTAACTATTAAAAAAGTAGATGCCAAACTGGGGTCACTCTACCGTATCAAACAATTTCTTACCAACAACACAAGATCAGCCATTGCTTGCTCTCAACTTCTATCCACACTACTCTATGTATCTCCCATTCTGACTAATCTCAACAAAACTGAACTAAGCAAAATGGAAGCCTGCTATAACAGAATTGCCCTCATTGCTGCAAATTGCTCATATAGAACTCATCACTGTACTGCTTTGAGACAGCTTCACTGACTTGAACTGCCCAACCTCCTAACCTACAATCAGCTCTGCCTCTGTCATTCTATCTATTACTTCCACAATAAGTGTCCTGCTCTCAAAAACCTAGTACACCATCACTCAGCCAAAAGGCCTCTTAGATCATCAAGCAAATTACTACTAGAAGTCACCAACAGCTACAATAGCTTTGTAGATGCACTATATAGTAGTTCAGTGGCTAAAAAATGGAACTCTGTCCCTACTAGCATTCAAAACACATCATCCAAAGCCTCCTTTAAAGACCTCATCAGGCAACATCTCAAGCAAAGTTGGCAGTGCCATGATTGCTCCCCAGACTAGTGAAAGTGGATAACATATACATACAAAATCTAGAGCACTTGATAATAGTTTTCAATCTTACTCACAAACACTGGCTAATCTACAGTGTATGTACTGTACCTGTGTACTATGTATGTATTCTACCTATGTTCCAAATTTCAGCTGTACACCACAAATCAATTAATTACCTTTATTTTTAAAATTAATATTTTTTTGTTTTTTCTCTTCACTAACTGTTTATGTGCCACATAGCACTGTAAAAACATGTTTCTTGTAATTTGTGTGTATACTGATCATGTCTAAATAACTAAATGTGTCTGTAATTTTTCTTTGTGGAGCTTTTCTCCCTGGCCCTCTGCTGAAAAAGGGCCTTTTTGCTCAGTCAGACACCCCCGGTTAACAAATGTAAACTAACTAAATAAATAAATAAATCCTGGGAGTCAGTGATGAGAGTTTGTCAGTTTATATTTAAATCTCTGATGATAATAGTTTCATTGCTAATATTTATGGTGGTCCAGGAAAGGAAGTTTTCTAGTGTTAAAATGTTTTTTATTTATTTATTTATATGTGTTGACCGGGAGTGTCCGACTGGATGTAGGTCTATTTTTAGCTCAGGCTCGGGGAGAAAAGCTCCACAGTTAAAATAAACAGACAGTAGTTACATTGGATTACATAGCAATTAACAATTTACATAGCAATGTTTTGGCCAGGGGGTATATAAATTACTGCAATAGATATTTGTTTAGACTTATTTAGTTGTGTGGATATAAAGAGATTTTCTGCATTAGTAAAAGTAGGGACTGGTTTTAAAAGGGGAGAGATGCCATAAGTGTTACGGTAGTTTAGAGCTACACTGCCTGATTTTTATGTGGTCTGTGACTTCTTAGAATGTTGTATCCTGAGGAACTTTTTCAGTGTCTTGAATATGGAGCTTTAACCAAGTTTCAGTGACTGCAACTATATCTGGAGAATATTGTGTGAGCCATGAGTGAAAGCCAATAATTTTATTACGGATGCTGCTTACATTTATTGTTATAAAAAGCATATTTTTAGAAGGAAAAGAATAAGGAAAGATAGTCAACTGTGAAGGCCCAGGGTTAGGATGAATATCATCACATTGGGAGAGTTTGAGAAGGGGGTTAATGATAAAGTAAAGCAAGTTAGATTTAGCAGTAGATTTGGTGACTGTATGAGGTAATGGTGCCGCTACACACACACACACACACACACACACACACACACACACACACACACACACACACAGACACACATATGCACACACACACACACACACACACACACACACACACACACACACACACACATACGTGCGCGCACGCTTGCGCATGCACACACACACGCACAAATATGCTCAGTTCAGCAATTAAAATGTTACTGCTTCTGTTCAGCAGTCAAAATAAATTAATGCTGTATTATGTTCTGTTAGCCCTGCACAGCTGTGAATGTTCTGGACTTGCATATCTTGCATGATCCATTTGGGTTAGAAATCTTGTGCATTAAAACAACTTAAGTGTGTGTGTTAAAATATCTTAAAGCAGTAGCTGCTTATTTAATGTAATGGAGACTGTTTTTTGAATTAAATTAATATTATAGTAAGGCCCCCCCCCCTACCAGAGCTGAGCCCTGAGCAGCTGCCTAGATCATCTAGTGCTGGATCCAGCTCTGCCTCACATGCCTTGCTTCACTTTACTCTTGGGTTGAATTTCTTTGCATTCATATCGCAAACACCTAATAAATCGGTGGTAATCAGAAATATGATAGGAATCATAGGAAATATGAGGCAACCAAGTCATGTGACCACAATCATTAGTACCTTGCCAATATCCACCTTTAGACTCTACTTCCTTTTTTAATGAAGACTAGGCCAGTCAGGCCATGGGTGAATTTGCGAATACCTATCCAATAATCCAGTTCCCGTTTGAAGGAAAATAATATAACACACAGCTTGATTTACCACAGAATTCTAATCCAGACATAGAGAAGGTGTTGCATATTATTGCACCACTGTTTTATTCATTTACTGATGAAATTTTAGATTCCTGGGCTTGGTATTTGTTGGACTGTTTGATTAGTGGAAGTACAAGAGATCCATTACCACCGAGTCCTTCATAATCCTCTGTTATAAATTAGACATTTTTAAATAAGAAATTGATATAATTACACTATGCTTATGTATAATTATTGTTTTATAAGTTTCATTTAATTTACTTTTGATTTTTTGTTTTGGTTAGAAGTGTGCATGACATAAAATGAGCAGTATTTTGCAACTGCATAATTTTTTGGTACTAGAATTTTCTACAGCTCAGTGAAAAAAAAAAGGAATTCTGAGGATGAAAGTGATTGTTTTGTCTTTTTGTACATTTGAATAAAGCATCAAGGCATTCCTGGTCCAGCCAATTATTTTATTTAATCAGCATTTTTTGGGGGTCTATAGTAGACATTCAGTAGATTTTGAAAATATGCAAGACTTAGTAAATGGGTTCATATGCTCATAGGTGTATGCTAAACTATTGATCCCTGGGCCTTTTAAGCCTAGCCATATATCCCAAATATATGTGACAATGTTTGGTACCCACGGGTATTTTTAAAAAGTAAAAGTCAGCTTGGATGGGCTAGCATTTGCAGGCTGACTCTTCTAGAGACATAGGTCTTAAACTGGGGTAAATTTCTGAATCCTTATCCACTGATCAAAGTTGTTCACTAGGTTGGTGAGGAACTCCGATTCACATGGAGGTAGTCTCTGATACACACACCTGTCCTCACTGAGCAGAGGACATTACAATGATCTCCCATGTTTGTATAGACTAAGATCAGGATGTTAGTACCCCTTGTTGGGTGGACAGACTAGCTGATCCATTGTGTTTGTATTTACGAAGTCCAGGAATCTCTTGGCCTGCTTGCTTGGGGTTATGTATGATTCCCAGTTTATAGTAGGATAGCTAAAATTACCCATAACTATGGTATTGAGTTGAGTGGGAAGTGTCTCTAGCACATTTAATTATGTGTTATAAGTTTTCTGGGTCATACAGAGGGACCTGTAGTTGTCAAGCATATGGTATGTGACTCTGCTTATGCAAGAGCATCATATTGTCTGACCAGCCTTAAGGTATGGTTGATTTTTAATATAAATTTAGAAACCTCCACCTTTTGTCTCTTCATGTGCAGTAGCTGATCTAATTGTGTGGAAGACATTATAACTCTGCACCACTGGGGTACTCTTTGTGGCTTTAAGGCATGTCTCAGTAGATGCACAGATGTCTACATTATTCAGGGTGAAGAGAGTTTGCAAAGAGTGATGTTTCTTATTTAGACTCCTGGCATTGAGCAGTGACACCTTTAGATTTTCTTGTGTTCATTTTGCAATGTCAGAAAGTTTATCAGGTTGGCAATGCCTAAAAAGGCACTATGGTGGTGGACAAATTTTACCCAATATTTGAAAGACTAGACGAAACAGGCTGACAGGTGCTGTCCCACCTTTGTATGACACAAAAACTAAGTCAATTATTAAGGTCAATCATCTTTTGAAAATATTGTATCATTATCATTGGAGAAGGCAGAATACTTCTCAATGCAAGGCTCTTACCAGAGTCGGACACATAATCTGAGAGCAATGCCATGGCACTGTCTTCATATAGTCCAAGGAGATTAGTCTCTGGCCATCCACACCCATATGGACTATGACTAAATCATATTGGTACTTGTGGTTCAATGACCTGAGTGCATGAGTGAGTGATCTAGTGGATCCTGACCCCTGAGAGGTAACTGACTGTGACTCTCTACTTATTCATTCTAGTGAGTGGGCATCTGTGTGCCTCACAAGGGTGTCTCCTGTTATCAAGATATTAATTAGGTTGTGTGGTGGCTTGCCTTATGTACTTAGAAGTTAAGACACGAAGTTGAGGCCAAATGCTCCATGATGGGTGTTGCTTTGGATGTTTGTTTTTGAGGTGACTGATGGTACTCATTGTAATCACTGCATCTGGGAGGCTTTTAAGGTTTTGGTTTGTATAGATTACATTTAACAACTTCAGCACAAGTGTTTGTTTGTCCTGTAGTGTGTGTTGTAGGTACTGCATAGTGTTGTGTGTTTCTGACAACCTGTTTAGTATTTGTATTGGAGTAAGAGCCTTAGGGCGGCCATGGTGGTGCAGTGGTTAGCATTGTCAACTCACAGCAAGAGGTTCTCTGGTTCGATTCTCAGCTGGAGTGCCTTCTGTGTGGAGTCTGCATGTCCTCCCTGTGGTCACGTGGGTTTCCTCTGAGTGCTCCGGTTTCCTCCCACATCCCAAAGACATGCTGCAGGTGGATCGGACACTCTAAATTAGCCCTAGGTGTGAGTGCATGTGTGTGCCTTCTGTGGAAGGTTGGGCGCTGGGCTGGCAACTCGACACTGTAAAACTCCACTGCCAATCATGTGCGGACAGGTGATCCACTGTGGCGACCCCTAACCAGGAAAAGCTGAAAGAAGATTTGGAGTAAGAGCCTTGCTTCCAGATACAGTGCATAATTACATTGCTCACATACAAAGATTTTTAGAGAATTAGGTGGTTGTCTATAAACAGTTAATTTTTACATTGTCTCAGAGTGCCCATGTCTATTGAGTTGGCTAAAGAGACAGGAAAGTATAGATCTATGGTTTTACGTATATGTGTAGTGGGGTACAAGGTAAGTGGTACCAAGGGATTCTATGCTTCTCTTTGTGTGACCACTGTGTGGGGAAATAGATTTGTTAGGGTACTTGTCTTTGAATAATCCCATGGAGCAGTGTTTCTCTTCAAGCAAACCTCACGACCACGAAGCAACTATGCATTCAAGAAGTCTTTAGGATAGTTTTATAGGAAATTTGTGATTCTGAGCTCTGCATCTATACAGGACACTGCCAACATGATGACTGGAAATAAGCAAAGAAATTAACTAAGCAGACAAAATAGCTCACTGACCAATCACAAAAACACACTTAAAGCATTTCTCTGATTCCCAAGTTCAGAACAGACCAGGCTACACTCTGCTATCACTAGAGAGCAGAACTAACCTTTCTTAATGTAAAATCACACAAGAGTGATCCCCCCCAAATGCAGTAACTAGAAAGCAAGCAACAAATTAACAAGCAAACCCTTCCTTGCAAAACATGGCTACAGTGTAGAAAACTAGCAGTTAAGATTAGTGAAATACAGAGTTGCATTACAATTAAAAAGTGAAGAGCACCAATAAACAATTCAGCAATATAGCAATAGCACCCAAACAGCTAATGGAAAAATATCAAGCTACAATACTTACCTGTGCTAAGCTGGCACTTCATTGGAACAAAATGGTCAGTAGTCAGTGGTGACAACTTTATACAGCTTAACTTCACTTTTGATAAAAAGACTGTTTGGAGCATGCAGTGTTACACAACATTCTCTGTGTCCCCTGACAATTATATAATGTGACTAAATATACTCAATGAACTCCCTATAAACAAAAACTTCTATATTTTAGGAGACTAAGTATCCATTAATAAGCTGGAATACCTATACCCAAAATAGAGGATATGACCAAAAGTTCTTATATTTAATTAACAAAAGCTCCCTAGACCAAATTGTTTACACACCCACTAGGGGATATAATATTCTCAACCTGGTCCTTACAAATATAGCTTCATCATGTATGATTTCCCCTAGTAACTCCATCTCTAGTTAAATTAGACCATAAGCTAGTGGTACATTTTTTTATTTATTTTTGCTTTTTGAGTTGTATTTGGTCCCTTTGGACTAGTTTGTGTTTTATTTGTTTTTTATCGACCCCGTGGATTATCGTTACTCACTTTTACTATTTGCTACTTAGCATACTGTGATGGAAGTAGCTATAAAAGAACTGGCTAGTGCTGTGGAGAAGTTGAAAATGTTATACACTGGTGATGGTGCCGGTATAGGTGATGCCAGTGTTAATACCCTTACCAGCACACAAGTTGAACTGTTCACATTACATTCACTGGTTTTTGATGGAGCAGTGAACGTTGCGGCTAATTTAAACAATGCCACAAGTTCCGGTCAGCAATTTAATGGTAGAGGGAGGACAAGGGTTAATTCAACCCCTGAAAATTATGTAGAGCAATGTGATTTCACAAACTGGTTTCACACACGGGAATTGGAACTCTCTGGCCTGCAAGAGGCGAGAAGGGAAACACTGACGTTAAGACAACAAATTACCAACTTTGAGAAGTCATGTACTAAATTTAGATCGGTACAGCTTGACAATGTGTTTTTAACCAAATCATTGGCTCTAAACCAACTGCCAAAAGGGCTGAGAATATGGAAACAGCTGGTGGGTGTGGAACCTGGGACATCGGCCTACCGTGAATTGATTGCACTTTTTAACAAGACGGGTATGGAAATGATGAACATTATAGTTTGCAATAATGAGGTCAAATTGATTAAATTACAAGTAGAGGTTTCTTTACTTAATAATAGCATTATGAATGATTTATTATTTGTTCAACAGAAGGATAATTATATTAAAGTGTTAAACAATGTAGAGGCATTTGTTAAAAAGAACTTGAGTGTCAAACAAAACAAGTTATTTAGAGACACCAATGACTACATGGAAAATTGTGCTTACCCAGTGGGATTAAAGCAGAAACACTTTGGTGCTTCACACTCAGATAATCACAGTGATACTAGTGATGGACATAGGGACAATGAAGTGAATGTTAACCATGGTGATGTGGTTGATAGTGATGATTGCTTTTTGGATCAACTCACTGAATTGAGGAGGCTGGAAAGACTCTTGAACAGGGGGAACAGTTGAGGCAGTAATATGCAGCAGAATTTCCATTACAACAGGAATCGACGAGGGGGGAGGGGGAACAGAAGGGGTTACCATTGAATGAATTTAATGTATTGTGTTCCAATGTTATTCATGGACTTACTACTGCTAAGACTGACTCTGCTTGATTATGATATTGAATGCCACTTGGACATGCTAAAGGAAGGTGTCGACTTGACTGAAGTATGTTCTATTTCATTTGGAGGCATGGATTTTAATATTAACAATGGACAAATGATTTGTAATGTGGTGAAAAACATGACTTTACTATTTATAATTACACTGAAATGACTATTTGTGATGTACATTTTGAGTTATTAAGTAAAGGTACAACTTTTGTACCAAATTTTCGATTAAATATTGTTAACATGCTTATTAATTTAAAGTTATTCATGAGACAGTTGAATTTAAAAATGTATTTTTCATCTATTGGCCAAAACAAGCAGTTGGTTGATAATACAATGTTTTAAAAGAGAAGAAGTATTTTCATCCCTCCACCACATCCTGAGGTATTGGCTCTTGAAGAAAGTGTTGAAAGTGATTTTAGGAAAATCTTAAATCAAAATAGACAATATTGTGACAACGTTACCCATGATGAAAGAGTGGTTTTAAGAGACCTTGTTAACAACAGAGGATACAGGTTTATGGAACCTGACAAGGGTGGTGGGATGGTGGTTATGACCACTATTGACTATAGTTTAAGGATGAATGATATATTAAATGAAGACGAGACATACTACAGGGCATCTAGAAATGAGATGAACAGGGCCTATCAGAAGATCGATTTGTACCTACACGATGCATTATTTCAAGGGATGATAGATGAGGTTGAGTTTAACTATTTGACAGTTAAACACCTGGTTTTACCCATCATCTTTGGTATACCTAAAGTCTACAAAAATATTTATATTCCTCCTTTCAGGCCAATTGTTGCTGCAGGTGTTTTCAAAATGGAACCTTTAGCATCCTATGTGGACATATGGTCAAAGATGGCAGTTGAGGAAGCTGTACACAATTTAAGAGATTCCTGGCACTGAATGGAAAGATTAAGAACTGTTAAAAATGAAATTAATTATGTGTTTTTTACTGTGGACTTTATTAACTTGTTCACAGTGATTCCCCATGATGAAGGTTTGACCATGTTCCATGAAAGCTTACTTAAAAGTAAAAGGATAGATAAATCTAAATTAAATCTACTGGTAGAACACATGGAACTGGTTTTAAAAAAATATTTTCTTAGTTTTGAAGGGGAAATATATCAGCAAAAAAATGGGTGTAGTGATGGGAGCCAGGTGTGCTTCTGTATTCTCAAACCTAGTTCTACTTACCTGGGAGAATATTTTATTTTTTTCATCCAAATATATGGAAAATATTCTGTTATATAACAGATTTTTGGATGATATACTCATCTTGTGGAGAGGTGCTGACACCAATATTGGTGAATTTATTGAATACTTGAATGATACGATGGACTTTTTCAAGTTTACCTAATCCTGGCATAAAGATGAGATTAATTTTTTGGACATTACCTTGAAAAAATCACCACAAGGGTTGTGTAGTAATATTTTTAGAAAGGATACCTATATACCTATTCAAATTCACTATTACATTTTGACAGCTGTCACCCCTACCATCAAATAAAATGTATAATTAAGGGGGAAATGTTAAGAACATCTTGGCTGGTTAGTGAAAATATGGTATTCAAGGAAGAAATTTTTAAATTGATTGGTATGTTTCTAGAGAAGGGATATCCTCTTAAGGTATCATTAAATGTTAATAAAGAGGTCATGAGAAAGAGGGAAAAAGTATACACCCCAGTTTTAAGAAATGATGTATTGGTGATGCAAATGTAGTTGATAACACAAAGTCGGGGGAGGTATTTGTGGTGAAATACAACCCCTTAGTTCCCCAACTTGTTTCTAGTCTGAAAAATGGATGGAGATTTTTTTTAAACAACACTACAAAAGGCATTTTAGCTATAGAACCACAAATAGTTTATGGTAGGGGTGGGAATTTAAAAAATATTCTTGAAAGTATCCTCACCAAGAGGAAATATAATATTTCAGTGTGGTATGTATAGGTATTGTCAATTTATTAATGATGGCCCTTATTTATGTGTAAAGGACTATAAATTTTCTATGTCATGCCCTGGAAAATGTAAATCCAACAGCACCAAACTTGTCTATGTAGCAACTTGCACTGCCTGCAATGGTTTTTACGTTGGTAAAACCATACGCAGTCTACGTGATAGAATTTCAGAACACCTGAGATGTACTAAAAACAAGAATGAGCACAATGCACTTTATGTAAATTGTCAACACCGTGTGAATTTTAAAAAGTTTTTATTTTTTGTGATAGAATGTGCAGTAAATGAAAGGGGTGATGTTAATGTTGAATTAGAAGCAACGGAATTACAATGGCAACTCAGGTTAAATGCTTTGAATTTACCTGGGTTAAATCACAGCATTATCCTGATGCCCATTTTCAAACTTATGGCTAACAAGATTTAAAAGATAGGGAGTGCTTTGTTTTCTATATACATCTACATTTTTTTGGTTTTACAGTTTCATATATTTATATATTTACATAAGGGTTTTAATGTTTTAGTGTTAAACAATTTTCTTGTCCTGCCTTTTCACCCCTATGTCATTTTAGAGTTTTGAACATGTATTTGGGAAACATGATATAGATGCTGTATTTATTATTTATACTTCTATGGATGTTCTGTTAAATGTGAAAGACAAGTGTATGAGGTCATAAATTTATTACACTTGAATGGTTTTTGGCACTACTGTGTGCTATTTAAAATCCTGTCTGATGTTTACCAAATAACTCTGAAGGAGCCAGACCTTGTATCTGGTGAAAGAGCTTAGTTATTTGGTTTCTGTGTGCAATAAAAGTGAAGCGATTGACCTTGGTGGTCTGTTTTTTCTTTTTTTTTTTTCTTTTTGAGTTGTGTTTGGTCCCTTTGGACTAGTTTGTGTTTTATTTGGTTTTTAACTTCTCAAAGAAGTCCATCAGGTTTAGTAAGCATGACCTTTCCTTGATGAAACTGAACTGGGATAGGACCAGTGTTTTAGGATTTCTTCTGTTTTGTTTATCAGGTCCATGATATTTTTTCTCTGGCCTTGCATATAAGACAGTCAAATGTATGGGTTGTTTGTTCCCTGCGTCTGGTGATGGTCCTTCTTTGTGCAGAGGGATGGCATTTTCAGCCCTCTATTCTCTAGGGATAAAGCCTGTCTAGAGGCTATAGTTGAACAGAGATGCTAATAAGCCTAACAGGTCATGTTTCAATCTATTTAGGAGACATTCTAGGATATTTTTCAGGACTCATTGATGCAGTGTTTTCAACTTTGTAGAGTGCCTTGAGGACTGTTCTTTAGTGATAGTTGGGAGAAAAATGGTAGAAGGCATTTTCTGGGAGTAACTGTGAGTGAAAGGAGGGTGAAATTGTAGCAATTTTTTTCAGCCAGCAAATTTGCTATATCCTCTGATTTATTATAGGGAGTTCCATTAACTATCAGTTCAGTCCACCATTGGGTGTTCCCCTAAAGGTTGCATACATAACTGGAAAATGTCTTATGGTTGTTCTTAGCCTGGGAGACTAACAAAAGATGTGCCCACACTTTAGAAGAAAATGAGCTAAGAGAACAGTTGCTTGACTTAATAGAGATAGATAGACATATTAAGATCAATGGAAGAAATAGACTGCAGAAGGTCAGTAAAACCCAAAAAGTCAGATATCTGAAAAAACAAATGAAAAAAGTAATTTAGACTGTCCATAGAGATCTATGCGATATAGCAGAAGTAAACAGGATATATTACTGTGCAGCTGAATTAATAACTAATAAAGTTCTACCACAAGAATACAGGGTAGTGAGGGAGAGGAAAAGGGGAGAAATCGAATACCATTATGGAAGTATTGAACAGAGAAAACTATGAAGCAATTAAGACAAGAAGTGTCACTGCTGGACGAGTATAGGAGAGGGAAATGATCAACAAAAATACTTAGAAAGATAGACGTGATAATGTCAATGTGCAGTATTAGAACAGATCAGTATCTATCATGCACTATCACAAATAATAAACAGAAAATGTCAGCCCAAGTGGAAAAACTTAGAAGATATGCAGATAAGTATAAAGGAAAATGCAAATTTTTTTTATTTATTTATTCTATTTATTTAACATTTAACTGGGAAAGTGTGACTTGGAACAAAGCCAATTTTCAGCAGAGGCCTGCGGAGAAACACTCCAGATGTATGTCTTAATAATATAAGCTTATAAAATAAGCAACTTATTAATTACCCAAAATTTTTTTATAAAGAATTGGGAAACAAGGTAAAAGGAATTGAAAGACCGCCAAGAAAAAAGAAGAAATAGATACATTTTGGAGATGTATGTGTAAAGATCCTGTGGAACATAACAAAGATGGTAAATGGATAGAAGAACTAAAAGAAAGAGTAAGAAGTTAAAAGGTACAGGATATGAAATGGAATGAAGTAACAGCCACAGAAATTAAAGCAAAGTTAAGAAAGGCCTCTAATTTGTAATCTCTAGGCCCAGATGCACTACCTAACTTCTGGTTAAAAGTATTAGCATCTTTGCACAAAGACTTATCCATGAATAAGAACTATTTATAAGCTCATCCCCGAAGAGACACCAATCTGGCTAACAACAGGAAAAACAATGCTCCTATTTAAGAGTGAACCTGCAAGCTACCCTAAAAATTGTAGACCAATAACTTGCCTTCCTTTGTAAACTATACACTGGAATTGATGCCAACAGAGATTATAATCATTTAGAAGAAAACTCAATTATGACAATGGAACAAAAGGACAATAAAAGAAAGTCATATGGATCAAAGGATCATTTGTTGTTAAATAAAGTCATAGTGAAGAACTATATAAAGGGGAAGAATCTAAGTATGGGATGGATGGGCTGCAAAAAAGAATTTGATAGTATCCTGCATTCGTGGATAGAAGAGTGCTTAAAAATGTATAAGACACACCCTATTCTGATCAACTACATTACAGTGACCATGAAACAGTGGCAGACCACTTTGCAATTAAGCCATGATAAAGGACAAATTATTATTCCAGGGATAAAAATTCAAAGAGGGGTGTTCCAGGGTGACTCTGTCACTGCTGCTATTCTGCCTTGCCCTTAACCCATTAAGCTGTCTGCTTAACAGCTTAGGCCATGGCTATAATTTGGCTCCTAGAAACAACAAAGTGTAAAGACCTCTCATCTTCTCTTTGTCAATGAGTTAAAACTGTATACCTCAGAAGCTAAGGAACTGAAAGCACAACTGCAAGTTGTCAAAACCTTTTCAGATGATATAAGAATGTCATTTGGTCTTGATAAATGTGCAAAAGCAACCTTTAAAGCAGGAAAGCTGCAGCACCAAAAAAACATCAGTTTGGGACAGGAATGTGATATAAAATAACTTGAGCAAAAGGGAGTATATAAATATTTTAGAATTTTTCTGTAATACTGTGGAGGTCTTCTCCCTGGGTCTCCACTGAAAATGGGCCGCCGACCCAGTTGGACACTACCCGATAAACATATGTAATAAATAAATAAATAAATAAAACATGAACAAATGGTAATCAAACTCAGTAAGAAATACTTCAGAAAACTTAAATTAACCCTGAAAACAGCATTGACATCGAGGAATAAAATTAAAAGCTATAAACCAATTTGCTCTTCCTGTCCTAACTTACAGTTTTGGAGTGACTGAGTGGCCCCAAAATGTATTGGATAGATTAGATAGGAAAACAAGAAGGATACATTATGCTCACCAAATGATTTATAAAAATCAGTGCATACCAAGATTATATATTTCCCATTCTGAAGAAGGTATGGCCCTCTTGAAATTAATTACATGTACAGATCTGCAATTGTGGGACTCCACACATATCTGCTGACCTCACAAGACCCAAATGTAGTGAAAGTTTTGAAACATGAGAATAAATCAAAGAAGACTTCCCTGCTTAGGCTAACAGAAGCATATCAACAGAAGAATATCAGTGTCAAGCAGTAATGGAAATCAAAGCAGATGTCGATAAAAGTAAGGCAGCAACTGAATGTGCCAAAAAACAAAAGAAAGAATGTAAGGTGAAGGACTGGATGAGAAGACAAAAAAATGTGGAAAATGCATAAATATAGTTGCAAGTATAGAAAACTTCTGGAAGAACCTCATGTTGATCTGGAACTGATGCAGGAATGGTTAAGGAGAGGTGAATTCAAACCAAGAGATGAAAGATTAATATTGGCAGCACAAGATAGTGAGCAACCTACACGTTGGGTTACAAAGTCCATTAAACATGTGGAAGAAACAGAAAAATGTAGATCTTGTGAAACAGAATTGGAAACAGCTGCACATCTCATTGCTGGCTGCCACATACTAATGGCAGAAGAATTGTATACTGAAAGGCATAATAATGTGGCAAGACTGTTGCACTGGGGATTGTGCAAACAGGGTCTATATTAGACTATTGAACTTTTAAAAGTTCAAACATGATATGGTCGACGTCATATGTTTGAACTCTTAAAAGTTTGAAAATCAAAAAAAAAAAAAAATAGAAAAAAGCTACCTGAAAGGTTCAGCAGGGGGGCAAGCCACCCTGCACCTCTCATGTGGGGGGCTGTGCCCCCCCACTCTTTAAATATACCAACTCCAAGATCGCACTACAGTGACAATGATGGAAAGCTTTAATTTCCACACTGTACAGAGATCTCCGTTGAAACGTTTGAACATTTACATGTTCAATGATATGGTGTTGAACATATAATGTTTGAAAATGTAAATGTTCGACAATGTAATATAGACCCATGCAAACATTATGGTATTAAAGTGGCTGGAAATCACTGGAAACATGAGCCACAAAGCACTGTAGAAAATGATAAAGTATGCATCACATGGGATCATCCATTACCAACAGTTCAATAGATAGATGCTAAAAAACTGGATGTTGTGGTCCACGTAAAGAAGACAAAAGTAGCATTGATCATTGAAATTGCCACACCCAGTGACTACAGTGTCTTGTGCACAGAGAGACACAAAGTCATGAAATATCAGGATTTGCAGGCATAAATGAGAGAAATGTGGAAGAAAGATTCCCATATAGTTCCAATAGTAGTAGGAGCAACGGGGCTTATAAAAAATAATCTACAATCATATTTAGATATGTCACCAATACATGTAAATCTGTACAAATTGCAGAAGGAGTCATTACTGGGCACATTGTGGGTGCTGTGAAGGGCACTTCTGGCTGAGATCAAAGACTGAAACAATACTAATTTCATGAACTTTAATCATACTTTGACTTAGGAATGGGGTCCATTCAAGTCAAGGTTTTAGAAAACCCAAAAGATCTGAAGAAATTAAAAAAAGAGAGACATTCTGGGATATTATCAGGATTCATTGATGCAGTGTTTTCAACTTTGTAGAGTGCCTTGAGGACCTGTTCTTTAGTGATAGTTGGGGGATAAATGGTAGAAGGTATTTCCTGGGAGTAACTGTAGATGAAAGGAGGGTGAAATTGGAGCTAAATTTTTTGGGCAGCAAATTTGCTATATCCTCTGGTTTATTATAGGGAGTTCCATTAACTATTAGTTCAGGCAACTATTGGGTGTTCCCCTAAAAGTTGCATACATAACTGGAAAAATGCCTTATGGTTGTTCTTAGCCTGGGAGGCTAATTTTGCCTCAACATGTGCTTTGGTGGACTTAATTATTCTCCTGAGTTAATTGTTGGAATGGATGAATGGCCATAACCCTTCCTATTTTTTTGTTGTACAACCTGTTTATAATGGGGGTCTACCAAGAGGGCTTGTTTTTGGAGTTTTCCTAAGTTTATTTTGGTTTGGTACTGCTGTTTTCATGTAGTTATGTTCATGCTTGTAGAGGGTTTTAGTAAATACTTCTGCATAGGTCACAGTATTTAGAATTTGGGGGGAGCTTAAAATTTTGCTATACCATCGCTTAAAAGGTAACCGGCTTTGGAAAAGTTCATTAAGGTTCTAGGGTTTGCTGGGAGTTTGGGATTTATATTTCAAGGTTGACTGTTTTGTGATCTGATGTGACCAGTCAGGACATAACATGGGGGGGGGTGTGCAATATTCCCTCATATTTGTTAGTAGGAGTGCAAGGTACTTGCTCTCCTAGTAGATGTGCAGACTAGCTATTCCAGGGTGTTCAGAATGAAATCCCTGGATATGGAGTTGAGCTGAATCTTGAGTGACTCCAGTACATTAAAGTACATGGTATGGTTGTCTTGAGTCCTAAATGGGACTTATAGTTAGCCAGGATATGGTATGCGGCTTTACCTAAGGTTAGTTGGACATGCAGTAATGCAAGAGTGTCATATTATTTAACCAATCTTGAGGTGTATTTACTTTTTACTTTTAATCTAGATTGATACACCTCCACCTCTTATTCCTTCTTGTGCTGTATCTGGTATAAATATGTGGAAGATCTTACAGCCTTGCACTGCCAGGGTGCCTAACACATCTTTAAACCATGTCTCAATAACTGCGCAGATGTCAACACTCTCTCAGGCTAGACATGTTACAGTTTGGCTTTGTCAAGGGTACAGCCCATCTAAAGAACCTAGTCAATTTAATTGAAAAAGCAACACAAGCTGTTGACAGTAGTCAATTTGTCCGCAAGGCATACCTTACTGAAACCATGGCATTTGAACTTTTTCCCATGGCAGCATAGTTAATAAGCTTGCTGCAGTACAAATAGATAACTATTTGGTAAGATAGTTAGCAAACTGGCTAAAGAACAGAACATGCACAGTGCAGGTAGCAAGTACCTCAGAGAATACAAAGGTGATTAGTGGTGTTTCAAATGGCTCCGTGCTGGGACCTCTTTTGTTTCATATTTATATTTCTGATCTTCAGACCATGAAAAAAGACATCTCGCTAGTCATGTTGGCAGATGACTGTATACTGAGAGAGACATTGTCAAGTCGCCCTGTAGCATTCATGTTGATCAGCACCAACTTACAATTGTAAATATCTGGTATTAAAACTGGACTTAAATCACTAAAAAGTGACCCCCCCCCGCAGCACAAAACAAACACTACCCAACTCCAAAAATAGGAATGCTTTTACAGACCTTGGATTGATAATTCCCACTCCTTTAATCATCCTGTAATGGCAGAAGTCAGAAAGTAATTTCACTTGGTACAGAAAATTGCCAAAGGAATATCAAACATCGAGATTTTAAGAGGTCATTGTCCATTTATATTTGGCATCGAATAGGCCATTTATTGAATACAATGCTCCCTTTAGAATGTACCATACTAGAAATATCAAACAATTAGAAATATCTCAGTGGTTCCAAATTAAAAATAATCACTAGCTTAAACCACCTCATCTATCAGAATAGACTAGAAGCACTTTTCCTATATTTGGTAGCTTACAAACTCCTAAGATCCACACCTTGCCTTCTGAGTTATTAGGGACTGGAATCATTTGTATTACCACAAATCAAATAATTCCAGAAACACCAGAACTAGGAATCTACATTTGTCAGCAGATAAATAAAATAAGATTAAGGTATAAGTTCATTACACAGTACCTTTCTTATTTCTGGCATAGACTCTCACTGAAAATTAGTGAAATACATTTTCTTCAGTCAGACTGGAATGTAATGATTGGATAGATATTGATAAATTCACCTCTGGATTAACTGGATTGGATTTCCTCTAGATAGAAGGTTCAGTCTGAGTGTGGGTGCTGACAGGGTGTAAATAGTCATAAGATAAAATTGCCTTATATTACCTATGATCCTATGATTCTATTTATTGACAACTTTAGTATAAGTCCATGTAGTGCTGGGTGACTGATGCTGTGATAAGCTACCTACTGTCATATATGGTGTGTGTGAGGCTACTCGCCAACCATTGCATGTATTTAAACCTCTTACAAGTTGACAGTTACTATTACTACTACTATTACTATTACTATTACTATTACTATTACTATTACTATTACTATTACTATTATTTGTAATGCCAGTAGTTGTAGTATTTATCTGCAAAAGTCAGACTGGTTTACATTGCCCATTTTTAGTAGATGGCCAGAAAAACTGCAAGGAACAATAAATGTATAATAAAAAAGTTAAACAAACTGAAGAGAAAGCACAGTGTACAAACAAAACCAAAGTCCATTACAAAGGAATAAGCAACCTCTCTGTTGACATAGAAGGATAAAGCCCTGCTAATGGCCCACTCAATCTGGGTTTGATTAGTGGCTTGGGTTACTGATGGAGTGGCAGGGGAAGAATGGGCAGGCATATGGGCATTCCTTGTGGCAATCCTCGGTGGAAACTGGGGACATTGTGTTGGGGGTTCAAGAAGGGGGACAGGGTGGTGAACACGGCTGAGCTGCCATGGAGGTGGAGTTCTACACAACATGTCTCCATTGCATGTCTGTCCCTTGGCTGTAACTATAAAGACCAAAGTGGGAGGGAGGAAATAAAGGGGAAGGTTCTAGTGTAAAACCCCAGGTTGATGGTTGCAGCCAAGATGACCAGGACAGTCTTAGGTTCCATAACCAGCCCTGCAGCATCAGAGCCATTCCAGGGAAATAGAGAAGCTGGTAAACCCCGCATGGATGTGGGGCACTGGGTAGGAAGGCTGTCTGAAGAAGCAAGGGACAATATTTGTTAAAAATAGAGTAAACAGGAACTATCACACAAAGATATAAAGTGCAGTAAGTTCTAAGAAGTATCATTGGTGCACATTACAGAACATTACTAGAGCATGAAATTATCAATATAAATGTAGCGGCATTACTAAACTGTGAAGAAAATCAAAAATATGTGAGCCAAAGTAATGGGATATAACACTATATTTGTGTTCATATCTGAGCTGGTAAGAGAATAACAATGCATACTTTTCTCATGGGATAAGTGCAATAAACTCACATAAGTAAGAAAATATCCAGTGGGAAGAAATAAGTTGTTAGGTGAGAAGAGGAAATCTTATGTACCTGGGAATTGTTATCCTAGAGAATCACAACATTTGCAGATTCTAGTCATATTTAGATGTAATTTGAGGTTGGTTTTAAAACCAAGGAGGTCACTTGTTTGTCTAATTTTGAAAGAAATGATTATAAGATTAAAGGATAGTCTGTAAGCGTGAGTCATTGCCACATTGTTTCAGAGTCCCTAGTGCAGGTAGACTGGCAAAGATAACAGACAGAACAGACTGTGAACACATGCTGACAGGGACCAGTGAGTAACCAGATATTATTAACCTGGTGAATTGTATCACAAGAGTAGAACTGAAAGAGCCCTGAGTTCAGCAATTATTTGCTTATTAAAAACTACCTGGCTACTAGTAGTTCTGGTTTCACTGCATGTGTGCACAGCTTGGAAATGGTGCCCATCTGTTTCTTCTCTTACTAGGAGGGAAAGTGACAGCATTATTCCTAAACTGGGTCCCAGGAAGCAAGGTGAAGGCTCTTCAGAAATCAGTAGTCTTGACCTTGATGTTGCTGGGTTCAGTAGCTTTTGTAGTGTTCTGTTGTTAGATACATGAGGTAGCTTGTTCAGCAGCTGAGTTCATTAGACTCGACTCAAACAAAAAACAAACTTGTGAAAATACAGAGAATAACCACCTCCTGTTCAAGCGTTAGCCAGGCACTCAGTCGCAAATCCTTCAGGTTGTTACCAGAGAAAGAAATCCAAAAAGCGTGCCGTAAAAATAACGCTTTTATTTATAAAAATGAAAGAGCGTTTTCGCCGTAGTATTACCACAGCTTCTTCAGAACAAACCATTTCTTTTAAAAAACGCCCATTTAAATATAAAACGTGCATGGCGTGGTTTAATAAGAATGTGCATTTAAAGAGATACAATGTCACAACCATACACCGTGCACTTACTGATTTATATCATTCAAATGTTTCCACAATTAAAACAGTCATAAACAAGAATTAAGTCTTGAAAGTAGTTAGTTGACTGTCAATCTTGTGTTGAATACCAACGTTAATGCATCACGAAAATGAATGGTAAACTATACAAAAAAATATAAAAAAATAAATCATAAACATCCATATAAAACCTAAACACTGACAGCTACAAAAGTAAATGTATATATAAACTGGCAGCCTAAAAGGTCTTATACAAAAATCTTTCCAGTTATGATGCGCTAGCTAATGTGAGACATTAACCATATAAGTAGGTTAAAATATATTAAAAAATGTGTAATATTTAAATATTTAAAAATTTAACAGTATATGTACGTGAGTACTTATAACAAATACTCTAAAACAAACAATCAGTTAATTTTTAGCTCAAAAGCAATGGGTTGAATGGCGTATGAATTAAAGACCTAACTACACTTTTGTCTCAAATAATTCCTCATCTTTAGTATGCAGGAGATATTACAATTTTCGTTCAATCCTGGGAAACAAAAAGAATTCAATCGTAACTGCCATTATAATTCTCTAATCTCTAAGAGAATAGTAGTTGGTCCTCCCCTCATGGACTGTGGTACTGTGTCAATAGCCATAAAACAAAAGCTGTGTCCCTCATATTTTAGGCAGTGTTTTGCTAGAGCATTTTCACATTTTTTAGTTCTTATTGCGTACAAATGCTCGTATACCCTATCGCGTAGCCTACGATCAGTCTTACCTATGTAATATGCTTTACAGCAGTTACATAGGGCCACGTAAACTATAGACTTAGAATTACAATTGAGTTTGTGATTAATGTAGTACTTACTACTACCTATTTGAAATGTGCTACACGTTCTTACAAACTGACAATATTTACAAAACCCACACTGTATGCAACCTTTAGACTTGGTGTTATTACTTGGCTTATTGTTATTCTCAAGAATAGACTTTAGATTACTCCCTCGTTTATAGACAAACTTGGGTCTATCTCCTAGTTTTTGAAATAATTCTTCATTATTCAAGATGAAGTGCCAGTTTTTCGTTAAAATTAATTGAATGTCAAACGAGTTACTGCTAAAGGTGGAAATAAAACTAGTTTTGAGAGATTCAAAACTCTCAAAATCACTTTTTTTATTATTATTAGTATTATTCATATTCCCTAATGGTAAATTTTGCTCTCTCACTTCTACACAGATAGTGGGGATGTCCACTTCTATGGTGCTCTTCTTACGAATTGGAAAATAAACACCATTCAACCGTTTATGGTAAACTTCTTCCTGAAGCTCCAAAAACAGATCTAGTGGATAGTCTCTACTAGTGAACATACTACTCAAGTTATTACATTCATTATCAAATGCTGTTTCCCTACTATACATCCTAGCTGCTCTTATCAGTTGTCCTTTGATAATAGCTCTTTTTTGTCTAAATGGATGTGAACTTTTAAAGTGTAAGAGGGAATTACAGTACGTTGGTTTTCTATGTATCGTAGAAACGTATTCAGAGTTAGTAATATCCTTAAAAAGTTTCACATCTAAGAAATCTATGTCAGTATAAGAAAAAGTAGATGTGAATTTTAAAAAGGATGTAGAATTATTAAAGTATTCGACTAATGTCGTAGCTTCATCTGCATTCCCATCAAACAGAATAAACACATCATCAAGGTACCTAGTGTATAATTTAATTTTCTCCATAATGGTGTTCTCAAATAAGTGCACCTTTTCCCAATACGCCATAAATAAATTGGCGACGGTAGCTCCACATGGTGACCCCATTGCTATACCTTGTTTTTGTAGGTACACTTTCTCATTGAACATAAAGTAATTAGATGTTAAGATAATGTCTAAGAGTTCAGAGACGATGTCCATTTCATTAATTGAAGCGCCAAGGTCTCTGAGCATTAGGGAAATCCACTCTACTGCTTCAAGATGTGGTATGGATGTGTAGAGGTCGACAACGTCTACGGTCAAAAAGTTAAATGAGTTGTCAAAATCAATGTTGTTCATATTATTAAGAAAAGACCATGAATCCTTGCATCTGTTTGGTATTAATTTCAAGTATTTAGCAAGGATTGTTTCAACTAGTTGTGCACAGGGATAAGTAATAGATAGACAGCTATCAATTAATGCACGCAATGGTGGGTTGTGTAAATCTTTGTGGATTTTCGGGGTACTGAAAATCACAGGGTTTTTCGACATATTAATGTCTATATAGTTATATGTATCTAAGTCAATTTTACCCTCAATGAACATTTCTCTAAAGTAGCCTCTAATACTCATTTTTGAAGTGTTCATCTCATTAATTGAGGATGGTGTGTAAGCTGCACCAGATAGTATACTCTCCATTTTTTCTATGTAGGTATGGTTATCGAAAATAACCAACCCACCTCCCTTGTCTGGTTTAATAATTCTTGTTGCTGAAGAGCAAAGATTCTTAAGACATTCCATTTGTTCAACTGAAGTGTTATATTCAAAACACTTTTTTGTCCTTCTGTCATCATGGCATAAGTTCCTGATGTCAACCTCACATGCTTTCTCAAATGAGGCTAATACAGTATGTAAAGGGGGATTGAACATACTGGCTAGTTTTAGTTTAAAATCATTAATCACATTCATATTGTCAAAAATAATTTGAAGGTTAAGCTTCCTAACAAAACATTTTAAATCTATAATAGTTTTAGGAAGGTTACATTTCCTTGTAGGAACAAAGGTGTTCCCATAAGCTAGCAGTTCAATGAGACAAGGGTCTAGTTCAACACTCGAAAAATTATAAATCTTAAAGTCTCCCTTTTTATTAGAGAGTATTTTCAACTTATTGTTATAAGTGTCATCTGATGCAGTTACTTCTGGAACAATCAATGTATTCATTTGTTCCAGGTCATGTGTGGATCTACTAAATTCAATTCCACTGTTTGCTAGAGGCATTAGTTCCTTGTTTTGTTCCATTTCTTCTGTTGGAACTTGGAATTCCGTGGCCCTAAAAAATGGCCATTGTTAGAATTATTATTATAGTTGTAATGTCTATTGCCCGCATATTGGGGGGGGCATTTTTATTGACGTTGGCTTGTATTCTATTACTACGTCTCGGGCCTTGATCATCTGCATTGTCAGAACCAAAGTCAAGGTCATTCTCACTCACAGGTGGGTGTTCGTCCGGTCTCCCATTCCTGGAATCTTTAACAGTAGTGGCACCTGTACCACTAAATTTCATATAAGCTGTATTGTTTGAATACGATAATCTGTCTCTTAGAAGTTTTTTATTTTTGGTTGCTTTTGATTTTTCAACAAACAAATCTATGCTTGTAAAAATACGGGCATAGTCAAATCTATAATGCTCAAAATCTAAGTCATTTTTTAACCCTGTGTCCAAAATAGACACTTCATTAGTCAATTTATCAATCTGGATGTTGTAATGTTTAATCATTACTTCCAGAAGCAGCAAACCCTGAGAGTCAAACAATGAGGTCAATTCTTTGTTAAAGTCAGAGTCAAAGAAAAGTCCAGTAGGGCAAAAGGAAGATCTTAACCCCTTAGGAATCAACTTCTCCAACTGGCATTGCCTAAAGTATTTCACTTCCAGTTGTAATCTCTTTAATTTTAAAAGTTTTGAATCAAAATTTTTAAGTTTCTCTACAATAGTAACATTACTTACTGTAGAATTGGAAAAATCCATGGCCGGTTGTTCCTGTCCTATATCGAAATTCATGTTGTCCAAGTTATTAATCCAGACATCCATGTTAGGAACTCCAATAAGCCCATTATGTTGTTGATTGTTAGGTAAAGGTGGAAAATGCTGGTTGTACATACTTCCAGAAGGTGTAGAGGCATTATAATCCAAAATCGGTGCTCGTGATGTACTAGGTAGTTGACCTGGTGGTATCGACCCAGTTGACGAGTTGCTCAAAGGGACAGAAGCAACAGTGTCCCTTGGCATCATTGGAGCAGTCACTGGCTGTCCTTGAACTATCCCTGGTCTAAGCCCATTGCGATCGTTTTCGCGTTTTTCCATGACATCAAGTTTCATGGAAATGGTATCCATACGCTGAGATAGTTCACGTAGAAGAGAGGACAAATTGTTAATGTCATTGTCAGAGTCCGAATGAAAAAGCCTAGGGCTAGCAGGACTGGAAGGTTGGCCTGACGACATACTAATGACTCGACTCAAACAAAAAACAAACTTGTGAAAATACAGAGAATAGCCACCTCCTGTTCCAGCGTTAGCCAGGCACTCAGTCGCAAATCCTTCAGGTTGTTACCAGAGAAAGAAATCCAAAAAGCGTGCTGTAAAAATAACGCTTTTATTTATAAAAATGAAAGAGCGTTTTCGCCGTAGCAGTACCACAGCTTCTTCAGAACAAACCATTTCTTTTAAAAATTAACTGATTGTTTGTTTTAGAGTATTTGTTATAAGTACTCACGTACATATACTGTTTTAAATTTTTAAATATTTAAATATTACACGTTTTTTAATATATTTTAACCTACTTATATGGTTAATGTCTCACATTAGCTAGCGCATCATAACTGGAAAGATTTTTGTATAAGACCTTTTAGGCTGCCAGTTTATATATACATTTACTTTTGTAGCTGTCAGCGTTTAGGTTTTATAGGGGTGTTTATGATTTATATTTTTTATATTTTTTTGTATAGTTTACCATTATTTTCGTGATGCATTAACGTTGGTATTCAACACAAGATTGACAGTCAACTAACTACTTTCAAGACTTAATTCTTGTTTATGACTGTTTTAATTGTGGAAACATTTGAATGATATAAATCAGTAAGTGCACGGTGTATGGTTGTGACATTGTATCTCTTTAAATGCACGTTCTTATTAAACCACGCCATGCACGTTTTATATTTAAATGGGCGTTTTTTAAAAGAAATGGTTTGTTCTGAAGAAGCTGTGGTAATACTACGACAAAAACGCTCTTTCATTTTTATAAATAAAAGCGTTATTTTTACAGCATGCTTTTTGGATTTCTTTCTCTGGTAACAACCTGAAGGATTTGCGACTGAGTGCCTGGCTAACGCTGGAACAGGAGGTGGCTATTCTCTGTATTTTCAAAAGTTTGTTTTTTGTTTGAGTCGAGTCATTAGTATGTCGTCAGGCCAACCTTCCAGTCCTGCTAGCCCTAGGCTTTTTTATTCTGACTCTGACAATGACATTAACAATTTGTCCTCTCTTCTATGTGAACTATCTCAGCGTATGGATACCATTTCCATGAAACTTGATGTCATGGAAAAACGCGAAAACGATTGCAATGGGCTTAGACCAGGAATAGTTCAAGGACAGCCAGTGACCGCTCCAATGATGCCAAGGGACACTGTTGCTTCTGTCCCTTTGAGCAACTCGTCAACTGGGTCGATACCACCAGGTCAACTACCTAGTACATCACGAGCACCGATTTTGGATTATAATGCCACTACACCTTCTGGAAGTATGTACAACCAGCATTTTCCACCTTTACCTAACAATCAACAACATAATGGGCTTATTGGAGTTCCTAACATGGATGTCTGGATCAATAACTTGGACAACATGAATTTCGATATAGGACAGGAACAACCGGCCATAGATTTTTCCAGTTCTACAGTAAGTAATGTTACTATTGTAGAGAAACTTAAAAATTTTGATTCAAAACTTTTAAAATTAAAGAGATTACAACTGGAAGTGAAATACTTTAGGCAATGCCAGTCAGAGATGTTGATTCCTAAGGGGTTAAGATCTTCCTTTTGCCCTACTGGACTTTTCTTTGACTCTGACTTTAACAAAGAATTGACCTCATTGTTTGACTCTCAGGGTTTGCAGCTTCTGGAAGTAATGATGAAACATTACAACATCCAGATTGATAAATTGACTAGTGAAGTGTCTATTTTGGAAACAGGGTTAAAAAATGACTTAGATTTTGAGCGTTATAGATTTGACTATGCCCGTATTTTTACGAGCATAGATTCGTTTGTTGAAAAATCAAAAGCAACCAAAAATAAAAAACTTCTAAGAGACAGATTATCGTATTCAAACAATACAGCTTATATGAAATTAAGTGGTACAGGTGCAACTACTGTTAAAGATTCCAGGAATGGGAGACCAGACGAACAACCACCTGTGAGTGAGAATGACCTTGACTTTGGTTCTGACAATGCAGATGATCAAGGCCCGAGACGTAGTAATAGAATACAAGCCAATGTCAATAAAAATGCCCCCCCCCCAATATGCGGGCAATAGACATTACAACTATAATAATAATTCTAACAATGGCCGTTTCTTAGGGCCACGGAATTCCAAGTTCCAACAGAAGAAATGGAACAAAACAAGGAAATTATGCCTCTAGCAAAAAGTGGAATTGAATTTAGTAGATCCACACATGACCTGGAACAAATGAATATATTGATTGTTCCAGAAGTAACTGCATCAGATGACACTTATAACAATAAGTTGAAAATACTCTCTAATAAAAAGGGAGACTTTAAGATTTATAATTTTTCGAGTGTTGAACTAGACCCTTGTCTCATTGAACTGCTAGCTTATGGGAACACCTTTGTTCCTACAAGGAAATGTAACCTTCCTAAAACTATTATAGATTTAAAATGTTTTGTTAGGAAGCTTAACCTTCAAATTATTTTTGACAATATGAATGTGATTAATGATTTTAAACTAAAACTAGCCAGTATGTTCAATCCCCCTTTACATACTGTATTAGCCTCATTTGAGAAAGCATGTGAGGTTGACATCAGGAACTTATGCCATGATGACAGAAGGACAAAAAAGTGTTTTGAATATAACACTTCAGTTGAACAAATGGAATGTCTTAAGAATCTTTGCTCTTCAGCAACAAGAATTATTAAACCAGACAAGGGAGGTGGGTTGGTTATTTTCGATAACCATACCTACATAGAAAAAATGGAGAGTATACTATCTGGTGCAGCTTACACACCATCCTCAATTAATGAGATGAACACTTCAAAAATGAGGATTAGAGGCTACTTTAGAGACATGTTCATTGAGGGTAAAATTGACTTAGATACATATAACTATATAGACATTAATATGTTGAAAAACCCTGTGATTTTCGGTATCCCGAAAATCCACAAAGATTTACACAACCCACCATTGCGAGCATTAATTGATAGCCGTCTATCTATTACTTATCCCTGTGCACAACTAGTTGAAACAATCCTTGCTAAATACTTGAAATTAATACCAAACATATGCAAGGATTCATGGTCTTTTCTTAATAGAATGAGCAACATTGATTTTGACAACTCACTTAACTTTTTGACCGTAGACGTTGTCGACCTCTACATATCCATACCACATCTTGAAGCAGTAGAGTGGATTTCCCTAATGCCTAGAGACCTTGGCGCTTCAATTAATGAAATGGACATCGTCTCTGAACTCTTAGACATTATCTTAACATCTAATTACTTTATTTTTAATGAGAAAGTGTACCTACAAAAACAAGGTATAGCAATGGGGTCACCATGTGGAGCTACCGTCGCCAATTTATTTATGGCGTATTGGGAAAAGGTGTACTTATTTAAGAACACCATTATGGAGAAAATTAAATTATACACTAGGTACCTTGATGATGTGTTTATTCTGTTTGATGGGAATGCAGATGAAGCTACGACATTAGTCGAATACTTTAATAATTCTACTTCCTTTTTAAAATTCACATCTACTTTTTCTTATACTGACATAGATTTCTTAGATGTGAAACTTTTTAAGGATATTGCTAACTCTGAATACGTTTCTACGATACATAGAAAACCAACGTACTGTAATTCCCTCTTGCACTTTAAAAGTTCACATCCATTTAGACAAAATAGAGCTATTATCAAAGGACAACTGATAAGAGCAGCTAGGATGTGTAGTAGGGAAACAGCATTTGATAATGAATGTAATAACTTGAGAAGTATGTTAACTAGTAGAGACTATCCACTAGATCTGTTTTTGGAGCTTCAGGAAGAAGTTTACCATAAACGGTTGAAAGGTGTTTATTTTCCAATTCTTAAGAAGAGTACCATAGAAGTGGACATCCCCACTATCTGTGTAGAAGTGAGAGAGAAAAATTTACCATTAGGGAATATGAATAATATTAATAATAATAAAAAAAGTGATTTTGAGAGTTTTGAATCTCTCAAAACTGGTTTTATCTCCACCTTTAGCAGTAACTCGTTTGACATTCAATTAATTTTAACGAAAAACTGGCACTTCATCTTGAATAATGAAGAATTATTTCAAAAACTAGGAGATAGACCCAAGTTTGTCTATAAACGAGGGAGTAATCTAAAGTCTATTCTTGAGAATAACAATAAGCCAAGTAATAACACCAAGTCTAAAGGTTGCATACAGTGTGGGTTTTGTAAATATTGTCAGTTTGTAAGAACGTGTAGCACATTTCAAATAGGTAGTAGTAAGTACTACATTAATCACAAACTCAATTGTAATTCTAAGTCTATAGATTATGTGGCCCTATGTAACTGCTGTAAAGCATATTACATAGGTACGACTGATCGTAGGCTACGCAATAGGGTTTTCGAGCATTTGTACACAATAAGAACTAAAAAATGTGAAAATGCTCTAGCAAAACACTGCCTAAAATATGAGGGACACAGCTTTTGTTTTATGGCTATTGACACAGTACCACAGTCCATGAGGGGAGGACCAACTACTATTCTCTTAGAGATTAGCGAATTAGAATGGCAGCTACGATTGAATTCTTTTTGTTTCCCAGGATTGAACGAAAATTGTAATATCTCCTGCATACTAAAGATGAGGAATTATTTGAGACAAAAGTGTAGTTAGGTCTTTAATTCATACGCCATTCAACCCATTGCTTTTGAGCTAAAAATTAACTGACTGTTTGTTTTAGAGTATTTGTTATAAGTACTCACGTACATATACTGTTAAATTTTTAAATATTTAAATATTACACATTTTTTAATATATTTTAACCTACTTATATGGTTAATGTCTCACATTAGCTAGCGCATCATAACTGGAAAGATTTTTGTATAAGACCTTTTAGGCTGCCAGTTTATATATACATTTACTTTTGTAGCTGTCAGCGTTTAGATTTTATAGGGGTGTTTATGATTTATTTTTTTTATATTTTTTTGTATAGTTTACCATTTATTTTCGTGATGCATTAACGTTGGTATTCAACACAAGATTGACAGTCAACTAACTACTTTCAAGACTTAATTCTTGTTTATGAATGTTTTAATTGTGGAAACATTTGAATGATATAAATCAGTAAGTGCACGGTGTATGGTTGTGACATTGTATCTCTTTAAATGCACTTTCTTATTAAACCACGCCATGCATGTTTTATATTTAAATGGGCGGTTTTTAAAAGAAATGGTTTGTTCTGAAGAAGCTGTGGTAATACTACGGTGAAAACGCTCTTTCATTTTTATAAATAAAAGCGTTATTTTTACAGCACGCTTTTTGGATTTCTTTCTCTGGTAACAACCTGAAGGATTTGCGACTGAGTGCCTGGCTAACGCTGGAACAGGAGGTGGCTATTCTCTGTATTTTCATGAGTTCATTAGACCATGGACCTTTACAATAGCCTGAAATTTAAACTGAAGAGGTTTCTGCTGAAATGACAACCATACCAAATGGAGAGGTACTACACATCAGGACAGTTTAGAAACAGGTAGTGATTAATGTCATTCTGTTCATTGTCTCAGTAGGTAGGACAGTAACACTAATTTCCAGCTGGCTCCTGGGAATGTGTTACAAGACCTCCAGCAATCCGTAATCTCTAAGTCTAGAAATCAATGTTCTTCTGCTCTTTCTCTCATCAGCTGTAAAACACTAATCTCAGGCTGATTCATGGGAAGACATTTAAGGCTCCCCAGTGTTCTGCATTCTTATTCCAGATATATGGTTTATAACTAAGCTGGAAAAAGGGTTAATGCCATAGGCATCGCAAGGGGCATTTAGTGGGTACATAGTTAATGGATTTTACCAACTGCATGACACTGAGAAATAATAGAAGAACCTAGCCCCCACTTCAGATGATGATGTATTGGTAAATCCTAGTAGTCTAGTTTTTTTTTTTTTTTTTTTTTTTTTTTTTTTTTTTTTTTTGAACCACAAACCCTTCCTCAAACTGACTAACCCTTTGGTTCTCCCTGAGTGAGAGCAGATCATGAGAGTTCACTGTTTTGGAAGGCTTCTTCATTTTGCATTTCGCATTGTGTCTGACAGACATCTGTATTGCTGGCCCACTGATGAGTACAGGGTTTAATGTGTGTGTGTCATTTTTGGCTGCAATACATTCACATTGGTAAGGACTGCCTGTCTGATCCTTGCACCAGGTCTCATACCATAACTTCCATCTGGTGGGCACCTTAATGTACCATGCTGGACCACAACACTAATTCAATCATGAACAGGTGATCTGTCATTGTACATGTCAAACTAGGGTGGAATAAGAGTACAAAATGGTTAGTGGTGCCACAAGAGAGAAGGTTACACAGAGTCTCACCTGGATAAGAAGGAACCATATAAACTGGAAGATATTGCTCCAGGCTGTGCTGAAGGAATTGTCATCCTGCATTTGAGAAGCTCTTTGCTGTTTGATGAAAGTTAATCAACCTTGTTATAAATTCTGCTGAAAGCTGGAGATACTAGAATATGCTATGGTTTCTTTAAATACTGAACATTTTTTTTTGGAAATTCAAAATATGGGTTGGTCTTAAGTAATATGAACTTTGAAAGCTTCTACACTGATTACTTGAATTGTTTGCTTCCTTGAAGAACTGCTCACAACATATACATAACCTGATTTATTCTACTCCCTACACAGTGAGAAAAAATGTTTTTGTCTCTGTAAATAAACCTGATTTTGGAAATCTGTAAAACTGGCTTTTCAGACTGGTTTTCTACTGAGTGATGAACACAGTTACTACAGTGGTGTTTTTGAACTAAATTTAGTTTTCTATGAGACTGTGGACTGCAATTCTTTGCTATTATCATCTCTCTACCAGAATAATTCCTTTATAACAGTTCTTTTTTCAGAATGGAATGTTCATCTAAGAATGTCTGCTCAGAAAAATAGCAAACCCTCTTACTCACATCTTTAATCTTTTCCTAACCATAGATACTGCCCCCGCTGCATTCAAGTACTCAGCCACACTTCCATTACCTAATGTATAATTTCCCACTCTAAACTCAAAAATTACAGCCAATTTCTAAATGTTGTCCCATAATGAAAATATTTGAAAAAATGAAATACAAACAGATATTTCACGATATAAATGATTGCGGTCTATTGTATGATCCACAACATGGTCTTAGAAGTTTATTTAATACCTTTTAACAGGCCTAATCTCAGCCAAAGATACTATCTACAGTAACATTAATGATGACCTTATATCAGCATGTGTATCTATAATTCCAGCAGAAACAGTTGAATAGTCATATGATTGCAGATTGCCAGCAATACTTCATGGGAGGTCTTGGTATAGCAGGGAATGAGAATTTGACATTTGCCATGATTATGCAATCTCGGAATCGATATATATATATAATTAGCAGGGGTTGTGGGAGTGCAAGCTTCCACATGAGGATGCAGTGGGGTTTAGCCCCCTGCAAAAATGCTTTGTGTTGTGCTTTTTTTAGGTATTTTGAGTTTCAGTCTTGTGAGATCAAGGTTCTCATGTTCAATATTTTTCCAGTGTTTTAAGTACATTCAATTTCAGAGATACTCTTATTTGGATCAAACACTGCCTTCAGAATAGAAACTTTTAAATCTACTAAAGTAGCATGCTTTCTGCAAAAGGCACACTTAAGACAGGAGTCCTCAAGCCTCAGTGCTAGGACTTCTATTCTCATTGCTTATTCATAATATCACAGATGATCCGCATGACCACAAAATAGTTACTTATGCAGATGATAGCCTTTAATTAAAACTTAGTAATACCCGGCAATCCCTATAATATAAAATGCAATCTAAATTCTCCAACATTCAAATAAACTTCCAATTAATCACACCAGAACAACTGTGTGGATCTTCTCAACTTCTAAAAAAACTTCCTATACATCCTACAGTAACAATAAGACACATTGAAAACATTATCACTGGTGTCAGAAAGCAATCATATCTAGGCATAACGTCCAACTCTACTAAATTTTAATATTCACACAAACATCACAACCAAGGTCATAAGATAGCTAAGATTGTGTTATTGTATCTCCCACCTTTTCTGCCCTCCACCATGTTTGGCCATATCCAAAAATACCCTATTTCCCAGGCTGTGATATGCATTAGCTTTGATTACTTTTCACCCCTCACATAATATCCAAAGAATCTAAATAGGAGAAAATAGAATATTCAGGTTCCCGCTACTAACGGACCCACATAGGTACTATTGCTACCTTCTACAAAATCTCATCTGGCTCCCCATTACTCATAGAGCAACGTTTCTACTTGATACCTTAATATATACAACTATAAAATTAGGTTATTTCCCTTTCTTTAAAAAGAACAATTCAAATAAGAAACTCAAACTATTCACTCAGCCAGGAAGATCCCCTCACATTAATAAGGCCTAGATTTAAACTGTATTGGAGAAGCTTTCTCTAGGATAACACCCACAACATGAAAACAAGTACCTCCTGATATTAAACACAAAAAACAATTGAGATGTTAAAAAAAATCTGAACCCGCATCTAATGAATAAAGCTAAATATACCTGCTTTCTTAACATTGATTAATTATTGCTGTTGCTACTTCCAAGAATTAAACTGTATACTTTAGAATTATAACTAAAAATATATCTGTAATAATGACTCCTTTGTGTATATATTGCACATATCGTAGCATTGTTTTAATGGAAAATTTCCTTTGTGTAAAATATTATCATATTACATCTTTATGTTGTTTAAAATAATATCCGTTAACAATTTTACAGAATGCTATGCTGATATTCTATGTCTACTCAACTTTTGTTACTACAGCAGACCAGTTCACTTGCCCAGTAATCAAGCTGTGAAATAAAAAATAAAATAAATGCATTACTGTTGTGTCTGCTTAATGTGATAATTATTGACTGGGAAAACTCTGGCTAGCTTTTTTTATCCCTAATTGTTTTGATTGTTATAAGCCTACACATGCGCACACCACACACACACGCGCTGCGTCTTGTAGCGTCTTACACACACACACACACACACACACACAAGCAATCCTTGTGCCAAAATGGGAACTTGTGCTGATGTAAGTTCTCATAGCAGTAAAACTGGGTAAGTAGAGATGAATACAATCTGTATCAGACTCCACAGTGGAAACAAGATTGTCATGGGAAATAAACTTTTTTTTTGTTTTTTGTTAGTGACTGACCTCTATCTCTCTATGTAAAACAGTTGATTGTGCTGGGTTTTAAGAATGGAAACATTATTTGAGACTTTGATGAATGCTATCAACGATTTCCAGCACAGATGTGTACTGATGGATCAACACACACTAAACCTGCAGCAAAAGCGCAATGTCTTAGTAAATTAAGAGGCCACTGTACTGAGTTTATACAACTGGCACCCTAATGAAGAAATTCAGAGTGAAGGATGACCCTAAATGCTATCAGGATAAGTAGGTATGTGATAAGGGCAAAATACTCCCAAGTGGAATGGGCCAGGAACCTTTCTTTTCATATTGCTGGGAACTCCATAAATCTCTATATGGCCTTGGAAGATACTATTGCATGTAATTAATACTTGCATTTTCAGTTTTTGACAGCCAGGACTTGTGCTTCACCCAAGACACATACTTTCCAGTTTCACAATGGGGCACTTATTATGGATAAACCAGTAAGGCAGCAATGTTTGATTTAATGCTTCTTTTGAAGTTCTGGTTAGAACATTATATAAAAGATACAAAAAGTATTAAAAATACCAGTGCATGTTACATTTAGAAGGATAACCCCTAGTAAAACTTGAAAGTTGATGACTCAAAGTGATCCAAAATATTCTGAAATGTTAGTTGTCTCAGGAGAATGTTGGCAATTAATGGAAGCAGTCAAGTGTAAATCTGACTCATGCACAAAAAACTACTAGCAAGCTCTTACCTAAGGCTATATCTCTAGCTGTAAAGAAGCAAAAAGCATTACTTCCTGAACTAGCTCATTGTATATGTTCTATTCCAGGACACATAGCATGGTTAGTAATACAACTTTAGACTGAGATTTTGTTATCTTCAGTCTTGCTGAGCTATTCTTAGTCCTGGCCTGCACACATGGGTAAGGCAAATGTGTGAATCATGTCACTAAGCCAAATTGTAAATGCAATTTCTCTGAGATAATGGAGCTAGTTTTGAAGCTTCTCAGATCTGAGAAGAATGCACATATAAACTTCATAGAGCTGAAAGTGTGTAAAGTCATCTATGAGCAATGCCAACATTCGAAACAGATTAACACATATGTTTGTGCCACAGAAAATTGCATTTTTGGCAGTCAGCAGCAAACACCAAGTTTCACTAATGTCACACAGACTTTCTACAAGAACCTGCACTAGTTGTGGCTCAATGTCACTAGTCAGTGGCATACAGTAAATTTTGTAGGTTTTAATTCACTGTGAGGGTGTCCTTAAATGGACGATAAATTTTGACTTTCATAAGTTCATAGGTTCATAGGTGTGTACTAGGCTAATGGCCCTGGAGACTTTACAAGCCTAGCCCATAGGATTACCCTGGCATCGTGCCACCCAACCTTAAGTAAAGAAAGTGGGAATATAGGAAAGTCAGGAGGATAATATCAGTCATGGAAAACAACATGAAGACATTAAAAGTATTCTACTGAATGAGGTGGGAAAGGTTTTATCTTTTATTTATTTATTTATTTTTTATGGGAACAGATCCAATTTCTCTCCAATATATGCAAGAGAAGGTGGGAAAGAAGAAAGTGTAGGACTGAGGGTTGGGGAAGAAATAAGGGTATTGACAAAAGCAAACAAACAGACCCAACCAACAGGGTAGAATGGTGACACACTATGTAGGGCACACAAATGCAAGGATGGACAGGCAGTCAGAGGATGGAAAAACATATGACCACCAATACCACTTTTATCCTGGTCTGGAGAATCCATTTCCTACCCTGATGCTCTTGGGTCAGAGGAATCTAATAAGGTGGTGAAGGCCTCTGGTAGCTTGGTGGTTGGAGCTGACTCGGGCAGCAAATCTTGCACTCAACTGAAGGAAACATTCATAAGGGCACCACCACATCCACAACCCACTACACTTGCAGCTTTTATGAGGTCTTGAAGCTCAGGATCTCCCGACTAACCAACTGTGAGGTACCTCCATGGGGAAACCAACACTCCCGCCATGCAAAGTCCTGAGGCAGATTGGTGGTGATCTTTCATGTACCTGGATCAATTGAAGTCTACTTGCCACAGGCTAAAGTGAATCTGCAAAAGGAGACAAGAAAAAGGCTGAGTAGCCAAGTGTTCTGGACTGTGAAACATTCCGTGTTTCAGATAGATTTAGCCCAGTGCTCCTCTGTTCTCCACTGAACAGTAGTGGCTCCACTTTGCAATTTTTGATTGGCTTTAATTATGGTATACAAGCCAATCAGCATTGTGGTATACGAGGCATACAAGTAACTACTCCTGAGGCAAAGGCAGCCAATGAGGAGGCACAGAATGTGGTCAATCATGTGCTGCTGGTAGTTTTTGCTCCACTGCAATACCTTCTAAAACCAAACAGGCAACATTGAAACCAAATGAACTGCAGTGGTCAGTAGTTCTTCCATGTCTCAACAGGAATGCATTTGCAATTCCTGTGTCCGGTAAAGGAAAAAAACTGTCAGTGCCTTTCATAACAGTTAGAGCTTGAAGCAGAGTGTTCTTCTGAAACTAGAGCAAGTCTTTCTGGACAGATCTTAAGTAGCCTTAAAATATTTTGTGAAAGAGTAAACCAGAGATGAAGAAGGATTGTTTGAGTAATCTGAGACTGCAGTTACCTATGAATCTCAATGTGCATTAACTGTAAGCAGCATGTTTTTAAATGCAGATGGGTGTATACGTTTCCCCCCGGGTTATAAAGTGTTGGAGCTAAACGTTTCAGTGAAAGAGTTGCAGTTCTTATTGTTTCATTGCTGCTTCTCACATAACCTCTACTAACTAGTACTGCTTAACCATTTGAAATGACTACTCCTTTATAACTGTTTAATAATTTATATACTTGATTTGTGAATTGAATAATTCTAATGCCTGCCAGCATTTATTCACCTAACTTTCCTTATTTTACTTGTGTATTGACCAGTTCCTGATTTTTACTCCAGTGTTATTTCTGTCCCTTTTAATCCCTCCTAAAATTGGTGATTTCTGGAGAAAAGATGGTGAATTACACTTAACAAATGACAAGAATTATAAACTTATTTCAAAAAATGTGTATTAATTTAATAATAGCTACATTTTAGGTGTCCCTGACTAATTCTGGATTTGTTCCTGATTTTGCTTTGATTTGTCCTTGATTGTTCGAGTCAACAGATTCAGATGGGAGAAGATGTGGAGGGGTTGGAAAAGCTGGTGCTGATGAACTTTTTTATTTTTTTTAATAGTTGCACTTGGATACAGTTATGTATCCATTTCTACTGAGTATATTTCATTTTATCAATGGTTTCTGCTGATTTTATTTATTTAATTTATTGACATTTGATATTGGGGTAGTCAGAGCATGAATTGTCTGCTCAAGTAGATAAGTCTTTAACTTTGAGTAAGATGTAGCTTTTTTTAAAATGCATACTGATCAGTAATGCCGTTCTCCAGTGATATGCTTATTGTGTAGCAAATGTAGGTAGTTTTTTATGCTTCAGTAGCTTTTTAAGGGAATTATGGTGCATTTAGTAATTGCACTGCAGTCTCAGTGTTGGCCATAGTACAGTGGTTTGTACTTAATGGTTTTCAGTAAGGTTGAGAGTAGTTCCATACACTATTGTGAACAAAATGTAATTTGAAGCAAGCCTGTTCTTTGAACTTTTCAAATAAATTATGCTTTCACACAAATGTACAGTATTGCTGGCAAAAAGCTCACTTCACCCAGGTGCCATGGAAGTGGTGCGTTTTCGCACACTGCAGAAATAGGGTGTTCCACATTTTGACTATCACGCATTACTAGGTTCTGTGTTCCACATTACCCACTTAAGAGGTTGAGACCTATGGAAAAATGGTAGATAAGTATTGCAATGTAAATGTAAATGCTTTTATTTCACAGAATAAAATGACAGCATTATATATTCATCATTTCATAAATGGCTACAGTGCAATATATGTTAGACAATTATCAAAGCAATATGAAAAGGTGCAGTTATGATATACTGGCATTACTGCATTTGATATATTTCTAATATTGCAGTGTCCTAATCCTCAGTGCAAAGGTAGTAATATATATTATTTGAATATTTATTGGTATGTTTAATTCAGCTACTTATTTTCCTTTTTGATTACTATCAGTTTTTCATCCTGTGGGAAGTGTTACTGACAGGTTGGAAGACCAGCCATATCTGCCTTGTTTGAAACAGGCAGCAGTTATTTTCTGTCTAATAATGTAATGTCAATAGAATGAAAAAAAAAGGATAAAGCAAATATATAAAAATCCTTGACTACATGTGCTTACTCAGCATTGCTAACTGCAGTTGTTATATTTTATTATATGTTTCCCCAGTTATTTGTTATTGCAGTGGTCTAGCACTGGAATTTAAATGAGGTTATGCCTGGTCTGCCTCCCTTATTCCTAAATGAGCAAGTTAAATTTGTAACCCTATAACTGCAATAAAACTACCAGACCATAGCAAAAAAGATGGGTTTTTTTTATTTATCTTTCCTACTTTCCAACTAAACAGCAAAGGAATGAAAATTCATTTCTGGTGTTACATATACCTTTAAAACAAGTATGGAGTGCACTGCAGGTTAAATGAAATTGTTACAGGCACACATCAACTTATTCAAAGGATGCTTTCAAAAGCATCCCATTCCTTGTGGAAGAAGGGTGAAGGAAATATAGATCTACTTATTGGTCAAGAATTTGACTGTTATAGCAAATTTGTAGTTTGTCCATTTTGGCAAGGGTATGCTTGTACAGGTTAAAATTAAATGGATAGCTTTTTCAACAAATAAACAAATTGCTTGTAATAACTGCATGCTCTGTTACTGATAGTGGCTTTTAATATTTTAATATTTGAACGTTGGTTCATTGATAATGCTGCCACTTCATTTACCAAAATTTACATCTACAGGAATCTGGCCTTGTTGATGGAGACAAACTGCAGACTTGCTATGACAACAAATTCTTTACCTTAAATAGCTCAGTATTTCTCTCCATTCATCCCATGTGCTACATGGTGCTCTCTTTCAAGCAGCCTTTGCAGAAGTTCAGAAGAGCTTCGGAAATTCACAGTATATTATCAATAACATGCAAACTATCTTCAAGGAGGGCACTGGAATGGCCATTGGTAATGCTGTTCAAATCCTTAATGCTTCATTCACTTCAGTTATTTAATTTATATCCACGTTATAAACATTTTTAACGGAAAACTTCATAAGGTGTGTAAAACTGTGCAGGTTGTAAATACAGCAGTAGGCAACCCTTATAGAAATGATGCACATTTAATGAAAGTTGCTTACAGCAATTACAGAATATATTACTGGTATGGATATTTGCAGTAACAATAAAATAAAAATTGTCATTGCCTTCCACAGTCTTTACCCACATCCAGGAAATTAAAATATGCATTAAATATTGCATTAAGTATTGCAGTGATAATGCAATACTTACTTTAGAACTCTGGCAGGTTATCTTGTACTTCTGTGACCAGCCTATCAAGCTGGTCAGTTTACTTTGCAGGCCATTATACTTGTCCCTGCACTGCTCTCCATAATGAGGGATATTGCCATCTAGCTATCTATTTTCATAAAAGGTCACTTGTCCATCTGTTCCAAACTGGCCTGATAGGATGCCTACAAAAGGTATATATAAAGATATTAGTTGCTCAGTCACAGCAGTTTGAGGCCGCACTCTAATCTGACAGAAGTAATTTTTGACACCGATTTCAAGTTAAGAGGTAGGGATGAAACTAAAATTTCTATTATGTGAACCACATCCACTGCAGTGTGACCACCAATGCTGGCAGCAAATACCCTGTTCTGATGTCCGCTCAATGCCAAAAAGCAGGAGCATTAATAGTCTCACTGCATATTGCATCTGCTTCATGACTAAAATGTAGATACATGGAGTTCATAAGCACAGGCATATGCACATTCGCAGTAGTACAAATTAGTTATGATGATCGGTACACTTGCACAGAGGCATACTAAGAACTTCATAATTTGATGAGAATTTGTTGAAATATTTGTCACCATTCTGAGTGTCACTAGTAATCACATTTCTGTGAATATTGAGGGAAAGACAGGCAGAAATTAAACCAACAGTGTAAAATAGGTACAGTTAGGTTTAGAATAGAAATATATTCTTAGATGCAGCATATTTAGACAAGGTTAGTGTTCCAGGTGCAACTACAGAAAGCAACATAGTACCAATGGTCTACTACAGGGATCAGTTTTTCGCCCTCTATTTGACATCAATTTCTTAGCCAATCAGGCCAGCACTCCTGGCCTATGGGTAACTAAATTTGTAATGACTAAATGAGGTGCTGTTTTATGATTTTCAACTGACTCACAATTGTTCTGCCATGAGTTAGACCAATTGTTGAAAGGGCAATGGTCTCAAATTAAATGTAAAAAATATAGCACAGTTTATTTTAGTAAAGAGAACAGTTTCACTTAATGTATAGATGATGCACCCCTCCAGACATTGTTGTAAGGGATCTAGGCATTCTTGCTGATAGTTCCTTATCATTTCTTGTGGCAGCAGGTGGAAGTGTAGGGCTGCCATGCACATGGTCCTGGGTTCTAATACAGGACATTACAGACATTGTTTTACACACTGACCCCACAGAGATAACAAAACTGTTAGCAGATAGGTTTGTTGAAAATTTCATTCCCTTATACCCTCAAAGCCTATCACAAACCTTCCCCCAAACTCCCCCCACCCCACATATCTGAACAGATCAATGCCTTGTCCAAGGCAAAAAACACAGCCTCTATGGGATCGCATCACAGGCTGTCTTCTAAACAGGTCAAAATATGAACTAGCATCATCATTAAGTACCCTTTTCAATTATAGTCTAACCAAAGGCTTTGTTCCTGCAGAATGGAGAACAGCAACAGTTATTCCCCTCTACAAAGATAGTCTACAAACAGACCCGGGGAATTACAGACCTACAAGTCTGACTAGCCTCATCTGTAAGCCCATGGAACATATCATTATGGACCTCATAAATAAAGACATAGATGACCTCTAAACTCTGGATCCTACCCAATCCGGCTTCATCAAGGGCAGATCCTGCCTGTTAAATCTTGTGGATTGTTTATAAAATGTGACCAGGGCCATTGATGAGGGCAAATCTGTGCACACAGCTTACCTCAACTTGACAAAGGCTTTTGACACAATCCCACACTCAGGCATTACTGATAAATTTAGCAAACTGAATGTAATCCCCTTCTTTGTAAGATGTGTTGCCAACTGGCTCACAAACTGGACACATACTATCAAAGTAGATGACTGCACATCAACTAGCAGGCCTTTTACCAGTGGGGTGCCACAGGAACTAGTGCTGAAGCCCCTACTCTTTGGTATATACGTTTCAGAAGTTCAGGTCAAAACTAAGGGGTTGTGGCTGACCAAGTTTGCAGATGACTGGCTGCAAACTGGGTGCAGTTATTGAATCCCCAAATGATATCAGTATACTCCAAGAGGGTCTTACACAAACAAACCATTGGTGTCATAGTTGCAGTCTCACACTGCACAAACAATGTCCCCTCTCACTATCAAATCAACAATAATACCCTAAGTTCCCATGAAGTGATAAGGGACCTGGGATCACAATTTGACTGTGACCTTAACTTCGACCACCCTGTGCCTACTGTAGTAAGGAAAGCTTTCTATGTAGCACACTTGATTAGTAAAGGCATCACCTTGAGAATAAAAAGGTTATAACCCCTCTATACTCAGCACTAATCTGGCCAATAATTGAGTATAATGCCCCATTCGGCATGTACTGAGCAAAGCACCTGCAGTAATTGGAGAGACCTCAGAAGTTTCTAACTAAGATCAATGGACTCCAGTATTTGCCATACAGAGACTGACTAATGTCCTTGTAACTATACTCTATATTGCATAGACTTCTTACGGGAGACTTATGCCCGGTTAACAGAACAATCTCGGACCCAAACCTAATGAACTTGCTGCATGTCTGCAAATCAAACAGGACTAGGGCTACACATTCCAGGGACCTAAATATGGCCTGCAACTTAAATAGAACATGCTGGAGGGACAGATTTATCTCCCAGTAACTGCCATGTCTTTGGAATAGGCTACCAATTCATGTGAAACAGAGCACCTCTATGACACTGTTCAAGAGGAACCTGGACAAGTGGACATAACTTTTTACCAGGAATAACACCCACAACTTTCCTGGACATGGGCAGTCATTACTAAATGCAATCTTGGGAATTAACTAACATTTCTATGGTATTACATTGGAATAAAATGGCTAGGCTTGAAATTAGCTCCAGGTTGATAGTCTAGTAATCTCTTATGATCTTATGATTTGACCATCATGTTTCATCTATAGTTCATGAGTCATCTAATTTCCAAAGGGATCTCCATTAGATCCAGAGAAGACTTAATTCCCATTTTCATGTATTTTATAGTTGCATAGGTTCATACTAGGCTAGCTGCCTTGTGGACCATTTTAAGTATAAACAATTTCTCTTTTTTATGCTCAAATTAACCTAACCCATTTGGTTATAATCTGGCCTTACTCATCCCATGGTCAATATTTATATGCTATCCTTTATGAGAATAACTAGGATAATACCATAGATAATTTGAGGGGACTCATGCATGGGATGAAGCATTTAGGAGCTGCCCTAGTCCATTAGCAGTGCGGGGTCAGTCCTGCGGTAAATTTTCTGTTATCATTTTTTTATGGTTACTTTATGCTTTATCAGACCCATTATTAAATATGATGCATCTTTTGGCTTACATTTGTCTGAACATGTCACACAACTTGAGAGACTACAGAGATACACAAATAAAAAAAAAATCAGTGTTCTCAAAAATCTTAGTTATGAGGACAAACTGACAGCTCTTTCTCTGTACTCAATCTTTTTCAGATGCCTCCATGAAGATCTGTGTCTAGCCTTTAGAACCATGAAAGATCCAACCCTATATGGCCTCCTATTCCTTCGGCGGAACTAATGGTACCTGAAATACTTAAAGTAACTAAACCTTCATCAGCAGATAAGACATGTTGGTGTGATAGATTCAAATCCCAAGATTTCCCATAAGCTTTGGAACAAACGTCCAGTGTCTGTTAAACAGAGTCGCACACTTGCAATCTTCAAGGTAAACCTAGATAATCAGAAAGGCAGCCTCACATTCTCCGCTGGTCTATCTTGTATCGCCTACAGTTTTTTGGCTAGGCTTGTAATGGTCTGCAGAACAATTCCCTACTACTTACCTATGAACCTGTGAACCTATTGATGAGCAAAATACTTCTTTCAATATACTGTACTCTTGTGTTAATACACTTATTTAGTGCAGCCCCTGCTACCTGACAATGGCAATGCCCAGGACCAAAATGTACACACATTTCTTGCATTTTACTACGTAAACCATCTGTAAGGTACCGCAAAGTCTTTTCCCCACCTCTCATACATACTTTTACAGGTCTGCTGTATGATGTATACATTCCAAAGTATTTCTTAAAAAGGTAACCATTAACTGAGAATTTAAATGAGGAATCATGACACCTGTCAGCTGCATCACTCTTCTCCTGTACTGCATAAAGTCCCAGAATTGATTAAAAGACACGTACCAGTATGCTTCAACTCAGTAAAGGACTGGTTACACTACTAACTTCAAAACTTGATATTTCTAGGGAGATTACAGCATCATGGAACAAGGCACAAAAAAGATAAATTCACTGTATAGGAAAGCAATTATGAATGCACTTAGACAAAGAGAAAAAAAAATCATTTTGGCAAAGGTGCTGGAATCAAGTTCTGGCTGACCTAAATGCTGTAAGGGAACAAAACATACCTTGTCACAGTGCAGAAAGACAGATGATATGGCATCCTATTCAGGGAGGAAAGCTAGGCAGAGTGCAGTTGCATGTTGTACCACTAATGGTGGGATTTCCGCTATCCGAAGTTTATGAAGAGTACCTTCTCTCCATACAATGGGATAACAGATGCAGAGAATGAGAGTACTGATTTATTCAAGCTAGCATGGATACCAGCACTTTGGGGCACTTTCAATGTCCACACACGTGGTACAGCTTGTCAGCATCTACCTGCTATTTGCATCACTATTGCATGTATACTTTCATATAGTAAATGATTGCATATAAATCTGAAATATTTTGTCATTAGATACTTCAATTTCAGCAGTAGCACCACCAGAGGAGACATTTGTAAGACTAGACATTATGATAGCATTACTAATTCATATGTATTATACTGAAAACATTATTCAGCTGATTACAGTATGCATTTCTCACAGGTGCAGCACCCCAAATAACAACATGTTGTGGTATACCACAACAGGCCGATATTCTCATGGGAATGGTGGAAGACAGGGACAATGGAGTGAGGATCCTCATATGCAGTGTGGTTGCACACATGGCTTCCATGTCAGCTTCTTTTGACACACTACTGAAGACTTAGTAGACACTTTTTATGTAAGTATTAACAACGAAATGCACTGTTATTACCACACCAATTCAGATATTTGGCATGTATCACTATAATACTACATATCACCTGTTACTTTCTGCCACTTCCTTCTCCATGCTGGTTCCACTAACCACTGAACACTGTACAAATCACGATAGCTATGTCCATATGAAAAATACTTTTGGGAATTATATGTGGAGAAATGTTTGATATGCAGTGTGAGTTGACAATGCATACTGCATACTCCAATTATTATTTTGTAACTTTAAACGGTCACACTCCTTCACTTGGACAGCTGTGTACCATGCATAAGCCTGCAGGGGGCTGCTGTAATGCTGCTGCCATTGGCTGGCCACTGTCACCATCATCAGATACAAACTATAAAGGGAGCTGCCCTGTCAATATGAGTAAACAGTTGTGGCAGTAGCACACTAGACTCATACCTGATCATATTATACAGAAAATAGCAGGCTATGAACATTCTGTCTGAATTAGTAGGGCCATAATGAAGGGTCTTCTGACTTATCCAGACAATGGGAATGGGCATTGAGCAGGCCAACCACTTACTAAATAACTATCTTTGACCAGAACAGGACAGTAGTAGAGCACCTCCCTGCAGATCCATGTGGGTTAGAAGTAGCCAAGGTTTGAGTGGGTAACCTGTATAACCTGGATAGCATAACAAGGAACACATAAGAAAGAAATGGTTAGTCATTACTACCTATTTCACTATATAGTGAGAGAGATAACTATGGGTAGCATTATAGTAGTCTGCACTTACCAACTAGTTGACAATAAGAACTCCTACTGTGCAGGAATCAGCAAGCAAAGGAGAGTAGTATTGCTGGAATTAGAGTACCTTCAAGAGATGGACCCTATTTTTCACAAAATCTCACCAACACAATACTGATATACAGACTGTGTGTGTGTGTGTGTGTGTGTGTGTATATATATATATATATATATATATATATATATATATATATATATATATATATATACATCTATCTATATATATATATATATATATATATATATATATATATATATATATATACATAGCATGTACACAGCATGTAGATATAGCATATATCATGGACAGAAGTAGGTTAAAAATAAAAAAAGATAGCTGGGTGTACAAGACCACCCAGAATAAAAAGTGCCAAATCTTGTTAAGCACACTGGTGCCAAGACTGGAAAAAATGACAGTGTAGAATCCTCAAGACATGGAAATATTCATACAATGGGGCTAGGCCAGTTCCAGGGAAGGGTGGTCACCTATTTTAGTAGTAAGTAGTAGTCCACAAAAATCACAAAAAACTTATAGGCCAAAAAGAGCCATAAAGATGATAGAGTGGACTATTGAGGATAAGAAAGACATTATGTATTGTTACTATTATGCAAGAAGTGCAGAATTTCCAGAGAGAATGTACACAAAATGATTAGGAGAGAAATTAGAGGAACGAAAATACTTGTACAAGAAAAACTGTCAAAAGCTTCAAATAAAAATGTGTGTTCATTAATAGAACAGATTTATGAAAAACATTATATAGACCAAGAAACCTTCAGCAGTTTGAAGTGAAGTGACTGACGAAGTCTATAGAAATTTTTAAAAGGTATAACAATTAAATATGGACATGGGAAAGAAAGAGATCTGATATGGTGTAATATTTATGCAAAGGAGAAAGCCAAATTAATCAGTACAAAAATGCAGCCCCAAAGATATTTGAAGAGAAATACAGGCAAAGACATCCAGATATGGAAAATTTTACAATACAAAAAATAAGACCACAAAGAGGGAATGTAGAACAGAAGATTAATAAAGTAGAAGTTAAAAAAATAGAAGCTGAAGTTATGGAACACCTGCAAAGTGAAGAATTTAATGCAGAAAGTCTAACAGGTTATATCACAGCGTGGTGGAACAACGAGTCCTCCAAGTAAGGCAAAACAGGAGGAGCAGGAAACATCTGAAGAAGAAATATGGGCATGGGAAAGAAAAAGATTTAATATGGCACAATATTTATGCAAAGCAGAAAGCAAAACTAATCAATACAAAAAGAGTAGGAGCAAAAACATTTGAAGAGAAATACAGGCAAAGGCATGTGGATATGGAAAATTTTACAATACAAAAAATAAGAAAACAAGGAGGAAAAGTAGAAAAGAGGATTAGTGATGGGGAAGTTAAAGAAACAGAAACTGAGGTTATAGACTACCTGCAAAGTGACGGATTTAGTGTAGAAAATCTAACTGATAACATCACAGCAGGATCGAGCAATGGATCCCCAAATTAATGAGAAACAGTGGAGCAGCAAACATCTGAGCACTTGCCACATGAAGATACTTTGGAGCCTTCCACAGGAAACCAGTACAAAAGTTCAAATGGAGTTGCACAGGGGAACAGGAAACTGGCAACTTACACAGTCAATGTTGTGGAGTGACAGGCCAGTGAGTTCCCATATGAAAGGGTAATGGATGACACAGGATGAAACTGAAGAGAATGTGGCACTGTAAGATGCTCTGGCACTTTCTATATAATACTCACAGGAAATGGAGAACAAAGAATGTTCCCTCAGTTTAGAAGAAAATTATCTAAGAGAAGAGTTGTTTGATTTAATACAGACGGACAGACATATTAAGATCAATGAAAGAAATAGACAACAGAAAGTGAAAAAACCCCAAAAAGTTATAAGTTCAATAAAACAAATGAACACTGCAGTTATACTGTTGAAAAGGACTCATGTGATACAACAGAAATAAATAGGACATATTACTGTGCAGTTAATTAATTACAGAAAGTCTTATCACAAAAACACAGGGCAGTAAGGGAAAGGAAGAGGAGAAATCAAATGCCATAATGGAAGTATCAGATAGAGAAAACTATAAAGCAATTAAGATAAGAAGTGTCACTGTTAAAAGGGTAAAGAAGAGGGAACAGATCAACAAAAATACTCAGAAAGATAGACGTGCTAAAAGTGATACACAGTATCAGAACAGATCAGGATCTATTGTGCACTATCACAAATATCAGCACAGGCAGAAAAAACTTAGAAGATATGCAGATAAATATAAAGGAAAAGCAATTACTAGTGACCTAAAAAAGTTTTATAGTGAATTGGGAAACAAGGCAAAAAAAATGAAATTCCACCAAAAAAAAAAAAAAAAAAAACAGAAGAAATAGATACATTTTGACAAACTATCTGTAAAGATCCTGTGGAACAGAACAAAGATACTAATGCTAAAGAAACGAAGAATGCTAAAAGAAAGCATAACTTCAAATGTACAGGCTAGAAAATGGGATGAAGTAACGGCCAGAGAGTTTGAAACAAAGTTAAGAAAAGCTTCTAAATGGAAAATCCCAGGCCCAAATGCAATACCTAACTGCTGGGTAAAAGTATTAAGATCTTTACATGAAAATGTAGCTATGAGTAAGAACTATTTATATGTGCATCCTGAACAAACAGCAACCTGGTTAACAGGAAAAACAATACTCCTACTTAAGAATGAACCTGCAAGCTATCCTAAAAAATTCAGACCAATATTTATTTTATTTATTTATTTTACATTTGTTGACCGGGCTAGTGTAGAGGCCCGGGGAGAAAAGCTCCAAAGACATATGCAAGAAAAATACAAATATAAAACTCCCATATAATATATAAAAAGAAGTAACAGTAAAGATACATGCAAAACTGAATTTAGAAAGTGGTAGCCATTTCAAAAGTAAACAAAATTATTTATTTTTGTCATAATAGCAATAGATGAGCATTCATTATAACAATATTAACATCAATAGTTCAAATGAGCTTAGCAAGGACAGTAAGGGGTACTGTAGAAATTCAAGACAGAAAGTAAATATACATACATAATGATGTAAGGATGTTAATGATGAGATGTAGGAAAGTTAGTCAGGGTTAGTGCAGGAACATAACCAGTGTGTATTGAGATATAATTTTAGTTTCTTTTTAAATAGTGTAGGAGATGACAGAGAAGTGAGCTCAGTAGGAAGTGAATTCCATATCTTTCCAACAGTATTAGAGAACAGGGTATCACCTGCTGAGTTATAAGATCTGCAAGTGTTAATAAGAAGTTTGTTAGATGAACTAGGTTTTTAGAATTGCTGTATGGGGTGAAAAGGTTTAAGTGTACTGGTGTATTTGTGGGTTGAGAGAAGATATTGTGGGCTATAGCAAGCTGGAGATATTGTAGATGATGTGGAAACTCAAGCCAGCCAAGTTGTTTTAGATTAAGGCAATGATGTGTTCTGAAAGGAGAGGCAGTAGCAAATCGAGCAATATTATTATAGGATACTGCTAGTTTGCTGAGGTTGTTTTTAGAAAGATTTGTATAAATAGGTGAGGCATAGAGTAGAGTAGAGATAAGGTTAGTTGTTGCTATGGCAGCCCTGGCTGCTGCTGTTAGAAAGGGTTTGATTCTATAGAGGGATCCTAGTTTTTTATTGACTGTTTTTATAGTGTTATTGATATGAATATCAAAGTTGAGGTTATTGTCAATTGTTATTCCTAGGAGTTTAGTAGCTGGGTCGGGGGAAATAAGTGTACCATTGTTAGATATGAGTGTGAAATGTAAGGGGGCAGGACTTATGGGTTGGTGAGAAGAGTAGCATTTTAGGGTTTTTGGGTTAAGAAGGAGGCAACGGTGAGTGAACCATTGTTCGACAGTATTAAATGCTTTCTGGGTTAGGGTATGTAATTCAGTTTGAGAAGTAGCTGAGCAGATAATAGTAGAATCATCTGCATATTGAATGTATGTAGTATGGGGAATTACTAACTGAAGGTCATTAATATAAATGGAAAATAGCAGTGGACCTAATATGGAACCCTGAGGGACACCAAGGGAGATGGGCAGGAGATTAGAAAGGTTATTGCACCAAAGTACTGCCTGCTGTCTGCTTTCAAGGTAAGATTTAAAACAACTGATGGCTAAGGAATCGAGTGATAGAGATTTCATAATATGTAAGAGGAGTTGGTGATTAACCATGTCAAAATCTTTGGATAAATCAAGGAATACTGCAGAGGAAGGAATACTTTTGTTCCAGTTTTTGTTAATACAGTCAGTGAATGAAAGCAGGGCAGTGGTAGTACTGTGATATGGTCTGTAGACATGTTGACAGTTAGCTAGTAAGTCATTTTGTAGAAGGTGATGAAGAAGTTGCTTATGGATACACTTTTCCATGATTTTTGCCAGAGGGGATAGTAGAACTATAGGACGGAAGTTAGAGAAGTCATAAGAGTTGCCACCTTTGTGTAATGGAATAATGTGGGAAATTTTCCAGATGGATGGGATATTATCTTCACTTATGGTTCTATTGATCAGAATGGATATGCAGTAGGCAATGGCCTTAGCACCTTTTTGAAGCTATTCTGCAGGGAGTTGGTCAGCTGTAGGGTGGTGGGTTTTAGTTTTTGGAGTAGGGAGGATACAGTGGAAGTGGAGACGGGTTGTAACTGAAATAAGGGGGTGGTAATTGGGGATGAAATAGGAATATTAGAGGTATCAGGAGTTAGGTGGCTGGCAAGAGTTTGGGTGATATTGGTGAAGAAGGAATTAAAAGCATTGGCAGTATGACTGGGATTGTCAGGGTTGGAGCGTAGTGGATTGAGAGTAATAGATTGTCTTGGGTAAAGAAGTTTGTTAATGCTGTTCCAAAACTTTTGAGGCTTATTATGATATGTCTGTTGTACTTGGAGATAGAAGGTTTTTTTGTCTAGTAAGATGGCTTTTTTTGCACTGTTTCTTAGTTGCCTAAAGATTTGGTCATCTAATGGATTCTTAGTGGAACTCTATTTTCTCCAAGATTTGTTTCTCAAAAGGATTTTTTGCCTAGTATAATTAGAGAGCCAGGGGGTTGGTTTGGATTTACATCTAACAGATTGTTTTGGAGCATGGCGGTTCAGAATGGTTAAGAATGTGGTATTGAAATAGGCTACTGCTTTGTCCATTGGGAGATATTTTAGTGGTGACCAGTTACTTTGAGAGAGTTCTGTCTGGAAGAGTTCAGGATTAAATTTCTTTTTGTTACATATGGCTCTAACAGTGTTAGGGTAGGCTAGGTTAGTTTTATATCTGATAATATATGTGAGAGTGTGGTTGCTTATGTCATCAGGGAGAATTCCTACTTTGTAAGCTTGATGAGGATTGTTAGTAAGTATCCAGTCCAGGGTACTTTCTTTGTTGTTGGGTTTATTTATTCTGGTGGGGACATTGATAGATTGTGAGAAGCCGAATAAGGTTATATGGTTGGTAGGGAGAGCATTATTACAGGACTGCCAGTCTATGTTAAAATCTCCCAGGATTATGGTTTCTTGTGGGAGATTAAAATAAGTCCAGTTAAGGGTATTTTCAAGGGTATTAATGTTATTGCCAGGGGGCAGGCATAAACAAATGACATTTATTGCTTTGCAAAGATTGATTTGAAGTTTGGAGATTAGTAATTCAGCTCTATTGTCTAGAAGTGGATTAAAGTCTATAGTGCTGACTTGTAGATTGTGTTTATATAGGATAGCAACCCCTCCTCCCTTTTTGGTAGTGCAGTCTTTTCTAATGATAATATAACTGGGTGGAGTTACTTCATTGTCTTTAAAAGTAGGTTTTAGCCAAGTTTCAGATAAGCATAGAAGATCGAATTGGTGGACATCTAAGAGGGCGTGTAGATGAGGAATTTTATTGTTAATACTACAAATATTGTGGTGTGTTATGAGGAGAGAGTTAGCAGAGTTTTGAAGGGGTTATGGAGCTAGTGATGCTTGTATTAATGTTCCAAAGATAGGGTCTGGTTTGCGCCTGGGTTAGGATGTATATCACCATCTAGTAGGAAGTGAAGGTATGTTATGTGTTTAGGGAAAATATGTTTACTAAAATTGTCAGGTTGGAGTATGAAATGTTTATAAGTATATTTGATGGGTGCTAGTCTATGATATTTAGGAAGAAGGTAGCTAGGTTTGTGTATGATGTTAAGGAAGTTTAGTGAGGTCTGTGGAGGAGGTGGAGAAGTGCTTTTGGAGGGGAAGGGAGGGATGTAGTCTAATGGTTGCTCATAGGAGGTTAGGAGATAGGCAGTAGTAAGAGAAGGGAAGAGTAGTAGGAAGAGAAGTATGTGGAATAGGTGTAGGGTAGGGAAAGTGGAAATAGTGGGATTAATTAGTGGGAGGAGAAATTAGAGGTGGGATAATTGGTAGGTTCAGGAATTAATGTATTATTGGTATGTAGAGAGAAGAAGTGGGAGGTGGGGTTAGGTAATTGATTGATTGCTGTGAATGGAGGAAGTGTTGTGGAGGTGTGGTCTGGGAAGAATAAAGGTAGGAGTTATGGGGGTGGGTGGGAATTTGGGGTAGGGTAGGGGAACGGAGTGAGCCCGCAGGACGAACGGAGCAGGAAGAGACCAAGGAGTAGTTTGTCAAGAGAGACAATCAGTGCAGTAAGGAGACTGCAGATGAGTCTGAAGGAAAGAGGTTTGGCAGAGAGATAGCAGGCTTGGGAAGAATGGAGATTAGGATATAAGAAGAGTAGGCAGTGATGTGAGATGCCTTAGGACAGAGAAGATCCGGGAACACTGAGTCAAGAGAAGCAGAGGAACCTAGTAGGGGAGATAGAAGAAGGAGGATATGATAAAGGTCAGAATGCCTATTTTACAGAGATAAGGTAGAGAAATGTGCAGACAAAAGGGCAAAAAGTTATTTCTGAAGTGCCACCTGCAGGTAAGACACCTCCATTACATTAATTAAGTCAGCTAAGGGGTTATCAGGTTAAGGGAGAAGGGAGATAAAAAGGTGTGTGAGAGAAGAGTAAGAAAATAAACTAGAGTGGGAAAAAAATGGCGAGAGAGAGGTGTGGGAAAAAGAGAAAAGTATAAGGTTGGGTTACAGGAATAGTGGAAGAGGGAGGTAGTTTGGTTGCTGGCTGACCTGACCGGGGTCTTGCCTAATCTAGCAGTATGTTTAAGGAGTGTTTTGGATACAGTTTCACAAGTAGCTTGAGCAACACATACTTTCACTGTCTTTATCAGGGATGGTCATGCAGGGAGCTGGTAGTTAAGTTCTTAGCACAGGGTTAGTTCCTTGGACAGCAAGCAGGGCACTTTCAGTTGGTCAGGTACAAGGACATTTAGAAACACAAAGGTTTCACTGTCTTTATCAGGGATGGTCATGCAGGGAGCTGGTAGTTAAGTTCTTAGCACAGGGATAGTTCCTTGGACAGCAAGCAGGGCACTTTCAGTTGGTCAGGTGCAAGGACATCTAGGAACACAAAGGTTTCACTGTCTTTATCAGGGATGGTCATGCAGGGAGCTGGCAGTTAAGTTCTTAGCACAGGGTTTGTTCCTTGGACAACAAGCAGGGCACTTTCAGTCGGTCAGGTGCAAGGACATTTAGGAACATGAAGGTTTCACTATCTTTATCAGGGATGGTCACACAGGGAGCTGGTAGTTAAGTTCTTAGCACAGGGTTAGTTCCTTGGACAGCAAGCAGGGCACTTTCAGTTGGTCAGGTGCAAGGACATTTAGGAACACAAAGGTTTCACTGTCTTTATCAGCCATGGTCACGCAAGGAGCTGGTAGTTAAGTTCTTAGCACAGGGTTAGTTCATTGGACAGCAAGCAGGGCATTTTCAGTTGGTCAGGTGCAAGGACATTTAGAAACACAAAGGTTTCACTGTCTCTATCAGGGATGGTCACGCAGGGAACTGGTATTTAAGTTCTTAGCACAGGGTTAGTTCCTTGGACAGGAAGCAGGGCACTTTCAGTTGGTCAGGTACAAGGACATTTAGGAACATGAAGGTTTCACTGTCTTTATCAGGGATGGTCATGCAGGGAGCTGGTAGTTATGTTCTTAGCACAGGGTTAGTTCCTTGGACAGCAAGCAGGGAACTTTCAGTTGGTCAGGTGCAAGGACATTTAGGAACATGAAGGTTTCACTGTCTTTATCATGGATGGTCCCGCAGGGAGCTGGTAGTTAAGTTCTTAGCACAGAGTTAGTTCCTTGGACAGTTCCTTGCCTTCCAACGACATATAAACTATACACTATAATTGATGCCTAGAGAGTTTATAGTCATTTAGAAGAAAACTCAATCATGGCAATAGAACAAATGGGTAACAAAAGGAAGTCATACGGAACATATGAATTTTTTATTGTTAAAGTCATAATGGAAAACTGGAAAAAGGGATAGAATCCAAGTATGGCATGGATAGACTACAAAAAGCAGTTGACAGTATCCCTCAATCAAGGATAAGACAGTGCTTAAAAATGTACAAGATACATCTTACACTGATTGATTACATTACAGAGACCATGAAACAGTGGCAAACCACTTTGCAGTTAAGCCATGATAAAGGACAAATTATTATTCAAGGGATAAAAAGTCAAAGGGGGATATTCCAGCGTGACTCTGTCACCACTGCTCTTTTGCTTTGCCCTTAACCCATTAAGCTGTCTACTTAATCACCAAAATACAAAATAGATGCAAGAAAACCAGATATATGTTTTCATTTTGTAAAATGATTTTATACTATGTGGAGCTTTTCATTTTGTAAAATGATTTTATACTTTGTGGAGCTTTTCTTCCTGGGCCTCTGCTGAAAATAGGTTGCTGACCCAGTTAGACTTTCCCAGTCAACAAATGTCAAATAAATAAAATAAACAAATAGATAAATATAGTATCCAATGAAAAGATGGCAAGAGTAACATTGCTCATTAAAATTGCTATACCCAGTTATTACAGTGTCTTACATGCAGAGAAACACAAAGTCATAAAATACCAGGATTTGCAGGCAGAAATGAGGGCAATGTGGAAGGTTACCCAGTCAGTTTCAATAGTAGTAGGAACAATGGGTTTTATAAAAAAGCATATAAAATCATACTTAGATACGTTACTGCTACATGTAACACCCTATGAATTGCAGGAGTCATTACTGGGCACATTGTGGGTGCTGCAAAGAGAACTTCTGGCTAACATGAAATATTAAAACAATATTCATTTCATGAACTTTAATCATACTTTGACTTAGGAATGGGATCCATTCCCATCATGATATTAGAAGCACAAAAGACTTGGAGAAGTTAAAAAAAACAGGAAGTAGTTGTATAGTGAACTTATGTGCCACATGTGGGAATCATGGGTACTGCCAGGATACTGGTAAATGTACATCACACCAAAATGTGACAGATGTTGGAATGGACACTCTGCCCATTGAGGTACCTCTCATCCATTGTCCAGACAAGGCTGTTATAATGACATAGGTGCAATCACAACAAATGCCTTAGGAAAACATGGCATTCCACAGAAGGCAAGTGTGGTATTGGCTTGGTCCTATGTGGACAATGGTATGGGTCAAGAGTATATCGAGAAATTGATGTAGTATCCTCAAGGCAGAAGCCTGTAAAAATTTCAACATGCCTCTAGTCTCTGAAAGGTCTCTGTGGAAAATATACTGAAGGCTGTACATACCTTGGTATCCAAAGGAAGAGTTAGGCCATGCATTCTTCCAGTTTTTAGAATACATGAATTCACTAAGGTGCATGTGATCTCTTGTCTACTCTAAATCTTTCTAGCTGTTCTTGTCCTGTAGAGCTGAACTGAGTTATTTTCTTCCTATATCTCTTTAGAGGTTGCTAGCCATTGCTCAGTACAGCAGGTTGTAATAAAATGAAGGCAAGTCTTTTACTATAGGGCACAGTAAGGCTTGCAACAAAACCAAGCATCTTTCCTGATTGCAAAGTGATTTGAAAAGGCACAGATTAATTTTTTATTAGATGAGTGAGCACAGATCACCTGCATACCAAAAAGGGATCCTGAATTACAAAATATTGGAAAAATGACTCATTTACATAGATTCATGGATATTCTAAGACCACTGAGTCCCAAGATCATTCATGCCTTGCCAGTGCCTTTCCTTACCCAACATTTGCCTTCTCCAGAAGGACACATCAGTCAACCCCAAATACATTTGTGGATGCCTATCAAGTCATCTAATTTATATGTAAAGGAAGGTAATGAGTCATACATTTTAACATCTAAGGGTAGTTTATTTCAGAGGTTTGGGAAGCAATGGTTCTAGTATTTGTGGAGATAATGGACTGAGGAGAAACAGGAGATCCAGGACAATCAGGTCACTAACAACAAATTAAACACTGCAGTGATCTTCCCTAAAAGCCTGACACTGAGTGAAGGAATAGAACTACCAGCTCTTCATGGTAGCTTGGGGACTTTAGGCCCGGGATCTGTTTGGCTAACAACATTTGGGGTCTTTCTAATTGTTTGATATATTTAGTGAGGTACATCCCAAAGGGAGTGTTGTACTCAATAAATGGTTTGATCAATGTAGAATGCAAGAGAGATATTACTTTTTTTTAGACCTTGACAATATTCATTTAGCTATGAACAGGGCTAAATAAAATGATTTCCTGACAGTCATTGCACAGGAGGGTCAACAGATAGGAAGCTATGAACCCAGGCATCTAGGTACCAGACTGCATTTTCCTTTTATAATGGCATGTTGTCTATACAGTATGATGAGGGGGAGGAGTTGTCTATTAAAAATGAGGATACTATTCTTAAGCATTTAGTTTCAGCCCATTATAGTTCACCAAGAGCTTACTAGGGAGATCTCCATCTGGTGGGTGACTTAACAACCCACTGTTTGCAGTAGGCTTCAAATTCTGTTAGCCAGAGCTCTTGACTCTCTACTTGGAGATCCTAAAAGTAAATACCAAAAAGGTGCAGTTCCAGCACAGGGCACTGAGGGACACTGATGGTCACTTTCATACTTTTTTATGAGACACCTTGTGAAAACCTGTGACTTCACTGTGAGGATACTGTCTTTTAGTCAGTTTGTTACCAATCTCATCCCATATGGGTACATTTTTTAAAGTATTTAGATTTCGTATGTTGCCAGCATAACAAATATTGTAAAGACTTTGACCAGGTCAAAATATGCCATGAATGCCACATGACCACAATCTACAGCCTCTGGAAAACCTTTAGAAGTTTACCAGATTAAATAGATATGATTTAGCTTTCAAAAAGCTAGAGTGTTTGGTGTCAAGTATAATATTAGTTTGTGATGTCAGTTATAATATGTTCTATTGCTTTCTAGATGAGGCGGGTTTATAATTATCCAGATCAGTTGTAAGTCCAGCCTTTTGATGGAGCATCAGCACTGAAATGCACTATTCATCAGGGACAAAAAATAGCAGCTAACCATAGGTTAAACAGCGTAATGAGCATATCTGCAATGGCATGTTTAACAGTATTAACTATGCAACCAGGTATATTGCCATTTCACATGAAGAAAGTATATTTTGTCTTGGTTAGCAATTTCAGTAATTATTAAAGATAATTGGGGAATAATGGATGCAGATATTTTGGTCTCTTGAACAGAAGTCGTGAAGTGAAGTTGGCACTGTATTTTTTGTAAGGATGCTAGCAATGTCTCTCAGGTCAGAAGAGGAGACACTATTATGATTAAGTTAAGGACAATGCAGGGTATTGTGGTTAGTTTTCTAACATAACTAAAGAAGAAGTCATAACTATAACTAAAGAAGAAGTCATAACTATCTTTGCGTTTTCAGGAATACCTAAGATCATCCTTGAGAATAAGCATTTTAGATCTACAAAATTAACGTTTGTGTTTTGTGGTCTAGCGTATTTATGGAGGTTAACCACTAAGGTGGTTTGTATTTGAATTTTACACAATAGCTGATTCTAATAGGGACTACTAGCTCTATTCATTTTTCTGAATGGGCATAGAATTACTTAATGAAGCTTGCTTCTATTAAGGTCAGGGGAGGTGCAACCAAAATTTATTTTTGATATTTTCTCAGAGTAGGTTAGGGTTGGCATGTTGTAGTCCTTAAAGGAAAACTCCACCTTAGAACTCAAATAACATGTTTTTCATTGTATCTTTGGTTTCTGAGATATTGTCATACCTCAAAATCACTCTAAGTACTTCTCTAACAATTTTAATCTGCTTCCCACAAAATGGCAGCTGATGGGGCCTGCCTTGGTAATGTGATTTTGTTTTCTTGCTTACATTCCTTCTTCTCAGAATACATTTCAAGTCCTCTTTATATGAGTCATGCTAAACATAAGTAATGTTGTTTTCTTATTTATCTGTCTCTCTGAGCTTGTTTTATACTAAAAATAGCTGTTAGCTACTTGCAGCAAAATAAAATAGGTAAATAACAGGCTTTTGTAAAGGGATCATTTTGTATTTCTGTTCTGTTTGTAGTTCTTTTGTAGTTCTAAAGGGATTGATAGACCTTCCCCATACTCTCATCCTGAGGTGTGAGAACTTTCTCTACAGTAAATGATCCCTGCTGTATCATGTAGAGATGACAACTAATACTGGAAAGAACTGCTATTTCCCAATGACTTTAGTAGGAATTTTTTTCCTCTCTCATGAATGATGCAGAATTAAAACATGGTTTATTAGTTGCTTAATTATTTCTGTCATGTTCACCCCTGTTATTTTCTATTTTGCATTTATTTTTACTTTTTTAACCAAGACAGCAAACTAGTCCCAGGACACTCTTCGGACCCGGGTTACATTTACAAAAATATTAAGTAATAATTCACTTAATAGAAAAAAAAACACTGCCATAAAGGCATTTGACAAAGATTGCATGTACAACACTTAGCCAAAGTATGACAGTGAATAAGTAAAACATTAAACATTTACTAGAATGCATACATTAACAATTCTTAACTCTACTATGTTAACTCTATTATAAATAAATTGTATGCATCCATATCGTACAACTCATGGGGCTGTAAGATAATACTCTTCTCTAAATGACTAGGAATCAGCAAGTAAATATTTTATGGCTTCAGAAAAGAAAAGGGTGGGGGGATAATTACATATGCATCATTTTTATTGTCTTAAGATAGTATGAAAACATAATAAACCTACAAATTTTGGAAAGGAACCACTACAGTGGAGCCTAATAACTCATCATCTTTTTTCGGCTGTTCCCATTAGGGGTCGCCACAGCTGATCATTTGTTTCCATTTCTTCCTGTCCTCTGCATCTTGCTCTGTAACACCAACCACCTGCATGCCCTCTCTCACCACATCCATAAACCTTATCTTAGGCCTTCCTCTTTTCCTGTTACCTGGCAGCTTCATCCTTAGCATCTTTTTCCCAATATACTCAGGATCCATCCTCAGCACGTCCAAACCAATGTAATCTTGCCTCTCTAGCTTTGTCTCCAAACCTTCTAACCTGGGCTGACCCTGTAAAATACTTATTCCTAATCCTGTCCACCCTTGTCATACCCAGTGCAAATCTTAACATCTTTAACTCTGCCACATCCAGATCTAACTCCTGTCTTTTTGTCAATGCAACTGTCTCCAACCCATATAACAGAGCGGGTCTCCCTACCCTCTTGTAGACCTTCCCTTTCACTCTTATGGGTACTCGTCTGTCACAAATCACGCCTGATTCTCTTCTCCACCCACTCCATCCTGTCTGTACTCTCTTCTTCACCTCTCTTCCACATGCACCATTACTCTGAACTATTGATCCCAAGTATTTAAAATCATCCACCTTCAACACCTCGACTCCTTGTATCCTCACCATTCCTCTATCCTCCCTCTCATTCAAACACATATATTCTGTCTTAGTCCTGTTGACCTTTATTCCTCTTCTCTCTAGAGCATATCTCCATCTCTCCAGGGTCTCCTCCACCGTTCCCTACTCTCACTACAGATCACAATGTCAACTGCAAACATCATAGTCCACGGGGACTCCTGTCTGATCTCATTTGTCAACCTGTTCATCACCATTGCAAATAAGAAAGGGCTCAGAGCTGATCCTTGATGTAATCCCACCTCCACCATAAACGCATCCGTCACTCCCACCGCAGCCCTGACCTCTGTCATACTACTATCATACATATCCTGTACCACTCTTACATACTTCTCTGACACTCCTGACTTCCTCATACAATACCACAACTCCTCTCTAGGCACCCTGTCATATGCCTTCTCTAAGTCTACAAAAACACAATGCAACTCCTTCTGACCTTCTCTGTACTTCTCCATCAACAATCTCAGAGCAAACATCACATCTGTAGTGCTCTTTCCCATCATGAAACCATACTGCTGATCACTAATCATCACGTCCATTCTTAACCTAGCTTCCACTACTCTTTCCCATAGCTTCATGCTATGACTGATCAGTTTAATCCCTCTGTAGTTACTACAGCTCTGCACATCACCCTTATTCTTAAAAATCGGTACCAAAACACTTTTTCTCCATTCCTCAGGCATCCTCTCACTTTCCAAAATTTCATTAAACAATCTGGTTAAAAACTCCATTTCGCCTAAACACCTCCATGCTTCCACAGGTATGTCATCTGGGCCAACAGCCTTTCCATTCTTCATTCTCTTCATAGCTATCCTTACTTCCTCCTTGCTAATCCATTGTACTTCATGATTCATTATCCCTACATCATCCAACCTTCTCCCCCTCTCATTCTCTTCATTCATCAACCCCTCAAAGTACTCTTTCCATATCCTCAACACACTCTCCTCGCTTGTAAGTATATTTCCCTCATTATCCTTTATCACCTTTACCTGCTGCACATCTTTCCTAGCTCAGTCCCTCTGTCTAGCCAATCGGTACATGTCCTTTTCTCCCTCCTTAGTGTCCAACCTTTCATACAACTCTTCATATGCCTTATCCTTAGCCTTCGCCACCTCTCTCTTTACCTTGCACCTCATCTCCTTATACTCCTGTCTACTTTCTTCATCTCTCTGACAATCCCACTTCTTTTTTGCCAACCTCTTTCTCTGTATACTCTCCTGTACTTCCTCATTCCACCATCATGTCTGCTTGTCATCCTTTCTCTGTCCAGATGTCATACCAAGCACCTTTCTAGCCGTCTCCCTTACTAGCTTTGCAGTAGTTACCCAGCTATTTGGTAACTCATCACTGCCACCCAGTGCCTGTCTTAACTCTTCCCTGAACTCCACCTCACAATTACTCTTTTTCAATTTCCTCCATTTGATCCTTGGTGCTGCCCTCACACTCCTCCTCTTCTTGATTGCCTAGTGCCTAATAACTAGCATGGTGAAAAAGATTTGGGACAAGTAGAAAGTAGGAAAAAGGAGGTTGATTAGGATGAAGAAAATTATATAATACACATGCATGTACAACCCCATCTGTGTGTAAATATTTGTGTTCATCTGTATAAATGTGTATGTAAACACACACACACACACACACACACACACACACACACACACACACACACACACACACCACGCACGCACATAAGTGTGCCCATCCATATGTCAGTACGTGTGAATACTTACAAAAATATCTATTGCAAATTTCTGTTTAGATGTATTCACACTGTACTGCATCCCACATATAGTATTATGGGATCCGTATGGATCCCCAAATGACAACATCACAGAAACAGGTTTGGCCAGGCATACTTGCGTGAAAGAGCTTTTCACGGAATAAGCACTTTCGCGTAAGTACGCCTGTTGCGGAGATCGCACTACAGTTGGGATAAGGGAAAATTCCCTTTTCCCCACTGTAGTGCAACCTCGGAGTGAGAATATTAAATAGGGTGTGGGGGCACAGCCCTCCATGTGGGGGGTGTAGGGGGGGCTTGGCCCCCTGCAAAAACTTAAATGTAATGTTTTTTTTTTTTTTTTTTTTTTTTTTAACACACTTTAACGAAAGAGCTTTTTTGGTGACAGCACTTTCGTTAAAGTGCATTCAGTGGTTGTGGATTTGGACTATTGAACTTTTGTTCAATAGTCCTAGATCCATTATTATACATGCTACATACATATATCTCTGTGTGTATATTTATGTATATACGCACATATATATTTGCACAAGATTTCTGTTTTGATGTATTTTTATTTAAAGGACATGAAGTACATACACAGGCATATAATCTATTTCTATGTTATACATACACACATGCACATATTTTGTACATACATGTAAGATGTGTGCTACATACACACACACACACACACACACACACACACACACACACACACACACACACACACACACACACACACACACACACACACACACACACACACACACACACAAAGACAGGCACAGTCAGACGTGTATTTAAATGCAGTACAAGTACTTCTTATTTCCTTTTCTTAATGTGTTTAATGCAAAGTCACATAGCAAATATATGTTAAAGTATATTTAGCTGTATATTATCGTTCTCATCAATGGTCATATTTCCTTTGTGGACTGGAAAATGTTCATACGCTCTGCAGCTGTAAGAACTGACTCAGTCAGTGGAAGTCTCTTACAATGCATACGCATCTCTCTGGAAGGATGTCAAAAAAAAAAAAAGATCTTTTTATAAGCAGCATCAGTGCACCTAGTTGATAGGGTTGCCACCTGTCTCTCTTTCTGCAGTTCTGTCCTGTGTGTGTGTGTGTGTGTGTGGGGGGGGGGGTGCTGGAAAATGAGAAGTGCGTTGATATTTTACAAGAAAAAAAATATTTCTGACTTTTCTCTGTCATAGAAATCTTTGATACAACATTTAAGTTATCTTAACATACAACCTATTATAAATAACTAATATTTAAAGCTTAGTATTTCAATACTGTAATGCTGCTTATGTAAATTTGTTAGATGATCAACTGCTTTAAAGCCCAGATTGATTTAATTGCTTTGTTTTGCTATGAACAGGAGTGATAAGTTCTCTCCCTCTCTGCAATAATATCAGTTAAAAATAGTTCCACAGCTTTCTGTATTTTTTTTATAGCAGCTGCTGTGCTCCTGACATTAGCAGGATTAATTGCATTTCTAAAATTGACAGCAGTACCTGACTGGATAAACTACAGAATTATCTGTGTCTATAGTATGCAATGCAGGTGGAGACAAATTCCTCTGCAAAGTATGTGAGAAGTTAAGCTTTAAAAAAGTAGGTGGGCTTTCCCTTCATTTGATTCTAAGGCAAGGACATGAAAGTTATAAGTACAAACAGGTTTCTGGTACCTACACAATACTGGAACCATACTGTAGGGGGGGGAGTATCCTAAGGATTGAGTTAAACTGTAGAAGATGGCAAAGTTTCCTTTAAATTCAATGGGATTTGACATAGGAGCCTTTGGGACTTCAAAGGAGATGGTCACAAGTTTATGGTTAGAGTTCATCGAGGAAGGAGATACCAGAGAAGTAGTGCAAAAGATAGTCATATTTCTAAGAATCAGGTCAGTATAATGTGTCCTGTAATAGGTTTATTTACCAACTGCTCAAGGGATTTTTTGTTTATTAAGTCTAGGGATTTTAGGGGATGTCTTGCATTAGAGGATTTGGTATCCCTGTTTATTGAAGGGTAACCAAATTAATTGAAAATAAGACTTTTTGCTACTAGAGAGACCATTTAGAAGGCTGAGGAATCTTACATGGTCAACAGAGGACAAAGAAAGTGTTCTGTAATAAGCCATTAGTTGATAAACATATCTAGAATGATCTGTAGTTCCACTAGTTCAGTTTGTGAGCCCATAGGAGTCTGCCTGGCAGTAATATGCATATTAACAGACACAAAGACTTCACCACAGTTGACATTTACATCTGAAGGCATGAAAAATGTACAATATTGGTACAGACAGTGTGATTTCTTCAAATTTAAAGATTTGTAACTACACAGACATATTTCCAAATGTTGGACTGTCTCAAGATCAAGCAATTTATTGCTTATACTTCTGGCATGAGAATGCTCACCTTAATGCATTATGATTTTCTAACTGATATGTTAACCGTGCTCAACTAGGTTTCCTGTGGGTGCTCCAGTTTCCTCCCACATTTTGAAGACATGCAATAGGTGGATTGGACACTCTAAACTGGCCATAGGTAAGTGTGTGTGTACAAGTGTGAGATGTGGAAGAACTACCATGGCAAGGCTAGCCACCCAGCTGTATAAACCATGGCTCCAGATGACTGTCACTGTTGAAGTGACACCCTCACTGATTGTGCAAAAATTAGAAAAACGGGTTGTGGATAGATGTTAACTATTTTAAATTTGTCTGTCAACTGAAATCTACCTAAAAATGGCACTGGGGGCAGTAAAAGTTTTAGTCAGCATGTAGAAGCCTTAAAATGAGAGGTGCTAGCCATCCTTAGAAATGAAAGCTGGACTGTTGAGTATCTCATCCCATGCTGACATATACCAGTTCAAACTGAATGACATAGTTAACTCACCTTTTGCATACATTTCTCATTTATATCTCATTACCTACTCATCTACAAACTTCTTTAGAAGTTCATATGTGCTGTACCCCAGATCAGGTTATGTCTCTGAATCACTGCTTTGTTGTACTTATTTGCAGCCGGTGCATATGCCCACTATGCATTGCTTAACATCTGTGAATACCACCTCAGCAGTGGCTGCCACAGGTTTCTTTTGACACGGCATAATAAGAGTACAGTAGCTAGCTGGTGGGGCACATAGGACATTTGAAAAAAACACACACAAAAAACATACATGTAAAGTATAGAATACATTCTACATGGTAATACCTCACCCATAATGCACAGTTAGAAATGAAAGACCATTTTCCTATGGAAAAAAAAAACAGTGAATGCCATAATCTTACAAATCCTGGCAAAGTTCACAATACAGAAAATCTACTAATTTGTCAAGCTCAATGACTATGATTTGGATGCAGTGTTGGTATATTACAGTATAACAGGTCAAGCGTATAGCTTCTAGTACAAAACAGGTGGGGAAATAAAGACATGTGTGACCCAGTAGAAGAAAAAATGATTAATCCAAATTGAACAGAAAGTTGGACTTATTTTGCTTCATGTAGCATTGTGAGGAAAATATTTTTAAATAAATAGAGCACATTTTGTTAACATTCACAATAAAGTTTCCCACATACCTCTGGTAAACGGTAAAGTAGCTTAAATGTCTGATAAAAGTTCTTTGAAGCAGAAACAAGTGGTCAGTTAACAATACCTGTATTATAATGATAGTTTAGTACCTCACTAGGAATGTAAGAGGGTCTATCTGTATTTGGACCAAAAAATTAGAAGCCTTAAACCATGCTGTTCATCCAGTTTATTTTAGTAAACAATTACATAGGATCATAGGAGATTACTAGGCTAATGGCTCTGGGGTCCTTACAAGCGTAGTCAAGAATTTATCTCCAAAAAAGAAACCACAATCAGCACCTGTTGCCCCTGTCAATAAAGACACAGGTTGAACCCCTGGGGCAAATTTGTGGTTGCCCATCCACTCATCAAGGTTGCGCTTGAAGAGGATCAGCTACTCTTAACGAGGTAAGAGTTGCTCTGAGAAAACGAATAAATGTAATTCAATCAAAAATGTGAACATGAAGAAAAAAAACATTCCAGAAGCGGTGCAAGATGCCTATGACTCATACTACTTTACTACTATTTATATGGAAGTTAAAAAATAATTATATTCTGCATAATTTGTGTCAAGAGCCCTTGAAGTTGAGTCAGTAAAAAAAAAAAAAACTCTAAGATCACTTTACAGCAGCATTAGTACACTTTTGGTTTGACTTTCCCATACTACAAAAGGAATGAGTAGGTGACGATGAATGCTCAGAGGACAAAAAACAGTAGAAATATTAGTATAGAATTGAAAGAGAATGTGCTATAATTGGAGATGTTACTGAAGAAAGGTTAAACAATGAAGAGTTAGAAAAGAAATAGTTTAATGTGAGGTTATTAATATAGAGGAACAGAACATATTTGCAATTTTAGAAAGCAAAGAGGAAGAATAGAGAGAAGAACAAGATATGAAAAATCAGTTGGTGGGAGACTTCAGTGAGAAGAGGAATAATTTATAGTAAAAAAGAACATATTGTTCAGAAAATGCATATTGATGTAACACTAAGAAACTATAAATCTCTAATGACTGTCATTACAAACTGACTGCAATCACGAGTGATTTATGAATGAGAAAATCAAAAATGTTTTGCAGAACAGGTCTGACATTTGAAGCAAAATCAAAGACATTCTGCAAAAAATTGGGAGAGTCGAGAGGTATGAGTAGCACTCAAATGTTTGGTCACAGTAACCATTGTCAGGATTTGAAGCTTTTTGGATGTGTGGGATTTTGAATGATACAGTTAATTTTTTGAATGTTTTTATAACTGTCTATGAACAAGTCTCAGCAGATGATTTTTAGAATTTATAGTTTTAATGACGGTGATAATTAAAAGTACATACCCTTAAATTCTTAAGCTGAGCTGTCTTCATTTTCAGACAGTTTAGTATGGCTTCACATTGTCATAACATCCACAGCAGCAACAAGCAAAAGAATTACAGAAACTGTAGCCATAGTCAACTTCCCATCTTCAAAATATGGAACACTAAACTACCTCTCATATGGTTAAACAAATGGGTAAAATCTGTAGCATTTACTATCAACTAGGGAGGGAAGGAGCTCCTAGCATGGCTAAAATGTACATTTCAGAAACAGTTAAAAAGTACACAAAAAACTAGAAACTTTGTATAAGAACAAACACTACTTCACAAAAATACTAAGGCTACCATTGCCCAATCCCACTTAATCTCCACACTTCTGTACGCAGGTCTCATACTCACAAATCTAAAAAAATCAAAGCTGGGCAAAACTTAAATCCTGTTATAACAAAATTGCCATGTTCGCTACAAACTCACCAGCTACAGCTAACCATTGTACATCACTCAAGCAACTCAGCTGACTAGAGCTCCTTCATTACATTCAGTTAACCACAACCATAACATATTCTATAATCCTGAGAAAATACCTGCTTTACAAACTTCATTGCAACCCTGTGCTACTAACTCTCCACTAACAAACACCACATAAAAATCAATCTAACCAAAAACTAAGCAGGAGTTTCCCTCTTCTTAAATTATATTGGTAAAATCTGGAATGCACTGCAGGAAAACATTACAACTATTACATCACTAGCCCAGTTTAAAACAGCCATAAAAACTACTTATTAAATAAATGGCTATGGTCTTGCTCTGCTCTGGACTAGTCTTTCTCTTTGTCAGTGCTATTACCTTTGCTCACACTCTGACTGAACCACTTCCTTCTGCCCATTCTGTTACCTATGCCTCACTGCACACAAACATGACCCAAGTCTACATCATTGTAGCGCTAAGGATATTTGTCTTGACATTACTATTGGTCTATCTTTTTATTCCACAGAAATGTATAATGATGTAATTGTTTCTCTACTTATGTTTAATGTTTTCTTTCCTATTGATCTGTAAAACCTTTGCATGTTGGTATTTACTCCCACACAACTGTATGATGTAATGCTTCACTACTTATGTATAATCTTTTGTTTCTTAATGAACTGAAAATCCTTATCATGTTTTATTTTATACAATTAGTAATCCAGTCATCAGCCTTGTATAACTGAGTATAATAACTGTCTTAACCAGTCAGACAATTTCTTTGTGCTATGTATAATACGGATATATTGTATTTCTGTATGTTGTTTCAATGTGGAGCTTTCCTCGCTGGGCCTCCGCTGAAAAAGGGCATGTGTCCAGTCAGACTTTCCTGGTAAAATGTAAAATAAAATAAAATAAATAAAAAATATTACTTTATACTTGTTTTACCACACACCCAGTTCTTTAACCAATAGAGACTCTCAGGAGAAACAACTCAAGTTGCAAAATTTCAAGGTCCCAGATGGGTAACCCAAGCAATTCCCCATACTCCAAAAACAAAATGCAACTAATTCCAGTGGGTGCCCAGCAATCAAGCTATTCAGGTAAGAGCAGAACTGTAACATTATGAATACCATACCATCCGTAACACCAGAAAGCAATTAAAGAAATCAAAGAGCTATAGTTAACTTTCCATCTTTAAATGTGGAATACTGCATTATCTTGTTCAGTTTGAAACAGATGAGTCAAATATGGCACATTTACAAACAACTAGGATGGAAGCTCACACCATGGTTGAACTGTGAACTTCCTACTAGTTATTTGATACACCTCTTTAATTGCCAGAACAGTCACTACATTTCTATGTATGTTTTTTGCATTTTACACCATATATAGGACAAAATGTTAGACAGCAATGCAAAGTATTGTGTTTCACTACTCACCCAACATTTCAAACATTAACTGAAAATACCCAGGTTCTGAAAAAAAATATTCTAAATGGTTACAGCTGGTATTGGGACTCCTTTCCTTATTTCAGGATATTCCTCCAGATCTGTCCAGTCAAACTGGACTGTTACCTCATGTTCTGAAGGTTGTCTCATGGTGTATTACTATCTGCTCCCCCAAATTAAATAGGGAAAGGTTTTTATTGGGTTTAGGTTCCCAGGACACATTTCCTAAAACATATACTGGAGAATAAGTTTAACTACAGTAGCATGCAGGATTTCTTCCATGCTGAGGTAGATTTCACCATACTGTAGTTACATAAGCATGTACTATACACCAAGAGGGTCTATATTACATAAAAGAAGTTTCAGAACTTCGAATATCATATGGTAAACACCATATGATCAAAGTTCTGAAACTTAGAAACTGTAAAAAAAAAAAATATATATATATATATATATATATATATATATATATATATATATATATATATATATATATATACAAAGTGAAGTTAATTTACAGTGTTTTAGCAGGGGGGCAAGCCCATTGCACCCCCACACCCCCTGCTACTTAAATATACCAGCTCTGAGATCGCACCTTGACACAGAATGGCTCAGAAAGGGAAGATTTCCCTTTCCAATGCTGTAGCTCAATCTCAGAATTGGTATATTTAAGTAGCGGGGGGTGTGGAGGGTGCAGGGGGGCTTGCCCCCCCTGCTTAAAGCATTTAGTTTTGTTTGTTTAGGAGTTTTTTTTTTTATAGTTTCAAAGTTTCAGAACTTTGATCATATGGTGTCGACCATATGGTAATCGAAGTTCTGAAAGTTTGTTTATGTAATATAGACCCACACCAAGAACTACACACATTACATCCACTGTTCCCATCCACCGAGTTAGTACTGCATGTTTGTGTTTGTCCAAAGGGTATTTGGAACAACCATATGTCTCTTCTCCTCAATATCACTTCAGCTCTGTCTCTAACCAAATGTACAGCTGGGAAATGTCTTGCCACCATTGAGCCTGAACCTTTACCATTACTTTCCAATCAGCAACAATTTCAGACACTTTTTGTATTTCTCTGAATCTAGTTTACATTTCCAGTTTGTCATTTAACCCTCTTGGTAAACTGCAGCCCCAAGACTTTACACAGTGCCTGGCTCCTTTAATAGTCCATTGCAGGTGACAGGGCATATACATTTTCCTTTAAGATGATTGATTTTTGAAGATTTCTTCACACCTTGTCAAGAATCTCTGTTTTTGGTAATAATTCCTATACATAAAGGAGGTAACTCCACAGATACATCCAACTTTAGACCCATTGCTATACTCTCACCTCTCTTCAAACTTCTAGAAAAATGTATACACAAACAAACAATGCAATACCTACTTCTAGAGAATCTACTCACACCCACTCAACATGGTTTTCGTCCCAACCATAGCACCACTACAGCCCTCATTTCTTTCCTTAATACTGTATCACTTGCCAGGGACAACAATAAACGTATCTCCTGTCTGTTCTTAGACCTCTCAAAGACCTTTGACATAGTCTCTCATGTTCTCTTTCTGCAGAAACTCACAAACTTTAATTTCTCACCTGCTACTTTATCCTGGTTTAAAAGTTATCTCTCTGATTGCTACCAGTCAGTAAAATGGCATTTAGCCCACTCCCCCTTGCTCACCATTAAAACAGGTGTTCCACAAGGTTCCATCCTTGGTCCACTACTTTTCAATATCTTTACCAGTCTTCTCTCCTCTTCCTGTCCTGACTCATCTGTTATACAGTATGCAGATGACTCTACAGTCATCTCAGTCGCTGACTCTAGAACTCAACTTGCATCAATTACTCAAACTTTCTTTAATTCAGTAGAAAACTGGCTATCCAACAACCAACTAATTCTCAATCCAAACAAGACTAAACAACTACTCTTTCTTCCAAAAAACCTTCACCACATGAAATCATCCTTCACTATATGGTCTCTAAATAATACCCCTATACAGGTAAACAATAGCACAAAATTACTAGGAGTCATCATTGATGACCACTTAAAGTTTGATTTACATATCAACAATTGCATTAAGAAAACACATCGAAGCTGCGGTTACTGTACCGTAACAAGAAGTTTCTTATTAAGGAAGCTAAGTTAACCATATCTAACATACCTCTTACCCACCTTATTCTATAGTTCTCAAATTCTAACTAACCTTAACACTGGTCTATTAGCCAGACTAGAAACAACTTACAACAAGATTGCCAGATTTGCTGCACAGAATATATATAAGTCCCATTACTGTCTCTCTTTGAAAGAACTACACTGGCTTGAACTACCTAACCTTCTCCTACTAACTCAGACTCATTTCATTTATTCAGTTCTCTACAAACCATCTTATTTTCCAACTCTCTCTATTCTAAACCCCTACTACACCCCCACAAGATCTCTCTGTAGTTTTAGCCAAGGGCTATTACAAATTCACAAACTTAAAAGTAAAATAGGGCAAAATCTCTACAGCTTTTAACCCTGTTAAGTCTTGGAAAAATCTACCACTAGAAATCAGGACCCTTCAACAACAAAAACAATTCAAAGCAGCCACTTAACAATACCTACAAACTAAATGGATATGTCAATGTAACCATCCCCCATAAACCTGTCTCCTCTAGCTCCTCTCTCTCAGCTCCATCTCCTATCCCGCCTGTCAACTGTATTCTACTTCTTATATCAACACCCTCCAGATTTAATCACATTTAAATATGTTTTTATTACTTCTTTAACTTCATTTTAATAAGATTTTATGAGTCTTGCATTATGTACACTTTTTGTGACTTGTCTATGTATTACTACTTTGTATGTGAATCATGTAATCTCTCTTGGAGTTTTCTCCTCGGGCCTCCACTGAAAAAGGGCTACTTAGCTCAGTCAGACATTCATGGTTATCAAATGTAAAATAAATAAATCTATTGCTCAGACTAGGATTTCAGGAGAACAGGGAGGAATCGTCTATCATTCCTTCTCATAAGATAGTGTTTCTATGATATCCTCTGGATAAAACACCTATAATATTTCTTCTACAAGACAAACTGAAGAGTTATGGGGAACAATTTTCTACTATTTTCAAACCAAACTCAACCATCTGTCATCAGTTTAGGTTTGATGGCCTCATCAATTTTCATGATTGCTTTGGCCAGACTTCATATGAGAAAGATTAAATGGTTTGTCTAATCAGTGTGGACTGACTGCCAGTATCCTCCCTAATTTCAAATTCCAGTGCTGGGATTTGTAAAAGGGGAGTTAAATTGGTTGGTGAATCCTTTGTCTCTCTTCTCTTCTCAATGATAGCTTCCACTCAGTCTGCAATAATGGATGCTTCAGATTTTGTTTAGGAAGCTAAGTCCAAGAGAATGAAAGTTCAGAGTCTATGGAACAAACAAGCAAGCTACAACACATACAATTCAAAGGAATTGTAGCTCTAATGAATTCTTTCATATCTCTGAACCATCTTTGTACTGTGGGCCCTGTGTTGGTAATCACAGACAATACCACAGTGATATGGTACATAAACCAAGGGGACTAGATATTTTTACCTTTGTAGACTAGCCATGGCAACCTGGGATCTAGCAACTCACTTCAATGTGTTTCCCCAGGCTCCATGCATCCCCTTTAGAGCAAAGCATTGTAATAGAAAAGCTTTGCAGGATATAGACAGACTTTCTTGAAACAAATTTCCACCCAGAGGTCTTCTAGGAATTGAGCCATTTGCAGGGAGATCCTGAAGTATATATGTATGCCTCCAAGTAAAGCAGGTAGGTAAAGATATTTTACTTTAAAAATCATTGCAGGCAGACCTGGAAGACAGATTTGTTTTCATTCCCATGGATGGGAATATTCCTGAATGCTTATCCACCCTTTCATTTAACCAGTGGGATTCTCAAGATTGTTGTGGTGACAGCCCTTTTGGACCAGGCAATAGTGTATCTGCCTTCATTTGAAAATGGCCAAGAGCAATTATCACAATCTTCCTCAGACAGGGCAGAGAGAGTTTGATACTGCCTTATCTTCAACTTCAGTTGACTGCCTGTATTATACTGTTTTGGCACTTTTTTCTAAGAATGTGCACAAGGTATTAAAAGAGAAAAAGAAACTTGCAATTAGAAAATCATGCATGCGTAAGTGGAAAATATTTTCTAGTTGATGAAAATTCAAGGACCAGGATTTTTTTAAGGTTCAAACTCCTGTGGTTTATCAGTAACTGTGTGAGCTATTATATTTTGGCCACCTAGCAGATAAGTCACAGACCTCTCAACCTACTAGATTAAGAATTTTGGAAGAAAGCCCAAAATAATTGAGGGACAAAGGCCCAAAATCAGGGGCAGATTTTAAATATTGCTTTTATAAACTTTTAGAAATTTGCTAGAATAACAGGATTTGCATTAGCATGCATTTTCTGGAGGATATAAAGTCTAAACCTTAATTTTATATCATTATTTAGTGACGTCAGTCCTCAACGATTTGCCAGAAAATCATAAATTGCATGAGGAAGAGATCAGCATTAACAGACAAAAATCTGGACAGTTTGCAAAAATCTGAACAGCTGAGAGCTATAAGTGGCCCCTTCTTGGGATCTTAATTTTGTATTTGAAAAAAATGTATACTAATTCCTTTAGAACCTGCTCATGAGGCTGACTTGAAGTTGGTATATTGGAAAATTATGTTAAATATTACAATGACTTCTGCATGAATATTTGAGTTACAAGCTCTTATGTTGAGTTACCCCATCTCATATTTCACAAAACAGGGGAATTTTGAGAACAAGTCTTGCATATATGCCCAAGGTCATTTGAATTTATACTAATCCAAACTATTTATCTCCCTGTTTTCTTTGTGGAGTCAAAAAATCAGAAAGAACAAATTTGACAGACTCTGGAAGTCCACAGGTAACTCAGATGATATGTTAAAAAAGCAAAGACCTTCAGGACTTTTAATCAACTCTGTCTCCTATGAAGGTAAGAAAAAAGGGATAATACACTGTCAAGCACAGAAAGAGGCCACTCTACCAGCACTCTGCTACTTCTGTCGATTTTTGAAAAGGGGTGGACTCTACAAATATTCTAGAAGCAACAACTTGGTCATTCTGTACACACATTTACCAAGCACTGCAAACTAGATTCCTTCTCTAGGTCTAGAGTAGACTTTGCTGGGACACTTCTCCAAGGGGTCCAGAACTCAGATCCAGCTTCCTCCAACTTACTAAACTCTGACATTCATCCCATATAGGTTGGTCTATTGCAGCAGTGATCTTTTTATGAACACAGTACACTTGTGTAAGTAAACTTACCATAAAAGTGGATGTTCAAATGGAGTTACTTAGATCAGACAGGACCATCCACAAATATACAATCTGGGCTCACTTGCATTTTTGGTGTAAATAACATGAACTTTTTAATAAGTACTTCCATAAACACCTTCTGATGTGCACCAGAGATACACTACTAGACAGACAGTGAAGGTATAAAATCTCCACATCCAGTAGCTGGAAAATAATGTAACACTAATTAATAGTTTCTAAGCCTGAATATAACTGGCTATAGTCTTACAAACTCCATGACTAAATGTCAGTTGTTTTGTGTTTGACAGTCTAAATCACAATTACAAAAAAGTGAAGCCATTTGAATATATGACCACCTTTAATGTGCAAGCTATATATGGGTTGCTTTCTCCTGAAAGGTATTCTTCATAAACCTCTTAAGAATGCTTCTGTGGCATGCCATCCTAATGCAATAGTCTATGGAATATCAATGAGAAAGACATTCAAATACATTCTGGTGTAGTACTCTTTTTTTTGGCTATCTCGTATTCCATTTCCCTGAATCAAAGTATTCCTATCATTAGGCTGTAAATTATATTAGGAGAGCTGGCACTTTATAAACAAATATTTTATGGATCCGGTCTATGGCAAATTCATATTGGTAGCTAATAAATTGCCATCATTCACAGAGATAAGCTTAGTAAAAATGTGTCATTGGGTACATATGAAATTAGCTGCAGGTAATATGTTACTGTAATGGCTTTCATGGCTCATCTACTCATGAAGCGTTGTGTACATCCTCAGTGCACTATGTATAGGACTCCAAACTCCATGACAGTGCCATATTGTTTTACAATATTTGGCTTTCATTCTGCAACTATGACACTTGACTAATGGCTGATTCTGTGGCATGCTTAACTAATGGTCACGGAATAATTTTCAGAAAGCGGGGGTTCAAGTAAACACACATGGGTGTATGTTTTCTGGCTATCATGTATCAGTTTCCACTGTAGTGTTACTTTTCTTAGACCCATCATGTGGATAATTGTATGGCATAGCCAGGGCCAGTGCTAGAATTTTAAGGGCCACCAGCATGTTTCAAGTTGGGGGTCCTACCAAGGAGGATGTAAGGTGTGACCACATTGCTGCCACACCCCCTTCCCTGTCAATCTCACCCAGCACCCTTTAATGATCACTATATAAAGTGTTAGTACTCAGACCATTACAAAGACTTGTAGGACCACCATTATTGCATCAAGGTACACACACTGACTGACATTTAGTACCAATGTTACATTATCACAAGCCTCAGTACCACAGCAAAGTAACCATTCACAGAGGTATATGCACATACTGACTGGCATTTAGTAACAATATTGTTACAGCATGACAAACCTCTGTACTGCCTCAAGATAGCCAGTCCCATACAGATGAACACAAGGACACTAAGACACACTCTTACACACAGGACAGAGACACCCATCCATGCAGACTCCCACATACAGGATAGACATACACACAAGACCAAAACAGTACTACAGCAAGGCAGGACAGAGACACCAACACATGACAAAGACAGCACTACAGAAAAGTAGGACAGACTCCCACACAGGTCAGAGACACCCACAGTGACACCCATGCACACAGGACGGACAGCCATAGATGACACAAAACCACACTCATGTAAGACCAAAACAGCACTACAGCAAAATGGGACAGACATTCACACGTGACCAAGACAGCAATACAGCAAGACTAGACAGAGATACCTCCACAGTCTGCTGCACACAAGACAGATGCCCACACAGAAGATTCCCACACAAACTCCCACACACAGGACGGAGACACTCACAAGACCAAGACAAAACTACAACAAGAATGAACAGAGACCCACACATGATAAAGGCAGCACTAAAACAAGGCTGAAATACACAAGATGCATTAGACAAACTGATCCCACCACATGAGACAGAAAGACAGCTACAGTCACCCAGAACATTCAGGTTCCAGAGGCACAAAAGACAGCTATAGGACAGAGGCAGAAAAGACTACAGACACATAAGACATACAGGAGAAAGTCATGGGTATTACAGAGACTGCAGTCAGACTCAAACCCAAAGAGAAACAGGTGAAGTCAAAAAGTGCACACATGCCACTGGGGATTACAGTGCCTGTAGACAGATTCAAACCCAAACAGAAACAGATGAAGTCAAAAACCACAAAGATGACAGGCTCCAGAGTGTCATTTATCTTCAGTTTGCAGTTAACTCCTCAGCTTTTCAGATTGCAGACACTTTTAGTGCTTCTAGCTGCCCTTGCCTGATGGCAAATCCTGCTGCTCCTAACTGTCCTTGCCTCATGATGAATCCTGCTGCCTCTAACAGTCCTTGCCTCAGATGAATCCTGCCACTCCTGACTGTCCTTGCCTCAGATGAATCCTGCCACTCCTGACTGTCCTTGCCTCAAATAAATCCTGCCACTCCTGACTGTCCTTGCCTCATGATGAATCCTGCCACTCCTAACTGTTCTTGTCTCATGACAAATCCCAATGCTCCTAACTGTCCTTGTCTTAGATTAATCTTGACACTCTTAACTGTTCATTTCTCAACAAATCTTGTTGCTTTTAACTTCCTCCTTGTCCTACTTGGTCCTACCTACCAGTAAAATCAAAGTGAATACACAGTATATTATACAAGTCATGCTAAGGTTCAACCTGAAATTTACCACCGTATAGCATTCTAAAAGATTACTGGAAAGGAAAGATGTGCACATACCTAGAGTTTACTGGTATTTTAAAACATTTCTTCTGATCAAATTCTTCATTGAGACTGCTGTAATATAAACCGTGTCCCACTTCATGCTCCCTTGAGAGCACAGCTAAGCCTGAAAGTCTCTGCTGACTCCTTGATGAACAGAGATATGTCTGAGTTTGTTTAGAAAAGCTACATCCTTCAGTTGGCATTGTAAAGAGAAAATTAAATACGTGTGCAGTGCAACATAAGCATTTATATAGACATTCTTTGACTGGTTATGAATGAGGAAATTTAACACAGTGGTGGTGATTCAGTATCAAACATTCAAGAATGGCTTTTTAGTTTGGGTCCAAAGTCATAGTAATCAGTGTCACAGTGGCCACTTTTTGTGTCTGTCAGTTGTTCTTTCAGAACCTTGCACTGTTGGATCAGGGTGTCTTTTGCACTTCATTCAAATTCAATAAAAACCCAAAAGCCTTAAGAAACTCTGAAAGCTGCTTATACTGTAAATGACTGTTTTGTTGTGTCCCGCAGCACATTGAACTCTACATGTAGCTTTACCATTGGATCCTGCATCATGTCATCCTCCCCTTCATAGTCAAAAAAATACTTTACTTTCCTCTGCCTGTTTTCCTGAAATGTGGTGCTAACATCTAGTTCTTCTGCTATCTTGGTGGCTTCACCCATAGTGTGCTGAGATCTTGTCTCTCTGTAGATCCTTAGCTAGCCCCTAGCTGATGACAGCACTTTGTCACATGTATAAATAGCAGTCAATGGACTCTGTAGCACTTTGCTTGCATGATTTACCTCTGTCAGTACAGCCAGGGATGAAAAAAATTGAGATATTTTGGTGCCATGAATCACGGCATGGGCCAGGCACCAGAGAGGAAGGAGAGACTAGTGGCCATCGGCATACTAGTTGGCTGCATGAGTGGAGGTCCTTGTATGTGGGGAGATAATCAGGGACCCCCATAGTTGCAGGTTTGGCAGATGCCTAATGCCAGCTATGGGAAAAGCTCACTAATAAACTATGACCCCCAAAAGCATGACACCAAAGTATAAAAACTACTCCTAAACATACCTCTCAACTTCCACATATGTCAATAAAACATCTTATTATCACAATAAAATATTACAGTAATAAAGTTCATAGTGCAGTGATATTAAAATCAAAACAGTATTACATTCCTATCATAAATATGTACATTGTTATGCAGTTAACAACTTCAATTGCCTATGCATTGTCCTGTGATTGTTATGCTAAGATGTTGAAATATATGCTCCTACCCGACCTACATCCTGCTAACTCCTTAGTGTCTCATCACTTGAGCTGACCTCTGTTTGATTCCCTTTTTTATTTCTGTCCTAAACTCTCATTTCCACCATTTAATATGGTAAGAAAATCAATGACATGAATACACACATGGCCAAAAAAGGCTATTAAAAATAATATTCTTTCTGTGGTCTTACATTACGCAACATTTCAGAGAGAGCAGTGTTGATTAAGTGTTACCAAAGAGAAATTCACTTTTTGTCTTGTGATAAAAATGAAGAAAATGCCATGTCATGGACGGATAAATTGCCAGTGATGGTACAAATAAATGGAATGCCAATTCATATCAGAAAGATTATGAAATGAGATAATGCCAATGCTAATAGACTAAGTGCTTCTGTGGGCGGAGGGTTATAGCCCCCAAATCTGTGTATGTTGTTTTACAAAGATCCAGTTTACACTCTTACACACTGTTGTGACAGTCCCCTGAAATATGTTTTCTGCTTCATTCACTCTAAGGTCTTCTGTAGCTTCACTTTCTAATACACTAATCTAGCAAAGATCAGTAGCACAGACAGAGGTTCAAATGCAGTAAGGTCTACCTTCTGCAAAACAATCTAATTCCTGTGCAATTGTGATGATTGTTGATATGCATTAACATGATAATAGGAAATAAGTTAAATAAATGGCTGTAGTCTAATTGTCTTCATGGTTCAGTTTGTTCATACAATGATGTGTACAGAGTCAGTGCAGTAGATGGAGTATCTTAATGTACGCTGTTTTACAATGTTCAGTTTTCAGTTTTACAAACTGTTGTGGTATTCCCTTGATGTGTATGTCTTCTGACACCTTCACTGTAAGATCTTCTATGCCTTCCTTTAACTACTACATTAATCTAGCAAATATCCGAAATTCAGACATAGGTTCAAATCCAATGAGTTCTGTCTTGTAGCAGTCTGCAAATAAATTGACATTGAGCAGATGAGCTGTTTGTCTTTGCTCATCAATATGAAATGCAATAAAATTAATGTCTGTAGTCTAACTGCTTCCATGGCTCACTGTTAACAAACAATAATCAATCCACTCGACAGAGGCTTTTTAATTCCCTTATAATGTTGTGCTGTTTTGCAATATTAATTTCTGACTATTAAAAACTGGAGTTCTGTTCCCTTGAATTTTTTTTCCCCTAGGAGTGCTTCCGTGGCATACCTCATCAATGCATTGTTACAGAGAATATCACTACCCAAGAGATAGAGTCATATCCCTTCAGCTATATTTCTCTTTTGTTGCTGTCATGTGTTTTTTTCTCGCATGAAATATGTTTTTATTGGTGGCTTAATATCTCAATGTGTCATGCTAGTTACAAGTGCTTTTAATGTAAAATTCAACTTAAAAGTTTCAATCAAATCTTTTTGGATGTCTCCTTAACTAGGGGAAATACAGCCTAACAACCTTACAACTTTATTTACACACACACACACACACACACACACACACACACACACACACACACACACACACACACACCAAAACAGTTATTAAAATATGTCATCATGAAGGAATGTAATGACATAGCTGAGAAGCCAGATGGACATGCAGCCAAAATGTCAATTATTTTCCTGCAGAATTATTACTCAGACTCCACAGATCCATACTGTGAAAGTGGAGCAATGAAATCCCAAAGCAGTTAATGTATGACAGCTTCCAGCCTATCTTTAAGAAAGGTGCTAAAATATAATGACGATATTGACTTCATTTCAACTATGCAGATAGTGATTGAATATATTTCATTTTGTGATGTTTAGAACCCTCTAGATAGGAGAACATCAATCACAGATTGAACTCTGTATCAGAGTTAGCCCCTTGATGGTGTAAAATCTGGCTTTGGGTGATTTAGTTATGTTGACTAAAGTCATAAAAATTGATCTGCCACATGGGATTTGCTTGCAATAAGTGGTTGCTTGAGGACCTGGCATAATCCATCCTATTTCTGGAACCCAAGATAATGCTGGAAGGGCCCTATGCTCCTCTTTTGGTCAGTGCGTGTCAGAAATCCCAGCATTCATAGGTCAATAAGCTCCTTGCTGCCTTGTGCCCAGTTTCCCAATCTGGGTTACCTTGGATAGCACTGTTGAATGAAAGCTGGATGTAAAAAACAATCAACCTGCCAAACATGAACTAAGGATTGCTGCACTGACTGCAGGTTTACTGACAGGAGACAGCTTGGAGGTGGATGACATGATGGTGTGGAGGACATCGGACAGCCTGTGAATCCAGGAGACAAGCTGGAAGGGTAGTGCAGCAAGGTCACTTGACTTTGGATCCAGAGTCTACTACTCAGTAGGAGGACAGAATAGAGATGTTGCGGGGAGTGTAGTGAATGAGATGCTTCTGAAGACAGTGAGTGGCATCATCAGAATTAGTGAAAGACGCATGGAAATCAGACTCCAGTTTAAGGTATAGCAGTTTTGATAATCTCAGAATATGATTGACAGTATAGTTGGGATGGTGAGGGTAAGAGTGCATTTAGGGAGCAGTGATCTACTTAATAAAACAAGATGACATGAGTTGGTGTTGGTAATGGAAGACCCATATATTCATATGGAGACAGACATGACAATATATGAGGACTGTTTAGGTCCACATGGCTAGGACAACAGGAATGAAGATGGAAAGTCTATTTGATACTTCTGTCTGGCAAATGGCTTCTTAGTAGGTAACTCATGGTTCAGTAAGCAATATTGCCAAAAGATCACATCCAAGATTGGCCAGCATATGACTCAGGTAGACGTACATGTCCTCTGTGTATGGAAAGAGTAATGAGGTAGAATCAAAGACTGCAAAGTCATCCTCAGGGAAAACATTGGCCCACAGCATAAAGCAATGGTGGCCACAGTGAGCTGCAAGTGGTGGTCAGAGAAAGCTCTAAGGTCAACACAGATTTGGCTGAAGATGAGGAAGTTGATGGAAGTGAAAACACAGGAGTTCAACAGAAAACTCAGGGATCTAGCAGTTCAGGAAGAAGACAAAATAGGTGTAGCTGAAGAAGAATGACAGCATCTCAAAACAGCATACATGAAGACTATACCACAGTTATGCAGCAAAACCAGGTATGGAATCAGGTATGGAAATAAGGTACACAAAGAAAGCTGGTTACTGAATGCAGAAATCCAGGAAGATTTCAAAAGAAAGAAGAAATGCTTGAGAAAGAGGGAGATAGAAAAGACTATAGAAAAGACTAACAAGGTTAAGAAAGAATATTGGTTGGATAACAGAGAGGCTAATTCAGCAGCTGCAACAGCAAAGGACAAGGCATCAGAGTTATACTTCCAATGTCTGAAAAGTGACTAAACACATGGCTAGGCTTATAAAGGCCCTGGTGGTTATTAGCCTTGTATCTGCCTATAAACCTATGAACTCTATCAAGTTTCTAGGCAAAAACAGAATGATATGAAGAAAGCCATCAGACATTACTCCTGAGGATGACAGCAACAACCTGCTCATCACTCCACTGGACATCAAAAATGGATGGAAGGAGCACTTTTAGAAGCTTCTGAATGAAGAAACCCCCACTGAAGCTGCACTGTCCTGTACACAATGATGAAAAAGAAAGAAGAGCCTGTAATAGAAGAAGTAAGAACAACACTAATGAAAATTAAGTCAGGAAAAGCAGCCGGCTCAGATGTCATGGCAAATATGATTGATATGTTGGATAAGTTAGGTGAAAAATACCTTCCAAAGTAGCATGAGGAGGAGGGTGCATCTCAGATGTCTGAAAAATAAGCTTTCTATTATCAGTGTATAAAAGCAAAGGGGCATTCAAAACTGTGGGCAGTATTCAGGTTTCAGACTCCTGTCACACTGCATGAAAGTTCTGGAGAGGATGATAGATAAATGAGTAGTAGCGAGTAACATGGGAAATGTGCAGTTCAGATTCAGATCAGGATGTGGTACAACCATGCTGATGTCTACATTAAGACAGATAGTGGAGAAGAAGCTAGAGATGAGGAAACAGTCCAACTGAACATTCCTAGACTCAGAGAAAGCGTATGACGTGCTCCCTCAAAAAAATGATTTTGATGGTCCTATGATAGTTTAAAGTCCTAGAAAAACTAGCACATTTACTGCTGGCTATATACAAGGGCCCAATGACACAAGTATGAACAATGTTTGGATTCACAGATGGGTTTCCAGTGGGAATGGCTGCAAAAGATAGGGGAATGGAATGCAAAACTGAAGGCACATGTTATGAAACTGAGTACAAGTAAGCCAGTGGTCATAGCAGCAAGTGGGGGAAATCAGAACTGGTTGAAATTTAAGATACAAGAGAAAACGGTGGAACAAGTTAGCAGCTTCAAGTATCTGGGAGGAGTTGTAGAGAAAAAGGGAAGTCTGTATTAGAAGATCACAGCTACAGTCAGAGGGTCTGCATCTACCAGATGCAGATTTTCAGACAGTTTGTGTCAGAAGAACAGCAAAAAAGCTGATAAGTAAGGTGCATAAACAGTGGTGTGACCAGTACTTCTGTATGGTGCAGAAATATGTGTAGTAAAGGCAGAGAGGTTGAGGAGGCTAGAGGTGATGGAGACGAAGTAACTGATGTGAGTGAGAAGATGCATGATGTGTGACAGATGAAGAAATGATGACATCAGAGCAGAAGGCAAAGTAGCTTCATTTGCAGATAAGGTCAAAGAGATGAGATTACAGTGGTTTGGGCACATGTGCAAGAAAGAAGAAACCAATTTAATGAAGATTTGGGAGAGACAGGAAGAAGGCAAGAGGAAACAAGGATGTATAGCAAACAAATGGGTGGTTGGTTGCATGAGAAAAAGTCTGTGACAGTCAGGCATGACTGTCAAAGAAGGTAGGAGAGGGACATTGAATTTAGGGATGTGGCAATAGTTAACATGACACCCCAAACCCATGTAAGAAATGGAAAAAAGGGGGTTGATGATGATGATGTCAAAGCTACGGCATGATAAAACAGGTTGGCGTTATGCTTTATAATTGTTTAAAGAAAGCTGTATCTGTCGTCTAAACTAATGTCAGGCAAAATTATGCCACTCCATTCCTGTTCTTAGTTTATGCAGCTATTCTAGACCTCAAATGGGACTGCCTTCAAATGAAGTCAGCATTTGGTAGAAAATATATGAAATATGTTTTAATTTTTATGGCTTTTCTCAAAGATCAAAGATGTCCTGATGTTAGCCAAGTGCTTAAAGTTTGGTGATGAATCTGCTACCTCAAAACACTCAAATAGATATTTCAGGACACATTCAGTCTCTTAGCAGAAGCTTAAACTTTCCTGCTAATAAACTGAAGTGTTCTGTCATTCTACTAAATGCACTAAAGATAATTATCTACAAAACCACTAAAGGATAATTCCTGAATACAGTTCAGAGCTTCATTTTCTTCAGCAACCAATGTGTGCTAAAAGAAAATAATGATTACTAGAATCGGCACAGAATACAGTTCCACAAAATATTATTTGGAAAACTGTTTCAAGATGAATTACCTTACCACAACATGTGCAAGGGCACCTTGGTGAAGGAACACAGTTCTGCTCTAATGTATTTTCATTCCAGAGTTACAAGATCTGTTGTTTTACTGCTAACTTTTCTGGAATTCTAGGCAATAGAGCACATCTCTTTACTCTAACATGGGAGCTACATTGCAAGGCCCCAGAGCAAGTGGCTTTCTTGTACTCTGATTGCTTCTGCCTGCATAGTTGATCGACAAAAAAATGGAGAGAGCTGTTGAATACCTTGAGTGAAGTAATTTGTTTTTTAAACTTTATTTTTATTTCTAAATAAAAATTACAGAAATAAATATTTCCAATAACATATTTCAGTGTTTGGTAGTTGGTGCAGAGGTTAGGCTTGTAACCATGGCAAAGAGTTTGATTTCTTCAGCCCCTGCTTGCCTACTGTGTGACCTTGAGCAAATCACTTAAACAGGCATTGTTATTTGATCGCCTCTGAAAAGGAACTGTGCTTCCAATGGTCCTACATGCTTAACAAATAGGATCATTATTAAAGTTTTAATGTTAATGCTTCTGTAGTAGTGGTCAATTATGCATGATCAATTAATCTAACTTGGGATTTATATAATACAAGGTCCCAGAGTGATCACCCTGTTTAGCAAGCCGTTGTACCACAGTGCACTGGAAAATGTGTGACAAAAGTGACTGTATGGGTTTAGGGAAACTCTATGACTCTTTGTTCCTGTTAAGCTTCCATAAAGGAAGTGCAGTCCTAATTTAACTTCACTATTTTTTACAGGTTGCTAGGTATATAAGATTTTAACTTGTGGTATCTTGCTCTGTTCTTGCTTGTGACAGTACAATTGGGAAGCCAGCAAACATCTAAACTGTTACATGATTCCAGGAGACTGATGGGTGTTTCTGAATAACTGGTATGTAGTTGGATTACCTTATTCACTCATTACTTCCTGATTGTTCAGCGAGGATGACTTACCTGTAAGCCTGCTTGTCCGTGAGCTGAGTGGGGGTGGAACAGGAAGCTGATCTCCTCTATTTTATGCAAGTGACACTTACACTGGGCACATTTTTGCAGTGGCTCTCATCCTATCTCATCTCTGAAGTACAAGGTGTGATAGGAAGTGCTTAGCTTCTCCAAGCATTTATAAAATCGCTTTCAAGTGCTAGATAAGATTTCTGTGATAGCCTCTAGTTGAATTGTCTTAAGCAAATAATGGGCTTCACTGGGTCAATGTTTTAACAATGCAATAAACAAAAATCTCTGTTCTATAGGTCCACAGTACTCTTTTACAATCTTCCTAGGTAGGATTTGTTTGTACTGCTCTCTCCTTCCAATGAAGAAAAGAAGGAACTTTTATTATTTTTGACTTCACTACTCCAGTAGTGGAGGATATGGATTCTTTTTTATGGAACAATTTTTCTCAAGGGGATCTGTTAGATAGGACTCAGCATGCAAAATATTCACTATTGATTTTTACATGTAGGCCAGAGCCTACAGTCTGTTGAGAGGAAATCTATGCCTGGCATATAAGACATTGTCAGACATCACTCTGGTGGACCTCCTGCAGGTCCGCATAGCAAACACCACCAGAATTACCTGTTCTAATGACTTAAACTTAAATAGACACTGTCATTTACTCCTACTACTCAAACTATTTCTTTCTGTTATATTTTTCTTCACTTCTTCTAGACTCATCACTCCCATTATTTATATCCTCTTGTTGTTCTTTAGAAGAACTGCATGCCTTCAAGGAAGTCACCCTTGATCTCTCGCCTTCCTTTCTTATTTCTCCTTGCTAAACCAATTTCAGCCATGAGCTAGTCAACATCGATTCAGTACACTCAAACATCTCTTTAGTGTGTTTTTATTTTTCTATAGAAGGCTTTGCCAGCAAATAGATATGTATGTATGCAACAGTGAAGTCTGAAATTTGAACACCAGTCTGTGGCCTGTATTTGTATGCAAATTATAAATATTGTGGTATCTTAAAACAAAGAAATTTGTCCACTATAATAACTCCATTTTCTCAGACCACAGCAGTCCCACTGGTACTTTCTCCTTTAACTGGTTTCAATTAATTGTTTTTAGCGGTCTACTGTCTCCCTTCCTTAAGTTTGTTTCTCTTCTTGTGTAACCACTTTTGAATTCTCAGCCAGTATTTTTCCAGAGCTGAACTATTGCATTCTGGCTTACTTTCTTTTATTGTTTTGTTGGTCTGTGGACGTTGAGGTAGGCTTTTGGACTTTGCATTTCAAAGTCCATAGAAATCTCCTTACATTACACAGTTGTTCAGTCGCATACTTCTCAGCCGTACTGAATTACTTGGTATTTACTGGTTTTGTGGGCAAAATAATGGGGTGCCATGAATTCCAGAGTGGCCCCTTTAATTCTCAAATTTTTTTTATTATTTTTTGTATTACCACTTTAAATACAGGGGCATGTGTGGTGACATCGGCTACAGCCTGTTGGACTATTATGAACTATTTTGGAGGGAAATAGTGAACAGCAATGGCAGATGTAAATAATTTACCACATGTCCAGTCCCTGCATGTCAGGATGAGAAATGGGATTGGTCTTCAGCCTCCGGATAAGAAAAAATAATATCTGATATGCCCGTAATGTTGCTTATTGGCATTATAGCTTTACCCTTTTGGCAGGCCGCTCTATTCAGAAGAATAGTTAAAATGGAACTGTTTAATCTTTATGTATCTGCGTCTGCTGTAAGTCTGTTCAAGAGTGGCAGCTTATCTGATATGCAGAGAATGGAACTGTGAACTGTTTATCTGATATGCAGAGAATGGAAGGAGAACTGTGTTTTATCTGCTGGGAATTATCTACTGTAAGTCCAAGAGTGGCATAGCTTTTTTACTCTTTCGGCCCAGTTTATTTTTATTTGCTTCTGCTGTAAGTCCAAGTCCATAAAGTCTGTGGAACTGCTAGTAGTTAGAAGAGAACTGTGTGCATTTTTAGTTCATGTCCATAGTTTGTTGTATTTCAGATTTTATGGAACTGAGTGCTAGCTAGCTTGTGTATTGATATGCAGATAATGGAACTGTAAATTTTAGTGTGTTGATATGCACAGAATGAAACTATCATTTTTAGTTGACTTCTGTAGTTTTAGTTTACGTTCATAGTTTGCTGTATTTTAGATTTTATGGAAATGCTAGGCTAGCTAGCTTGTGTGTTGAAAACCACAAATTTTATGAGGAACAAACCAACAGTGCAAGGTGAAAATCTTGACTAAGAGGTATGACATTAAATATTATGTTTTCCAGGATTTAAGACCAAGTTTAAACAGAGGGTATAAGTTTTCTATTCACAGATTATTAGGCTAACAACCGGTGGGGGGGGGGGTTAAGCCTAACCACGTTTTCCCACGTTTTTGTACGGAGAATCAAACAAGCAGGCATGAATCCACCCAAAACAAGAGTGTTCAAAGTTTTTAAAGTGGTTATCAAGTGTCCGTTTGTTCCTTTTGTCCAGGTCGCTGTTTGCCAATCTTTCCATTTATTTAGTTATAAAAAAGTTACTAGATACATCCATTTTGTTCCATTAGGAGTTCATTCATCTTATCTTTTTATGCATCTTCACTACTTGCTGCAAAGTTTTGTTGACAAGTTGCTGTATTTTGTTTGTGAAAATGATGTATGGCATTAAAACAATTAGCAGTTAGTTAGCAGGTAATTAACAGGTTGTGGTTCAGTGCCAGTTTTATTGCTTCTGTATTTTAGACGTCATGTTTAGTTCATGTCTGTAGTTTACTGTATTGCAGATTTTATTAACTGCTGTGTTTTATCTGCTGTAAGCACATCATTCCAAGTTTTTGCAGATTTTAGTAACTGCTGTGTTTTAGCTGTTATAAGCACACCATTCCAAGTTTATTTTGCTTCTGTATTTTAGATGTCATATTTAGTTCATGTCTGTAGTTTGCTAAATTGCAGATTTTATTGACTGCTGTGTTTTACCTGCTGTAAGCACACCATTCCAAGTTTGTGTGTGTGTGTGTGTGTGTGTGTGCGTGTGTGTGTGTGTGTGTGTGTGTGTGTGTGTGTGTGTGTGTGTATGTGTGTGTAAATGCCCCAGTATCTTAGGTACAAGGAGCAAGAGACTGAATTCCCTACCCATACCACCACCTGTGTGCAATGTTTGGCTCATACTTCTGGTGTGTTTCTCTTAAAATGTGTGGTTTTCTAGCAAATTTGTGAGAAATGAATTCACTAAATCATGATAGCCATTTAAGTTTCAGTATTCCTATCTTTCAGGAAATGCATGGTAATTTGGTTACACAAAAATTTTATTCTAGCAACTTTCCAAGATTATATAAGCTATGTTTAAAATGTGTCCCTGGTTATTGGGCTTTTGTCCCCCAAAATCAGTTTTGGCTTTTTCCAGATTTCTTGAGCTGCAAAGCTGAGAGAGATAGTTGAGTGTCGAGTGGATTTTCCAAGGAGCTGAGAACTTCAGGGGAAGAGAAGTTTAGTGCTGCTTATGCCGAACCTGCTAGCGTTGTTAATAGTAAAACAGGTAGTATGTTTGGCTTTGATGCAGATGGCTGTGGGTTCTACTCCCACAGTATGTAGATGAATTGCTGATGCTATACTGTGCTGTACTTTTAAAAGCAGGGGATGCTACAATCCCGAGAATGTTCTCCTTTGAAGGACATGCCTAGTAACTATGAACCTGTTGGCTAACTAGTGCAATGCAAGCTTGACTAGAATTAAATCATCTCCTTTGAGGGAGATACCTAGTAACTATGAACCTGTTGGCTAACTAGTGCAATGCAAGCTTGACTGGAGTTGAATCATCACCATCAACCCCTCATTTTTTTCTGATTTTCTGCATGGGGTTCTGCTGCTGCTTGTCAGCTTTCAGCATCTCTCTCAATTTGATGCTGTTAATTTTAATTTCATAAAAGACAATTGTATTTTAATTTCATTAAAGACAATTGTATTTTAATTTTAAACACGTTCAAAGTTTGATACACGTTAAAATGTTTATATAAAACACTATTCTGGTTATATTTTGTGTTTAATATACTGTCTGTTCTTCAATTTGTGTTTGAATGATGGCATCCCACAAGTCCATTCCAGTGGGTGGGTTACATAATTATATGCAAATGTATGTTAATAAGCATACATATTTGTACCTATTTTTCATGGGCCATTGTCCAGATATTTGATGTTTCCAGGTTGAGAGGTATGGTCAAGTGCAATTGTTTAGTGTTATCACAATTAGTCATGTCAAGTTGATATTGGACTAACTCCCCTACTCAGACTGTGTCCTAGAGTAACAAAGCCAAGACATTCATCTACTAGCACAGATACCTTTTAAAGTGCATTGTTTCTTTTACTTATCTCTCATCAGATTTGTGGCTATTTACATTAAGTCACTGATTGTTTTTTCTGTCTCTTGACAAATTTTCAACATAACATATTTTTACAGACCTTAAATAATCTAGCGCCTGTAAGTAATAAAGGAGTAAAGCCCAACCACACACCATGTCTGACAAAGGAAACAAAAAAAGTCATGATAAAAGGGTTAAATCCTGAAAAAATGGTATAAAAATACAACTCAAAATGCCCTCCAGAAATTTAGACATTTTAAAAAACCTTGCAAATTTCTATGTCAAACAGGATAACCAAACATACTATGCCAACCTACAAGACAAACATATAAAAACCCCAAAGATTTTTGGCCATCACTAAATAAAGTACTCTACCCTGGCAAGACCACTAGTCCTTCTCCAAAAACAGACAATATGACAAACTCTATCCCTGCACAGTTTAATTCCTGCTTCATACAATCAATAGTATCTGTCTTGGACACTAACACATCTGCCTCCCTCACTCTACCCCTGTCCAATCAAAACCACCCACAGCTCTTAAGTTTTAGTCCAGTACCTACCTCACTCATAAGGAAGGTTTCCTTAAACTAAAAACTACTTCTGCAGCTATAGACCAGCTACCACCAGACTACCTACAAATGTCTGCAGATGTCATAGCCTTCCCTGTGTCCATACTAATTAATAGGTCCCGAGCAGAAAGATACAGCCCATCACTGGGAAAAAATACTACATCATACCACTGCACAAAGGCAGTACATCTACAGAGTTTAATAATTACAGACTGATAGCGATTCTCTCCCCCTCTCCAAAATATCAGAGAAATGCATCCATATGCAGGTAATGCAATACCTAACCTCAAATAACCTGATCTCAGAAGCACAGCACGGTTTTAGGCCCGAGCACAGCACCAGTACTGATCTATTACTCTTTACCAATATAATAAACTGACATAGAAATGATGGTCTGCTTGTGTTCACCATCTTCTCAGACTTGTCACAGGCATTTGATACTGTCTCACACCAGCAACTGCTCATTAGAATAGGGCTTACACAATTCTCCTTGTTGTGGTTCGTACTCATCTGGTGTCTCTCAGGACTTTATCTTGGGTCCTCTACTATTTAATATATTTATTAATGACCTCCACTTACCATGCTAGTTTAGTTCAGTATGTAGATGACTCAGCATTAATATGTGGAGCATCAACAATAAATAAGCTCCAAGACATTACCCAAACATCTTTCTCCTCTGTATAAACCTCACTCAAAGAATTAAACCCCCTTGTCAGTCCCAAGAAAACTAAGTTAATGCTTTTCACCTCAAAAAGTCACCAAAATCAAATGCAATCTTTTACTATAAAATCAGCAAATAATACTGTCATTGAAACATTATAACTTACGTAAACTTCCAGCCGTTATAATAGATGACAGTCTCAGATATGACCACCATATGCTGCACACAATAAAATCCATACACCAGAAACTAGGCTCCCCCATTTTTAATTTCTCCAAATCTTTTGGGTTTCTAATAGTAAGACAGGAATGGACCCCATTCCTAAGTCAAAGTATGATTGAAGCTCATGAAATTACCATTGTTTCAGTCTTTGGTGTCAGCCAGAAGTGCTCTTCTCAACACCTGCAATGTGCCCAGTAATGACTCCTACAATTTGTATGGAGTTACATGTATTGGTAACATATCTAAATATGATTGTAGATTCTTTTAAATAAGACCCATTGCTCCTACTACTATTGGAACTGTCTGGGTATCTTTCATCCACATTGCTCTCTTTTCTGCCTGCAAATCCTGATACTTTATGACTTTGTATCTCTGTATGCAAGACACTGTAGTCACTGAGTGTAGCAATTTCAATGATGAATGCTATTTTTGTCTTCTTTTCATGGACCACTATATCTGTTTTTCTCGCATCTATCTTTTGAACTGTTGGCAATGGGTGATCTCATTTGATGTAAACTTTATCATTTTCTGTAATTCTTTCGGGATCATGTTTCCAGTGTTTTTCAGCTACTTCGGTATTATTATGTTTGCACAATCCCCAGTGCAACAGTCTTGCCGCATTATTATGCTTTTCAGTATATAGTCCTTCTGCCATTAGTATATCACAACCAGCAACAAGGTGTGCAACTGTTTCCAATTCTGTTTTACAAAACCTACATTTGTCTGTTTCTCCCACATGTTCAATGTACTTTGTAAACCAACTTTATAGGATCAATGGATTCCTTACAGACACTGCAAGAAAAACTCTAGCCACAACCTTCTTACTGCTGACTCTGTTATACACCATTGCTATCCTAACAAACATAAACAATACTCAAAGAAACGTATCTCCTGCTACAATAAAATAGTTAAATTTGCCATCATTCTCCCTCATAGGACCTGCCATTGTCTTAGCTTAAAACAATTAAACTGTCTTGAAGTGCACAACTGTAACATATTCACAACTGACTACAGCACACAAACTCATTCATCATCCAGAAAAATGCCCTGCACTACAAAACTTATTACTACATTACTGTTCCAGCAAGAGACCTCCATTCTAGTAACAAATTCTTATTACTTACAAATAAGTCAAATAATGTTGCAAGAGACACGGTCTACTCCCAATGCATTGTTAAACTCTGGAATAGTATCCCCATGCAAATAAAACTCCCTGAAAAACTCAGCAGTTTTAAACCACTGCTTAAACAACATTGTAACCAATCCTGGTCCTGTGAATGCTCATCACAGGGTTAAAACGTTTTTGTTGTACACTACTATCCAAATAGTGTCCTTAAATATAATATTCTCAACATTTTACTGAAATGACAAAATAATTTTTATACATAACTGCTGCCTGTACAATCCATTAAGTTGCATGTGTGCTTTCTCTTTAGTAACTTCCACCTCTGTAAAATCTTAGAATGTATGTGCATAAATGTAACTACTGTTTGTGTATAAATGTAAATAAAACTGTAACTACTGCTTGTGTATAAATGTAAATAGAAATGTAACTATTGTTTGTGTATAAATGTTAGTAGAACTGTAACTACTCTGTGTTTGATGGGAACTTAGTTTAATGGAATCTAAACAAATGGAGCTTTTCTCCCCAGGCCTTCACTGAAAATGGGTAACTAACTAACTAACTAACTAACTAACTAACTAACTAACTAACTAACTAACTAACTAACTAACTAACTAACTAACTAACCAACTAACCAAATAAATAAAATAAATAAACCAATAAAGCTTGCCTATGATATAAATAAGACCTGCTCGAGGGGACAGGTATGTATACCAGGGACTACCCTGTCTCTGCAATAAACTTCTCATCCATGCAAAGCAGAGGTCTTCCCTAGCCCAATTCAAGTTTAACTTGGACAATTGGATAGGGAACAGGAAATTCATCCTTGGTTTGGCACCTATGTCTCTAATGGACACAGGCTGCATGTGTATGGTTAATTTCCCAGGACATTGATTGTAAATGCTTCATCTCCCAAGCCCCTACTTACACTTATCAAGGGTACCAGAATTTGTCCGAAATTTGGGTGCATGGCCAGGCTTATAACGGCCCTTGTGCTCATTAGCCTAGTAAACACCCATGAAGGCTTTGGTAACCACCATTTCATATTCTGAGACTTGTTACTGCGAGCCCTGAGACTTGTTACTGCAAGCCCCAGAATAGTGAGACTGAAATGTGTACTTATTATACTAAGTCTGAGACTGCTGATTCTTGGGGAATTCCCTTTTGTCTGACTTATGATGATGCAACAACTGAATGTAAACAAAGAAGGAAACAACAACTGATTTATCTAGAGGAAACATTTTCCTTATATACTTTCCAGTGCTTTTAATGGATACGATATATACGGGCGAGTTTGAATATACTAAGTATTATGTAGGTATTGCTTTAAATGCTATGAATCTTTCAAACAGATACATGTTTGCTAGTTTTGTATCCATTGATTATTGACGCCAAACTTTAAATATAAGGTGAGATAAGGTCAGTAAAAAAATGTTCTGAAGAAGCCCACTATACCTGTGGTTGAAAGCGCTCAACCATTTGTGTGTTTTTATCATTTGTGACCTTTATTTGTGTTAGTGGAATAAATCTTTTGTCTGAAGTAGAGGTGGTCGTGCACTTATTGGTTAGTCCATGACTGTGAGACTATCGGTTGTTGTTTCCTTCTTTGTTTACATTCAGTTGTTGCATAGAGTCATAGACATCACTGGTGTTAATTCACCCAAAGAAACTGCAGAGGAGAAGGAGGACATGTCTAAATTGCGTGAAGAGATTGTATCGTTTGAAATCAGCAGGCTGTTTGAGCTGTTTCACAACATGCACCATACAAGTACTGCCACTGATTCACCTGTTGTTTCAAAATGTAATCACAAAGATAATGCTAATTATGGACATATTAGTAATAGCAAACCTACCCAGGATAGCCGGCAACAGGATCGGAACATTCCACCTAGCCATACGAAAAGTCCTGTGAGAAGGGTGGTTTCCTTACATCCAGCAAAGAGTGATATAGACAATGACAGTTTTTCCATCCCCAACGGACAGGATGAAGGGGTTCGATGCAATCCTAAGGAAACAGCCAATATTTTAGATATCACTGAGCCTTTAAACAGTAGTAAAATTAACATTACCAATTTTACCTTTGATTTTTCCATCTATGATGTGGATGAGGAGGCGAAACGCACTGACACTAAACCGAAGAGATTGTTTCCATTAAAAACATATTCTACAGCTACCAACAGCTCAACACAACACAACAAAGGTGCTCTTTCTTCTAATACTCATCCTGTTAGCCATACAGGAAGAGTTGGTACATTATGTAAAGACAAACAACTTAATACTTTTTTAACTACAGATTATAACTTTGATAAAATGACACAGAATCAGGAAGATATCCCCATTAATTCGGAAGATATGGGGAGTCTTAAAGATATGATATATTTGTTGGGCAAAAAATTGAAAGGAATAAATGGACTAAGCTGACAATGCATACTTGCATAAATGTATTACTATGAAAATAGTCCCAATGGGCCTGAGATTTTTTAAAGTACCTATGGGTTTAGTCTTGACTGACAATGGTATTGATGAATTTAATCAATTTTTTAATGAATGTGGTTTCAATTTTATGAGAATGCTTATCAAAAACAGTGATGAGAAATTGTGTAAATTAGTACAGGAAACTGAAATTTTAAACACTAAAATAACCAATGATTTATTATTTTCAGAATGGGATAGATTATACACCAAGCAATTCAACCTAGCAGAGAAATGGATACAAAATATTTGTGCAAGAAAGCACAAAAAAATTTTAAGAGATTTAGAACACTACAATAAGGGTTTGGTTTATAACTGGCACAGGGAGAAAGGAAAAGGAAAATATGCAAACAAAACATTTCATAAGGAAGAATTAGAAGGTAATTTTCAGGATAGTAAACAACAATATAACAATGAATCATATTTTCAGAGGGACGACACTCTGCAAGGACAGCCATACAGGAACAGATATCAGCAGCAGCATCAGACACCAATAAGAACCAAACAGAAGCAATGGTGGAGGAACAAACAGTGGTAGTAAATAAAGTGTTAGACGGACATGTTGTACACAAAGGAATTGTAGTCAAGGACAATATACACACATATAATAACTTTAATATTTACAATTTTTCAAGCTTTCATATACCCAAATCACATTTCAATCTATTGGCTAAGGGTATGAAATACATACCAAATCCACATTTTGATTTGGTGGATTGTTTATGTGAGTTTAAAAAAATTATTAGGAAGATAAATCTTGCTATGTTATTCAAAGACAAGCCAAAGATGCATCAAACAACTACTATTAATAACAACAATATTGACAGTATGACAAAAAAAAAGTACTTTTATACCCCCTAGTCACCCTATGGTGGACACATATGAGAAAATCGGGACAAGAGAGATTTATCAAATGTCCAATAATTTTAATAAAGTAAATTTTATAAGCAATTTAATGGAAGATGAAGGGAATACATTAAAAACTTTACAAAAGGATACTAACATTAGGGTGATGAAGCTGGATAAGGGGGGTGGTGTAGTCATATATGACAGTATTGAATACACCAAAAAAATGTATGACATTCTAACTACTCAGGTAACTATGAATCAATTTCCATCAATGAGATTAATATAGCCTACCATGGGCTTTGGATATATACAATGTAATATTTTTTCTTTTTGGTGGCTATTCATCAGATTGTCATACCTTGTCTATGTATAATAGTCAGCTTAACAGTTCAGGTTAATTTTAATGTTTTTTATTGATTTTTATTGACTATTTTTTTATGGTACTTGTTTCAGTACCCACTTTTTTTAAAGTGCATAGACACATATATTATTTTTTCATAGTGTATAGATATATATAGTAGTTTTCGGAAGGAGTTATGATTTATCTAGAGGAAACATTTTCCTTATACACTTTCCAGTGCTTTTAATGGATATGATATATACGGGCGAGTTTGAATATACTAAGTATTATGTAGGTATTGCTTTAAATGCTATGAATGTTTCAAACGGATACACATTTGCTAGTTTTGTATCCATTGATTATTGGCGCCAAACTTTAAATATAAGGCGAGATAAGGTCAGTAAAAAATGTTCTGAAGAAGCCCACTATACCTGTGGGTGAAAGCGCTCAACCATTTGTGTGTTTTTATCATTTGTGACCTTTATTCGTGTTAGTGGAATAAACCTTTTGTCTGAAGTAGAGGTGGTCGTGCACTTATTGGTGAGTCCATGACTGTGAGACTATGACTTATGATGATGTCATAGTTGTTATGTATAAGTTCAGATGGGGAGATGTAGGTGGCTTGCTCCACCCTACAAAAAGCAAACTGAAATGAGAACAGTGATTCTCTAAATTTTCTGTACTCCTGCATTTTTGAACTTTTTTCCCATAAACACTGGTCTCACACTTAAAGAGTGCTGTAATTAAAATAAGGAATCAATAAATGAAGCTGCCCAATAAAGTGGTGATGCTGTTTTGAGGGCTGTTGGCAATAGAGGGGAAAGGGTAGTGTACATGACTGAGCTGCTTTGGAGGTGGGAGAATACATCACATGACTCCACCAAATGTCCACCCTGCAGATAAAACCACTAGGCCATAATGGGAGGAGAGGTAGTAATGACATCTCATTACAGGAGATTTCAGTGCAACACACAGGGGGAGTTTCACATTTCTGAAATCCTTTGACAGTGAGTCATTTGACATTTTACTGTATATTGATTCCAAAAATGTTCCCTGGGATTCATGAAACTTGCGCCAGGTGCAGGCATAGCGTTGGCGATCTAAGACCAAATATGGCCACCGAGCGATTCAGGTACGAGCTGTTTCCATGTGCACTACCTGCGTATGCCACGGCTGCACAGCTCCCAGTGCATGTATGCTAATTACCCCATGTGCAGCAGTGTAGCATGCAAATGAAGGTATATAGTGATTCATGAAGTGGTGCAGGTGTAGTGTAAGCATGCAGAAATGTAAACTGAAAAAATGGTTTACATTTTTTCAAACATAAAATCGGAGCCATGACAGTGGAACAAACTCACATATTATACTGTTAATATATGCCAATGGATAAATATATAGCCATTGGCATAAAAAAAAAAAAAAAAACATGCACGATACATAAAAAAGAACATTTAATTTCATGGCCACACTAACGCGAAGTAAATTTGCAGTGCATCAGTGTGCAAACGGGATCACAATGAAAATATATTTATATGTAACAAAACTGCAATGTAACACATTTCATGAATTCCCCATAATAGTCAATGGCACGCATGCTACACCACACCATGGCAAAAGGGTTGCTAAGGGGCTGTGACAGTGTTCTGCATGGTAACTAGTCATTAGTAGTCAATGCCATGCAAATTAGACAAGTAATACTAAATCACAAAATCCCTGCCGATGTAAGGATGTACCTCACAGCGTAGTGGTACAACACAGAGGTATGGCCTGGAGATAAAGATGACATCAAGAGAGGGGTGCACCACCTTAGCTGTAAGCACATTGGAGCATTGCTAATCCGGTTTGCCTGTTGCTAAGCAAAGCCGCAGGACAGGGGTGTGTTGAAGTCACCATAGGTTTGCTTAGCTGAGAGCACACAAGATAACTGAATGTGCATGTGAGCATGGATGAAAACGCGCTCGAAACCCAGAAAACGGCTGTATGTGGCACGCACCAGAGCTAAAACAGGAAGGATACGGGAAGAAAATAAGGAAATGCGGCAGCATGATAATTGGAGTACAAATGAGTAATTAACACCTAGGAACCCACAGTGGGCCATTGACAACAGCTAACAACCTGCAGAACAGAAAAGTGGAGGTGCCGTACTGCAAAGAGAAGAGAACTGTCACAGAAGAACAAAGCAAACTTGCTGTACATCAGCTACATAACACATACACAATCCTGGTTTGGGAAAGTACAAAACAAGAAAGCAGGTAGCTGGATGCATGCCTGACAAAGGGAGGGGAATCGGGTTGAAAAGTGAAGTAAAGGGCAATAGATGAATCACAGTAGCCAAGCGTAAGTCAATACCAAAGGCCACACAATAGCAGTACCTGCTGTAAAACACATAATTAAGATACCTTGCAGCTGGAATTGCACATACACACCCAATTACACCTGCAGCATCCATAGCACAATAGTATAAAGTGTGAAAGCACCTCACACACACTTGTGTATTCCCAGACACTCTGCACCATTGGTGTATACAGACGGGAAACTTTTAATATGTACATGTTAGAGGCTGCCATAGCTTTGATTCACCAGCATGTGTTGGAGACTGAAGGTGGTTTGGAGGATGATGCTGACAACTATCTCAGGCAGTGGAGGAGGAGAAGAGTGTTCAGACCCAGGGTAACCTGGCAGGGGCTACATGATCTGGAGATAGTAGAACATTACAGGGTGGACAGGGACACCATACAGCAACTTGTTGAGTTGTGCCAGCCTTGCCTCAGAGCCAGAAATAACAGAGGGGAACCCATCCCAGTGGACACAAAGGTATGTGTAAGCTTGAGAATACTAGCCACAGGTACCTTTCAAAGGCCAACTGGGGATATCATGGGGATCTCAAAGGCATCAGCATCCAGGGTACTCCACCAGTTCCTGGATGCCATGTTACCATATGCCAATGAGCACATATACTTCCCCCAAATGCAGAAGGAGTTGGCCAGCAATATGTGTCTCTTCCATCATGTGCAGACTACCCAGAGGTACTGGGTGCAATAGACTGCATGCACATACACATCAAGTCACCACCCTATGAGCAGGGTAGGTGCTACATAAACCACAAGGGATACCCCTCCATCAACTGCCAGGTCATGTGCAATGCCCAGGGCATTATCATGGATGTGTGTGCTGGCAGCCCTGAAAGCTATCATGACTCCCACATATGGCATGCCTCACAGCTGTATCAGGTATTTGCTGGGAGGACATCCCATATGGCCAGTTGGTGGGGGATGCTGACTATGCACTGGAACCGTGCATGATAACTCCCATCAGAAATGTACACACACCCATGCAAGAACGCCATAATGAGGCACACGCAGAAACCAGAATCATCATAGAGCGTGTGTTTGGGATGCTGAAATTACAGTTCCGTTGCTTGGACATATCTGGTGGAGCCTTGCAGTACTCTCCAGGCATGTGTGCCTACATCTTCATAGTATGTGCCATGCTACACAATATGATCCTGCGAAAGCAGGTGCAGCAGGGACAGAATGGTGAAGGCCCTCACAGTCCACCACCATTGCCAAGGGCCCCACAGGCACAGAGGGACTCAGACCATGAACACCCTGTGCCAGCCACAGTAGGCAGACAGAGGCGTGCCCAGTATGCCCATGCCTTGGCAAAGAGGGAACGTATAGCACACACACTGACAGTGTAGGCATCTATGGACTGACACCCTTCTCCACCTGCACACACAGCAAATATGGATGGCACACACACACGACCACCTGTAAATTGTCATGTATAGGTGGTCTACTGTGTGCATCCTACATAGGTATGCCTCAACTACTGTACACACAACTGCCATTGGCACAATGTAAGTCAACACCTTAACATTAAATTAAGCTATCAGCATGTGTCAATACTTTATGTATAGGTTCATAGGTACATAGGTAGTTACATGCCTAACTGCCCGAGGCCATTCATAAGCCTAGCCAAAATGCATCTGCTGTAGCCACCCCATTGATTAACCAACTGTTCCTCTGTGGAGCAGAGCCAATTGTGGGATCCCTGGGGTGTATCCACTGTTCCCCACCCACTGTACAAGGATTCCCTGTAGTGTTAGTGAGGGGCTCCATATAATGTAATCAGGGATGTAGTTCCAAAGCATGGGGAGTATCTGTGACAGGAATCTGTCACTCCAGCATCTTCCAGTTATGGTTGTGGCAAGGTGTAGCTCATTACAGTGTGTGGCTCACTGTGACATGGATGCCCATAGGTGGAGCATATCCATTAAGCTTGACTTGGACATGGCTTTGTTGGCCAGCAAGTATCATCTCTGAGTAAATGAGATGCCACTGAGTAATGCAAGAGTTTATGCAGTCTGGCAGCATAGGACACATGTCTGAGGGCATTATTCCTCTTGGCGAGGTATGTTCATGGCCCTTCCAGCTGTTGGATGTGTCTTCTGAGGTACATCCAAAATGGGTTATCATACTTGATGATGTGATTTATGAGTGATGAGTAAAGGGGCACAATAACCTCAGTCTGTTTAGATGTGAACCCTTAAGTAATCAGATGGCCTACATAGATGGATGTCCTAACTACTTCGCAGATATGATTGTCAAAGGAGAGATCACTATCTAATGTAGTCCCCATATACCCATCACGTCGTCTGAATTATAGTGTCCGCCACTCATGTGTTAATCAGTATGTGGCCTTTAGCTGGAGGCCATGACTCTAACACCCTGTGTTGGTCTATGTGAGGCCCATCGGGACTGTCAGTTATGGCTCCCAGTCTGCAGTAATCGCCAAAGATGGTCTGCTGTAGTCCACCTGTGTTAGCCCGTACCTCTGAGAAGTATATGGCAAACAGTAGGGGTCCCAGGACTGAGTCCTGTGGGACACCAGTTGTGACTGGTCAGGAGTTGGACCTGGAGGCTGCTAGGCTTACCATGTGGGTTCTGTGTGTCAGCCTGTTGGCAAACCAACCTGTCATGTATGGGTGTATGTACTGGTTGGTGAGTGTAGAAATAATACCTGAGTGGGGAATGGTGTCAAAACCCTTGGCAAGGTCCAGGTAGTATGTGTGAACTACCACACCCCACACCTAAAGTCTAGGTGACTGTAAGATGTCAAACAGGTTCAGTAGGCATGATCTGCACTCAATCAAGCTGACCTGGGTTGGGTCAAGTGTCTGCAGGTTACCATTGTCTACGTTAATGAGTGCCATGAGGATGCGCTCCATAGCCGTGCAGATCAGGCTACTCAGGCTTATGGGGTGGTAGTTACCATGGGCAGTTGTGTCACCACCTTGGTGGAGTGGAGTAGCTGTTGCCATTTGCCACTGAATGGCCATGTAGCCTGTGTAGAGGCTAATGTTCATAGGTTCATAGGTTCATACTAGTCTATCTGCCCTAGGGCATTTATAAGCCTAGCCAGAGTGTGTGTGGCTTTCACCACCCCTTAGGATGAGAATACTATACCCATTAGTTTGCTGTGCCTCTGTCCAGCAGTGATACAGAGATGATTCCCAGGGTAAACCTACGATCTCCCATCCACTCGTCAAGATTTCTCTTGAACAGAGTCAGTGAGGGGCTCTGCCTCACATGGACTGGGATTCTGTTCCATAGTGTAGGGAGTCTCTGGGTGATGAATCTGTCCCTCCAGCACGTCCTATTTATATCCGTGTTGAGGTTTAAGTCTCTTGCTCTCGTGGCTCTGGTGGATTTGGATTTTTTGAGGTGGAGCATGTCCATTAATTCCGGGTTGGACATGGCCTTGTATGTCAGGCACAGATCACCTCTGAGCAGACAGTATGCGACTGAATAGAGCTGGAGTTTCTTCAGTCGGGCATCGTATGACATATGTTTGAGCCCCTTTATCCTTTTGGTGAGGAACTTTTGGGGTCTTTCCAACTGCTGCAGGCGGGTAAGGTACATTCCGAATGGGGCATTGTACTCAATCATTGGTCTGATAAGTGAAGAGTACAGGGGTACAATGACCTCTCCTGATCTGGATGTGAATCCCTTCATGATCAGGTGGGCAATGTAGAAGGTCTTCCTAACCACTTTGGCAATGTGAGTGTTAAAAGAGAGGTTACTGTCAACATGGGTCCCCAGGTCCCTGATAACTTCTTCCGTGTTTAATGGATTACCACTTATGTGGTAATTAGGGGTTACCTTGTTTTTCCCAAAGGGTATGACTATACATTTTTTGGCATTTAGCTTAAGGCCATGGCTCTGGCACCAGTTATCCATTTCTATGAGACCTTTCTGGAGGATGTCTGTGTCTGATGGAGTGTCAATTATGGTGCCCAGTTTGCAGTCATCTGCAAATTTTGTCAGCCACAATGCCCCTATGTTTGCCTGGACTTCAGAAAAATAAATGCTGAACAAGAGGGGCCCAGGACTGAGCCCTGTGGGACACCGCTCATGACCGGCTTAGAGTCTGACATGGCACCAGCAACTCTAACCCTGTGTGTTCTGTCCTTGAGCCAGTTTGCAACCCATCTTGTGACATATGGGTTTACATCTAAGCTGGTGAGCTTTTCTATGATGCCGAGTGGGGTATTGTGTCGAACGCTTTTGCTAGGTCAAGGTAAGCTGTGTGAACTGCCTTACCCTCATCAATGGCCTTAGTGACTGTTTGAAAAGTCGACCAAGTTCAAGAGGCAGGATCTGCCCTTGACAAAGCCAAATTGGGTAGGATCCAGTGTCTGTAGGTCCCCAATGTCTTTATTTATGAGTTCCATTATGATCCTCTCCATAGCTTTGCAGACAAGGCTCGTCAAGCTTATGGGCGGTAATTTCAGGGTCCGTAGAAGCACCGCCTTTGTGGAGTGGGACCACAGTTGCGTCGCCATTCTTTGGGTGCGTATCCTGTAGTAAGGCTAAGATTAAACAGCAGTCTTATGTGTGGGTTTAGTTCCTCATTGAGTTCTGTAGCACACAGCCGGGGACACCGTCCGGTCCCATTGATGCTGTGTTTTTTTGCTTTAGAGAGAGCAGCTCTCACCTGGGCATCTGAGATGTTTGGGAGGCTAGACTCTGGTGGGATAGATATTTCTCCTTTTGGGGAGGGAGAAATTTGCACTGAACCTGTCTGCCAGTATGTTGGCAATGTCTGTGGGTTCAGTGATTTTTTTATCATTTTGGACTAATTCTGAGCATATCTGGGAGTTTCCACCCAGGTTTCTAAGATAGCTAAAGAAGGCTTTATGATTGTCTTTTGTGTCTTTAGCGATTTTTCTCTCAAAGTTGGCCTTGGATGATTTTATGAGTGATCGTAATTTTTTGCTAGTATTGATCAGAGATGCCTTCCCATTTATGGATTTTGCTCTGTCATGTAGTAGCTTTCTCCTCTTGTTGTAGAGTTTGTTTATGGCTGGAGTCCACCAGACCAGGCGCCTGCCTTTGGTGGAAAGGGTCTTGATTTTATTAGGGATTGCTTGATCCATACATTCCTGGAGGTGCTCGTAGAAGGCATTTGTACGGGTTTCAGCAGCGTGGGTTGTGGTTTCCACTGGCTCGGGGGCCTTGAAGGATACCACTCCAGTCTTAAGAAGTGTGAAGTTTGCTTTTGAGAAGTTCTTCACTGTGGTCTTTTGTTGGGGGTGGCGGCGGGATGTGGATCTCCAGTGAGATTAATTTATGGTCTGATCTCACCAATGAGGGATATACTTCCAGTGTGGAGCATTTTGTCCCCATGTTTGTGATGATCAGGTCTAGTATATTTTCTCCTCTTGTGGGAATGGTGACTAGTTGTTCCATAGCATTTGAGTTTATGAACTCAAGGAACCTTTGGGCTAGGGTGTTGGGGCTTGAGTAATGTTCCCAGTCTATGTTTGGGTAGTTGAAGTCACCCAATATGATGGTGTTTGGAGAGACATTTTAAACTCTCCAGTGTCTTCAGGAAGGCTGTGTGGGTTTCCTGAGTTTGAGAAGGTGGTCTGTAGCATGTTACAAACTGCAGGGCAGTTTTACCTATGGTTAATTGTACCTGGATGGTCTCCGATGCTCCGTGCATTGCCACTAACCTGGAGGTGTGGGTATCCTTTATGAATATGGATACTCCCCCTCCTTTTGTGGTTCCATCCAGATTTTGAGGCCGGAACGCATAATATGAGGTATAACCTGATAGTGCTGGGGTGCTCTCAGGAGCCTTGAACCAGGTTTCAGTCACAGCACAGACATCGATGTTCTCCATACTGAGGAGGGCTTCGAGGGCGTGCATCTTGAGGTTTAGACTTCTGGCATTGAGCAGTATTACCCTTAGTTATTGTTATATTAGATGGGGGGGGTCACTTTGTCTTGTAGTGTCTGCAGGATGCAGTCTGGGACACCATCTGCCTCCACTGATGCTCTGTCATGCCATTTGAAAGGGCCATTACCACCTGTATGTCTCAGATGTCTGGGATACTGAATGTTTTGGGTATTGTTGTGGGCCCTGTAGGGGGTGAAGCTTGCTCCAAATGTATAATCAAGTGTGTTGGTGATATCAGTTGGGTCAGTATATTCAGTGCAATATTGCACCAGCATAGTGCAAATCTGTGTGTTACTGCTTATATCCTTTACATAGCCAAAAAAGCCTTTGTGGTCATATTCCAAATCCATGCCTATTTACCTGTGGATGTCAGCCTTGGATAATTACATGAGTAACATAAGTATCTTGCTAATACTGGTCACGGATGTCTGCATGTCTTGGGATTTGCTGTTGATCTGGGCTACTGTCCTACTTCTGTTGTATAGCCTGTATAATGCAGGGGTTCAGCAGACTGGTGTCCTTGTGTAGGAGTAGTGAGTCCTGGTTTACCATTGATGGCACAACCCATACATCTTTGTAGGTGCTTACAGAGTGCATTTGTAATTCTGTCTGTATCTTGAGCAGTGTCATCCCTTATTGTGGGGGCTGTGAACCCTCCCACCTCTGTCATTAGTTCTGTGAATTTAGCTGTAGGAAAGGTATCCACTGTGTGTTCCTTGGGTGGAGGAGATGATTGGGAGTGGAAATCATCAGTGAATAGTTCATGGTCAGATCTAAACAGTGACCGGTTTACCTCAGCTGTAGTGCACCTGTTGCACATGTCAGTGATTATCACTTCTAGTATGTTTCCACCTCTTGTTAGTCCATCTACCAACTGATACAGGCCATATGAGGTGATAAATCCCAGGAAGTGCTGAGCCTGGAAGTGAATGCTCAAGTAGGTTATCCAGTTAAGTGTAGGGTAGCCGACATTGACAAATAACAGGGTGTCTGGTATAACTGTCATGTTTACCACTGTCTCAAGATAGTTGTAGTGGTGCTCCTGGGTCATGGAGGATTGTCTGTAGAAGCTCACAGTTTGCATTGCAGTCGTGGCTGATGCTAGCTGCACATAGATAATCACAGAGGTATCATGCTGCCCCACTAACTTGGAGGTGTAGGTATCCCTGATGAATATGGATACACCCCCTTCATGTCTGTGCCAGTCCATGTTCAGTGGCTGAAATGAGTGTTATGGGTTGTAGTCTGGTAGTGCTGGTGTGCTCACAGGAGCCTTATACAGGTCCCATTCACAGAACAGATGTAGATGTTGTCCATACTGAGGGGTGTTGTGAGTGCGTGCATGTTGTGAGTACTACCCCTGGTGGTGAGTAGCCTAACCCTCATTGATTCTGCTATTGTGCAGTTCATAGAGGTGAGATTCACTTCTGAGACCTGCCTAAACATGGCATCATGGGGGCGCCAATAGCCTTGCCCAGCATTCCAAAGCCTTAGGCTGGCACATGCAAGTTGGTATGGCATTGTTGCAGGCATGTATCCCATCGGTGCTTGTGTCCCATCTTTCCTGCAGGTAACCTACTGGTAAGCAATACAAAGCCTGAAACCTATACAAGTCCACTAGCTTCCAAGATAGGCTTTTAGAGTGGTTATGTATCAGTTGTCTGTATGCTATTGCTGTACTTAACTGTTGTCTGACTACATGGTGATTTTACAGTGTATATTGTGATCTGAAAACTCTGTATAATTGCATATGATGTTGGAGATGGCCTGCACTGTAGAGGTTCACAGATAGGTAGTAGGCTATCTGCCCAAGGGCATTTAGAAGCATAGCTATAGTGTGGTGGCTTTATCTGCACCATTGATGAAGTAATTGAGCCTCTGTCAAGCAAAGCCAATGAAGTGATTCCAGGCAGAGTTGCTGGAAGCTGTTGAAGACTGAGGTGCTGTAGGGTGATAAGGGCACATAGTGATCTCAAAAGGGCATGTTAACATGACAACCCAACAACATACAATTTCCCCAACAGGTCTTGCAGCTATAAAACTGGAGTGGCTCCTCCACACCCTGGCTGTATGTTTCTAGGACACATGATCCCAGTGGTGTATATACTGTTGCCCAGTCACACATCAAGGTTTCCCCTGAAGTGTGTCAGTGAGGGGCTATGCCAAATGTAGTTAGTATGCTAATGTATAGTCTTTCAATTCATGTGTTATGTCGGTATTTCGAGAAGCTCACTGGGTGTGGGTTGCTCCACCTGTTGTGTAGCCAAGCTAACACATAGGATTCATGGACATAGGAAATAGGTAGAAGGAATGTTAATGTCAATAGTGTAATGGCTACAGCATCTGCATAATATCTGTGCAGTTGTGGTTCAAATCCCAATAAAGTCAGAGATGTTTTACATGTTACATAGTATACCTTAACCACAGCTTGCATATATAGGTAGTATTCCACAGAATAATAAACATTTGGAATACACATAATCCCATGTGTGCTGGAGAGTACAGTTAACAGACAATGTAATGTTATGTAAGCACATAGTGAGATGTTACGTCACTGAAATGTATATATCCTGAGTAGTTAGCAGAAGTGGCCATATTTGTGTGCACAGGTTGTAGGATGTGAAGTTTGTTTAACTGTGTACAACCACTGGTATAATGTCTCACAAACACCTTTAAACCTGCTTACAACTGCTTAAATTAGCCTTACTCTGTAGTAAAACATATCTAATGCATCGCAGGTGTTGAACCCTGAACCATGCACACCATAATCATGGGACCTAACACTAAGCCATCTAATCTGTATACATGGTAAGTGGTCATTAGACTACACCTTATACTACAGGCATTTCACAGTACAGACCACAAATGGGACAGTCACTTTGTGTACATATGTACAGTACATTGTAATGTACTGTAATGTGTAAATCAACATATACAAGTCTACATATGTATAAGTGTTAAAAATTAATACTAAATATATATATATATATATATATATATATAGATATATATATATATATATATATATATATATATATATATATATATATATATATACATACACACAAGTCACTGATGTGTGCACATTGATAGAAATATGTATGTATATATATATATATATATATATATATATATATATATATATATATATTTATACATATATATATATATATATATATATATATATATATATTTATATATATATATATATATAAACATCTATAAACACACTTTGTGACACAGAAGCATTCCAAATGGATAGAAGTGCACATAAAACACATACAGCTCTGGTATTATAACTATTAATATAAAGCTAATTCCCCATAGAAGCAATGGTTGCTGTATATGTGGAGATTGGTGTTGGGGAGAACCACTGGCTAATGGAATATGCATCAATGAGGGCCTGTGTTGGATGTTCATTACGTGAACTGGAGGGGTACGCATGGCGTATGGGCACAATGTAAAAAGGACACAAAACAAGTACCATTCTCATCCATAATACACCCTGTCAAGGCACATTGCAAAATGACTTCAGCAAACATGAACATTAACAGGTATCATACATATATACACCAACTGACTTACACATTTGTTTGCAGTAGTGAGGCATGGCTGTAGTACACTGTACATACTAAACACCATAAAAGTTGTGCATATCTCAGATGCCTCAGTGGTAAAGCCAGTGACTGTGGTGTTCATGGTCCCGGTTTCAAGACCTGCAAGGGCTGTTACATCATTTTGAGGTCCCGAATAAGGGATGTTGGATGCAGGTTATTAAAGCACTGTTAAGCAGATGTTAGTGGGTTATTGCACCGGTAAGTGCTGGTAAGCGGCACTTAAACATGACTACACAGATAAGTGCTGCACAGGTTTAACCTTTGCTGAGTATCGTGCAGATCATGGGCAAAGCCACCCACAACCGTTGAAATGTGCGTTAATCACCATTGCACTACCAGTGCCTGCTCTGAGAGGTAAAATGACCACTGCCAAGATTAGAACATGCAACCATGTACACAATCTTCACAATGACCTACCACTAAGCTACCTGAGATGGACCAGCAGCAGTCGTGTATTCTGACAGGTTAAAGCACAAAAGGGAGGATTGTGTGGAAACAGGACAAACCGCCATGTATCCAATGAAAGTTGTATGGTATAAAAAAAAAAGTGCACTTATTAGCAAAGTGTTTCACCAAAAGAACACAATACCGAATGTTCCTAATGTTGGAAAACAGCTGTTAATTTTGGCACTTAACAGCAATCCCACCTTTCACTTAACTCCCTAACTAGCTAACCTAAAATCCCGTTTATGCAGGAGGGCAAGCCCCCACACCCCCCCCAACTTAATATTCCAACTCCGGGAATCGCACAACAGTGAGGAAAGGGATGTATTTCCCTAACCGCACTGTATCGCGATGCCTTTACATGAGTGAACATTATAATTGCGAATGCACAATCCATTCACAATTATCCTATTCGCTCACATAACCTGCCGAAATATGAAGTATTAGAACATCTGTTGTTCGAATACTTCATAGCCATGCAATTGCACGGCGAAATGTTAATGGTAAACCTATATAGACATATATATAAATCAGCATATAAATAGAGAGAGAGAGAGAGAGGGAGAGAGAGAGAGAGATATGTCGATATATAGGGATATACATATATATGTAGATATATAGATAGGTTAACAACATCTACACAACCATGGAGGTACATATAAATGGGATACCTACAAAATACCAAATGCTTGACATACCAACATGCGTAATCATGAGGCTTAAAGACTGAAAGACCATAGTACCGAAACACCAGAAGCACGAGTTTTAAAATCCCAATGTTAAGGGACATTTAGTTAGTGTTTCTGGTGTTGCAGTTCATGTAGGTTACTGTGTGCAAGTTTGTTTCTGAGGGCTGTAGTGTAAGTGTGCATTCTGAGTGTGGTGTGTATGTTTCTGGGGGACTGTAATGTGTGGGTATGGGTTTGCTTTGTGTCTCTTTTTGTGCGATCTTGGAGGTAGAATATTAAAGCAGGGGGGTGGGGGGCACAGCTCCCTACAAGGGGGGTTTAGGATGGTTTGTTTGGATTTGGTAAGTAGCAGTGTGTCTGTGTGTTCTGTGTTTGTCTTACTTTCGCGAGTTTGACTGTTGCGAGTTTGAGTGTTCGGTAATGTGGGGTTTGGGAGTCTGGGCCCAGTACTGTGGGCATTGGAATTGTGTGCATTCGGGATTCCGTAGGTATCCCATATACAGCGGTTGAAGTATTCATATATGAGTATAACATGAACCATAGCAATCACACATTCTGCCACAACCAAACATTATGAACAAAGGATATGGAGAGCATATGCCTATACACTATTACAAATATGTGCTATGGACATGAGCCAAAGAGGGTCATTCACCAACGCAACTTCAATGACTGCAAATACCTATTACAGAATACACAGACAGCTTTCATGTAGCAACACTTTATTACATTCCGATGTATTGCCGAAAGGATTGAAGGACTAACATTACCTGCATGCTATACAGGAACCAATTAACAGTGCCTTAATGATTCAGCCTGCAATTACCATAGTATTAGTCCACTAAAGGATAGGTGTTCAAATAGGAAAGGAACCCTCCCACACATACTGAACATGTATAAAAGCAGTTCCTACGCACCTGCATTGCTATGTACACCCACCAACATCTCCACACCCAAACCAATTACAATACATACTGTAATAACATCACAAATAATTCACTCACTGTACGACATCTGCAGAAGCCTTAGCATACCTTGTCAGAGACACACTAACTTGGCCCTATGTGAAATAGTTGCTGTTATACAATGGAACAGCTGATGATGTTACAGGATTTGTTTGCACTAATCCTGTTTCAGAGGGTTGTGTGTACACCAGGAAGTGTTACCAATTACTGATTAACAGCACAGCATGATACACATGTACACCAAACCAAAGATGTCTGGTGAGCACACTGTAAACCACCTAACATTTTATGCATAGCCATGCAACCTTGAGCTGCTCAAACATCCTTGCCAGACTGAAACATCTGCAGAAGTATCAGGTACAAACAAATCCTGCATAAGTAGCAATGTTCTGAAATATAGCAACTGTACTCACATGTAGAACAACATATTCTAGCAATTACACACAATCCACGGGAGTCATGAAGCTAATATATCTCTGTGTGTCTCCATATAGCTGTTGCAATACATCACAAACAACACGCAAAGGGACAACGCCCAAGTGAAGGACTCAATTATACACCACTGTCGCCATCGTATTGGCCAATGGAGTAGCTGCACAGCTGATGTGCATGTAATTAACTACATTGGAACACCAACTGGTGGTCAGGATAGCACATGTTACTGGTATTTAACTATAAAAGGATGGCTTGTCACACATTCAAACCATCTGTATATACCAGCAGAACATTACAAAGAAGATTGAAACATAAACTGAAAAGGATTGAAATAACAGTCAACGACACCTTGAGTTATTAATAAGGTATGTAGAACACTCAGTATGTCTGTGTATGTAGTACCTGTTCTGTAATAATTAAAGTGTACGCAATGCTTATAGTGGAAACAGTTATCTTGTTGTGATGTATTGTTGAGCATAGTAACACTTGTAGTATTTATGTGTGTGCTGATGTAGGTCACAAGCAAACACCTCATACACCACAAGGGATGCTATATAAGGACTTTGAACCCAACAATTCCTCTCCAGCTGCTGTCAGTGGCAGGGTTGGTCCAACAAGTACGTGCTATAACAGGGGATAGTATATGTTGATATATTGTAACAGTAGGCATATGTATGGGTGTATTACTGAGAATAACATGTCGAAGGTGGGCCTACTGTGCAATTATGATTTGCATTGTGGGATACTGTGCCAATAACTGTGTAATGTACAGTATTGTAGGCAGATATGTATTACATTTTACATAACATTACTGTTATGTTAGGCAAACATTAGTTATGTCTATTGGCATTCACAATACACAATAACAAGATACATATGACTTGTAATCACCCGACAGTTTATCAGCATGATAGCAAAGTAAAATGGAAGAACTAGTTAACTATCCATGCACATAAGACATGTAATAGGTTCATAGGTTCATAGATAGGTACTAGGCTGTCTGCCCAAGAGCATTTATAAGCCTAGCTAGTGTGTGTTGGCTTCCGCCACCCCCTTAGGTTTGTTCCCTGTGCCTCTGAACAGCAGAACCATTAGTTCCCTGTGCCGCTGTCCAGCAGAGCCACTGCAGTGATCCACCGGGTACATGTCTGTCTCCCATCCACCCATCAAAGTTTCTCTTGAAGAGTGCTAGTGAGGGGCTCTGTCTGATGTACATAGGAATCATGTTCCAAAACATGGGGAGTCTCCAGGTCAGGAATCTATCCCTCCTGCACGTCCTAGTTATCGTTGTGGTTAGGTGTATATCCCTAGAGCATGTGGCTCTCAGGGGCTTTTGTTTAGGTGAAGCATATCCATCAATACTGGGTTGGACATGGGCCTTGTATGTCAAGCAGAGATCAACACTGAGTATGTGGTATGCAACCGATACAGCTGGAGTTTCTTTAGTTGGGCTGCATAGGTCATCTGTTTGAGGTCAGTAATCCTCTTGGTGTGGTACTGTTGTGGTCTGTCAAGCTGTTGCAGTTGTCTTGTAAGGTAAATTCCAAATGGGGTGTTGTATCCTTTAATGGGTCTAATAAGTCATGAGTAGAGAAGCACAATGGCCTCCTTTGTTCTGGATGTGAACCAATTTGAGATTGGGGTGCCATGTAGAAGTATATTCTAACCACCTTGGCAATATGGTTATCAAAGGAGAGATTGTTATCTACTGGGGTTTCCATATCCCTTATTACCTTTTCTGTATGTAGGGGACTACCACCTATGTGGTAGTCTATGGGTAATTAGTTTTATCCAAAGGGGATGACTATGCACTTTTTGGCATTCAGCTTGAGGCCATGATATTGACACCAGGTATCCATCTCAGTGAGACCCTTCTGGAGGGTGTCTGTATCAGCTGAGGAATCAATTATGGCACCTAGTTTGCAGTTGTCTGCAAACCTTTTCAGCCAAAGTCCTCCAGTGCTTGCCTGTACCTCAGAGAAGTATATACCGAACATGAGGGGTCCTAGGACTGAGCCTTGGGGGATGCCACTTGTAACTGGTTTACAGTTGGACCTAGGGTATGCAACTCTCACTGTGTGGATTCTATCCGTGAGCCACTTTGAAAACCATCTCGTGATGTAGGGGTTAATGTTCAGGTGGATGGGTATGTTGATAATACCAGAATGGGGAATGGTGTTGAAAACCTTTGAGAGATCAAGGTAGACTGTGTGGATCTCCTTACCCTCATCTAATGCCTTGGTAACTGTCCCAAAAAAGTCCACCAGGTTTAGGAGGCATGGTCTGCCTTTAACAAAGCCAAACTATGTGGGGTCAAAGGTTTGGAGGTACGTAATGTCTCTGTGAATGAGATCCATGATGATATGCTCCATAACCATGCAGACCAGGCTAGTCAGGCTTATAGGACAATAGTTCTCGTGGTCCGTTGTGGTGCCACCTTTGTGGAGTGGAATAACTGTTGCTGTGCACCATTCAGGGGGCACAAAGCCTGATGTGAGGCTATTATTGAACATGGTGCTTAAGTGGGGAACCAGTTTCTTCTGAAGTTTGTGTAAAACGCAGCCTGGGATGTTGTCCGGTCCCATTGATGCTGTGTTTTTGGCTTTAGAGAGTGCATCTTTTACCTGTGTAGTTGTGATTACAGGGACTCTGCATTCTTTCTGTAGAGATATGGGCCCTTTAGGTGATGAGAGGGGGGGTAAAGTTAGCACTGAAGCTATCTGCCAGGATGTTGGCAATATCAGTTGGTTCTGTAATGTTAGTGCCTCTGTGCTGTAACTCAGAGCAGATCTGGGTGTTGCCATTAAGATTTTTGACATAGTTATAGAATGCTTTGTGGTTGTCCTTGGAATTAATGGCGTTTTTTTTTTTTTTTAGCTAGCTTTAGAGGATTTTATAAGGGATCTCAGCTTCTTACTGAGGCTGACCAGGGAGCTCTTCCACTCATGGGATTGTACTGTCTTTTGCAACAGTTTCTTCCTTCTGTTGTACAGTTTGTTTATGGCAGGGGACCGCCATATTGGCTTCTTTTTTTTGGAGGATAGCATCTCGGTTCTGTTTGGGATAGTGCAATCCATGCACTCGTGTAAGTGCTTATAGAAAGCATTTGTGTAGGATTCAGAAGTTGTAACTGTATTGTCCATCTGCATGGGTGTCATGAAGTTCACCACTTCTGTCTTAAGAAGCATGAAACTGGCTTTGTAGAAATATTTTACTGTGGTTTCCTTAATCGGGGTGAGGGCATGATGTGGATATCAAGGGTGATTAGCTTATGGTCGGATCGGACCAACAGGGAGTTGACTTCAGGTGTGGAACACTGGTCACTCATGTTGGTAATGACTAAGTCTAGGATATTGTTGCCCCTGGTGGGGGTGTGGATAAGTTGATCCAGGGCATTGGAGTTTATGAATTCCAGAAAGCATTGAGTTAATGAGTTGGTACACGAGTAGTTTCCCAGTTAATGGTGGGGTAGTTGAAGTCGCCCATTAGTAGGGTGTTTGGTTGAACCCTAATAATTTCCAGTACATCAAGAAAAGAGGAGTGGAAATCCTGGGGCATGGTGGGGGATCTGTAGCAAGCTACAATTTGGATAGCAGTTTTGCCCAGAGTTAGTTGCACTTGGATAACCTCGGATGCATTGTGCTAAGCAACTAGCCTGGAGGTGTGGATATCCTTAATGAATATGGACATACCTCCACCTTGGGTGTTTCGGTCCAGGTTACATGGCCGAAAAGTGTGGCATGAGTTATAGCCTGGTAGTGCATGGGGTGCTCTCTGGAGCATTGAATCAGGTCTCAGTCACTGCACAGATATCGATGTTCTCCATTACAAGGAGTGCCTCGAGTGAGTGCATTTTGAGATTTAGACTTCTAGCATTGAGTAGCATTACCCTCAGTTTTTGCTTGCCTGTTCCTGTCATGGTGGTGGATTTGTTATTTGAACCTTGCCTAAAAAAGGCACTATAGGGGCAGCAAGAGCCTTAGCCAGTATCCAGAATCCCAGGGGCAACAGGTGCAGGCCATCTGTGGCAAAGCATCGTGGTCTGTCGACCATGTCATCCCAAGCAGACAGATACTGGATCCCCTTAGAATGACACCAGAAGCTTAGCCAATTGTTGAAGTCAATCATTTTGTCCTTGTACTGCGGTATCATTCTGGGCGATGGCAGATTGCTACTCAGGGCTAGGGTCATACCTGCCTGGGCTACAAGATCGGAGAGCTCTTCCATGTTTCTTTTCATGTAGTCCAGGGAGGTACATCTCAGGTCATTCACACCAACATGGACAATGGCAGAGTCATATTTGTACTTGTTTTGGAGTGACCTGAGTGTGTGCGTTATGTGGCAGATCCTGGTACCCAACAGGCAGCTGACAGTAATCTTCTCCTTGTTTAGCCTGGTGAGTGGGACATCAGTGTGCCTGACTATAGAGTCACCTATGACTAGCGTGTTGGGTACATTATTTTGCCTTATTGGCTGTGGTTGAGTGGCACACTGAGTCTGTGGGCTATGTGCCATTCGGGTTGTGTTGGGGGATGGAGGATGCTTGCGTTTCTGTTTTGGAGGTCTCTATTGCTTAGACAGATTATTATTGAGTGCCTCCGCGAATGTTATTGTGTTAATATGTGTGTATTTTGGTGGTGTAGATTTAGTGAGACTATGTTATGAGTGTGGTGTGGTGCAAATGTTTACCTTCTCCACATGACTGTCAAGTTCAGTCTTGGTTGGAGAGAGCTTTACCTCCAGTTTGGCTAGATACGTGCATCTCTCACAGGTTGTATTGTTGGGTGGTAGGAGGAGAGGGTTGTCTGTGTACATGAGACAATTTCTGCATTGCCTCAAGATGCCCAGATTCATCAGATAGACAGGAGAGAACACTGGGAGCTGATCCTTAGACATGCCTGAATATAAAATTATTTTCCTCTAGATAAGTGAGGAAAGTGAGTACAAGAGCTGTTTTACTCTAAGCAAGTGAGAAAGGTGCGTACAAAAACTGTTTACCTCTAGGTAATGAGGAAGATTGAGTGCTATAGTAATTAGTAGTTTATTTAGTGCTTACAAGTTCTGAACAAGTGCTGAGCATGAATAAGCAATCCAGATAGGGTCTTGGATAACATAAAAACACTGCCCCCCCCAACAGGTACACAGTCATATATCCATGTACACTACAGAGCCTCTGTAACCACAAGTATGCAGGTACAAGCTGTACTCAGGCTGCACGGGACATGTTCACATCCCAGGTTGTATCATAGACATATAGCAAAACAATTTGCTCTCCACATACACATCATGTAAAACATAGCTTCATGTCAGGCTGTGAACACACTGAATGGTGCACACCAACAGTTATCACAGCCCACAAAGGGGGAGACACCACTGATAATGGGAAGTACTGCACTACTACCCTGCTGAGTCTGGTCTGAAAGACCATAAACCTTGATCAACGTATTTCATGCCAGCAGTACAGATGTAGATAACAGTAAGGTTGATTTGACACTGCATGTCATAACCTTACCAGGTCATAGGACATCATCTTCCATACTGTGTTCCACCTATACTCAGTATACTAGATGTACATTCCTATGTCACAGGAGTGTTTTGCAACTGGACTGCAGGCAGAACCAACACTACAGAAGGTGTCTGAATAATACATGCACATCACACCAGTGCCAGCTAGAGTAAGACAGGGTTAATTCATTGTACTCCTCCTCATTGTAGTCTATACCACACAGACTAACAGGAGGCATCTGCCTATTGAAATAGTGAATGACTATGACCTAGGAGCAATAGCTGACTCAGAGTGTTGCGGACAATATACAGAAGGGGCTTTGTGGGTGAGGTGTGTGGCACATGGCCACAATTTGACAGCTACATATTGCATTGTTACCCCTATGTTAATAACCCTGTACCCATGAACTACCACCTAGGCAGCGGTCAACATAATGGACACTGTGTGTAAGGGATGCAGCTGGGCAGTTTTCTTTCCTGTGATAGTTACATCACCACACCTGTCAGGTAGTCGTAAGTGGCAACCCTATTCATGTCAGGGTGCCAACCATGAATATAGAGATCATTGTTCAGCCGTACTCATCACTCAAGTGACCCATATCAGATCACATATTTCCTTTAAGGGGTATTGGCCATGTTCAGATGGCCTACACCAGCCTTCCCAATCCCCATCTCCACTATGCAGCATGATGCCTACCCTGAATAAAGCCATGTCCAACCCAGCGATGTTGGGCATGCTACACGTAAACATCCTGATCTCAAACGCATACTTCATAGACATCCACCTTCCTAGTACAAGGATCTCCACATGCTGGACAGATCCTTGTCCCATACACTTTACATACTCCTGCCATACTATGCATCCCTGTCCAGTAAAGCTGCACATTGCCCCTCTTTCAGACATGATGTGAGGACCGCATGGTAAATGTATCATTAACCCTGTGGATCAGTTATGTGACACTGCTTCACCTGGCCCCAGATACCTGCCTGTCAGCAACAGCTAGGTAACCTTTCATCCTAGATTCATACATGGCCCAGGGCATATAGCCTACTAGTTGACTTTGACTGTACATGCTATAGTTGATATCCATCCCTGCAAATACCATCTGGTTAGCCAGTGTCCCATGTGTATCACATGTGCAACACAGGTGATACATGGCAGGATGTTGAACTGCTGTACAGTGCTGTGTAGATATATATGACAAAACACATACATGTAAAACCTTCTGTGAGCAGGTCTGCAGGATCACAGGTCATGTCCGTTAAGGCAGTGTAAGTCTTTATATATGACATATACACAGCATCAAGGTTGACTGCATTAATGTGGACACATCCAGGCATGTGCTGATAGGTAAGAACACCAGTACAGGCAAACACACATGCCCACATCAAGACGGCATCCACATGGAGTATGAGCAATGTAATCAGGTGACACACACACATATATGGTGATAATATCCAATCACCATTGAGTGTCAAATGTGTGTGACATAAACATGTTAGTGATGTCGGTGTCATGTAGATTTGCTAAGACAACTATATAATCGTAATAAATGTGATACACATGTATGTTCAGCTATAGCTCTGTAAATCTCTGTGAGTTACTGTGACCTGTCTCCATCATTATGTCTTCTGGGTATGCCGCGTGCAAGGCTACCACCTTATACCCGCTTGGAGGATGAGGCTCTCATCCCATACCTACATGATAATCATCATGTACTGTTCAGCCATGTGCCACAGGATGCACAGCAGTTGGATGCCCTGTGGCAGGAACTTCGCAGGAGGGTTAATGATGTGGGTTGCCACAACTGCACATACCAACAGGTGCGCAGATACTGTACAGACCTAATTAGATGGGCAAAACAGCATGCAAATGCAATCGCCAGGGAACAAGGTGCAACAGGTGGTGGGCCACCAACCCTGCCCCACTCACACGTACCGAGGAGCTACTTGACAACCTGGGGACACCTGCAGAACAACATCCACAAGCATTAGCTGATATCGTGGATTTGGGTGCCTCTCAACCACCAAGCCTGGAGTTGCCTGGTAAGTCACTACTTCACATATAACAACTATATTCCATATAGTTACATGTGTCACTGTACAGTATGTAATGTAACATCATATGCAAGACATGTATACACACATGCCGCATACTATAATATGCTACTTTGTATATGCACACATGCAAATACTCCATAGTATAGTCTATTGTACTGGCATATGTGCACCCTGTAGCTATCATACAAGCATGGATAATGATCATACTGCTGTGTCACTCTTATTTAGGTACCTCTGGCATTCTGCTGCAACAGCAGCCAGTTGCAGGTGAGACTGTTATTATTTATCAGGCATGTTAATGCACAGATCTATCTGCCATATGGCCATTTACCACATGTACACATAATGTATGGTCCTGTCACAATATACAGGTCGGACCTACATTGCATCACAATGGCTACCCATGTGCAATACTTGCAAGCTATGTGAAACACCAACATGAAACCTCACAAACTGTCATTGCCAGATGTGTGGACAGCTGTGCATACAATGATGGCGGTGTTGTTCACTGTAGGGACATGTACTACAGATCAGCACTACACATTTGGGGAACAGAAAAAGTACTACACAGTGAGATGGGGTATGGCCAGCCCACAGGATTCACTGGTGTGGATTATACCCCTGCTATGAATGTCACACAATGTGATGTGCTATCTGACATGTCCATGACATCTAGTGGGCTGGCTGCAACACTGCCTAACTATCCTGAAAAACATATCCCACATACCAAACACACCACCCTTTGCCTGCATAACCCTGTCATCAGTGGAGCATGACATCTATGGTTGTATGTCATATGGGACAACACAGACATGTGAAATAGATACCCGTCACAACCATTTGGCCAACGCATGTTCACACATGGCCATGGAGGATGGCCAGAGACATGAAGCAACACACACAGTAGATTTGATGTGCTTGTGTGTACACCCTGTTGTACATTGGCTCTACATGGTCCAACTATGGCCTTTGTGTAATGGTTATATTGCAGATGTAGAACACTATACATCCTACAGGCCTGTGCACATCTTGTGTAGGCATGACATCAATCCACCACATAAGATGTGTTGAAGATCTTGAGTGTGTCACGACATGACAGCAGTCACCTGTACAGTATCCACATACATACACAGACAATCACATCAGCCCACAGATACAGTACATTCCCCTTGCTGGTGTCGGACATCACTGTCATCCTTGCTCCTCATGTGTGTGTGTGTGTGTGTGTGTGTGTGTGTGTGTGTGTGTGTGTGTGGGTGGTACACAGATGTCATGTGAGACATGGTGTACCAACGAGTTTGCCATGTCTGACCATAGTTGCCAGACAGCAGCAATATGGTTGCAAATGTTCAGGGGTGTCATCCGTATACCCTTCAGTGACCTGTGTCACACATTCCACATCATGGTTTAATGTGTATACACCTAAGTGACGTGGGTCACATTCCACAGTATATATGTTTTGTATCTGAACACAGTCATGGCTATGAACTGTGTCTGTAACTCACACTGTATAGCAATAGAGATGCCTCATGATTCTCTGCAATGGCCATGCACATCAGCTAAATGTGCAGTATATCTGTAGGGCAGACAGACAACACTGCATTGGGACACCATTACTCCACTGTATATTTGACAGGACACCATTGTGTTAAACATGTATCACATGTCATGCTACATGTGATTGTCAAGGTCATATGCCACACATCAAGCAGGTGTACTGTTAACCTGTGCTGGTCTACATGATGAAACACAGGGATGTATGCTAACTACTACTATGATTGTGTAATTTGTATGCCTTCTGCTATGACACATGCATGCTGTTGTGCGCAACCCAGGGATGTATGATAACTATCACTATTATTGTCTGAGCTGCATGCCGTCTGCCATATCACATGCATGTTGCATGCCTTCTGTCATATCACATGCATGTTAGGTGTCATAGCATGTATGTGCATCTGTGTGTGTGTCTGTGTGTGTGTGTGTCTATTGTGTAGATTGTAATGTACAGTTCTTGTCTGCCCCTCACAGGTGATGTAGGTGCATTCCCCTCCTGTGGTCCATCTGATGTTAGTGTCCCCACAGACTCTAGCAGTGATGATGAATGTATGATTGAGGCACAAGCAGGGCTGTCAGGGGCTGAATCTGTGCCACTGGTTGCCATTCCACATATATCCCTCTCATCCCCACACACAGTTCTCATGCCAACACATGCCCCATCACCAGTGGCCATAGAGGAAGGACAGTTGGCATGTAGTAGCTTGGAACAGGAAAGTGTGGAGGCTATGAAAGGTGTGCCTGCACACCATGGTGTCAGCCAACTGGCTGGTGATACCCCACACAGGCATGTGGCCAGTGCTGCTCATAGGAAGACCTCTGGCCAACATGCCCCTGCAAGAAAGAGCGCAGCAGCTGCTGTCACCAGACGCATGTTTCTGGCTGTAATGGAGGCACAGCACGTGCTGAACAGCACAACAGAGAAAATCAGAGGCTTCAGAGGGCTGCTGTCCATTCTTTAAACAACAACATCCAGGCAATGGCAAATGCTCAACAGCAGATTGCTGAAGTTTTGGATAGACAATTGGGTGACATGGTTGGAGTCCTTGACCGGGGCATGACAATCTGCAAGCATGAGCTGTCTGTGCTGGAACATCTTGTAGGAGTGAGGTGCCAGGCACAAGGGCATAGGCCAGCTACATCACCTGTTTCAGGTCTATGTGAAAAAGCTACCTCACATGCCCGCTCCCATAGTGGTGGTAGCAGCAGCAGCAGTGCAGCTGGTGCTGTGCTGTCCACGCCAGGAGACAGCAGGCCATGTGCATGTGGCCCTGGATGGTCCCAACAGGGACACAGTTCCAGTGGACATGTGTCATCAGACAGTACCCAATCTGCACCTCTTCCTGGTAGTGCCTGTGCAACCTCTTGCAGGCACAGGTCACGTGGCCATGGCTGGACACTGTGAACTGTGAAACATGGCCTGTACAGTCTGCGGCTGTCAATAAACCCCTGTGTAGGCCAGACACATGCCAGAACTGTGTGAATACATACACGCACACACCGGAAACATATGTAGGGCACAGCAACACACACACATGCATAACATCCACACATGCCCAATTAGATCAAAGGTCCTAACCCACACACATGATATCATCCAATGGTGCAGCCTAGGCCTCTAGCAAACATTATCACCCTGTGCATATGTTGATGCCTGTGCCGCATCCCTGTCATCCACACCATCACTGCAGGGACATGCTCATATGGTCTGATGCAGAGGGTGAACAGACTAGGAAGATAAGTGTAGATTACAATTGTTGTGTACTGTTGACAGGCAGCAGACATACCATGTAGTACAGGTTTAGAATGCATTTTGTACTGTTAACAGTATGTGTCTTGTGTAACAACAGTAACTGCATGTTGGTCATGATGTTCTGCTTTCCTCCTTCAGGTCTAATTGCATGTGCCGGTGGATGTCAGTGTTTGCAGTTAGTGTCCCATATGTACATGTGGACTACTCACAGGTATGTATGAAAATACCAGCATGCACTTTGTAGCTTTCACATCACAGTTAGAAAGTCCCACGTTCCAAATACATCTACAGATCTACTGATACAAGAGCATGATAGCTGTGTATTACGATACTGTGGCTAGAGACGTGACATCCATACTGGGTGACATCACAGGTACAGTTACATGGAGTGGGGAGGTAAGACAGTGGTCTAGCTGATGACAAGTGTAGAGGCCAGTGGAAAGCGTGATGCCTCTTTGGGAAGCAGTAATACACATTCCCAGGACAGGATGCGAGCACACAACTACACCCACACACTCAGGTAGTCACACACATGGACACAGTGTGTAAGGGATTCAGAGACACAGTAACACGCTCACATACTCACGGATTCACCAACACAGTAACACACACACACACACACACACACACACACACACACACACACACACACACACACACACACACACTCACACACACACATACACACACAGTTGCTAGTGTTGAGATGAGGCCCTTGCCTATGTGCAAATCATCATTACAGTACTGTGCACATACATGACGCACCACTGAGATTACACATGTACAGGTAGTCAGTACGGCCTAAGATCGAGGACATCAACAGGGATAGTAGATTGCATCACCTGGATGGGGGGAGAGGTCTTTTCAGTTCACTATGGTAACATACATCCTCACTCCAGGGACCAGACAGCCATACATACACACACAAACACACACACACATATATACACACAAACACGCACTGTGGCATTCACTACTGAATACACCTATGTCAGGCACATAGAGATACTTCACATGTGTGAGATACACACCCCTGCTTTATACAATGCAGTCTGTACAGATGTCTACAACAGTGTACATGAGTGTGAGTAACAACTGAGATGTATTCCCCACCATACGTGACATATATGGACACACATGCAACCACACATGCCAGTACTGTAACTCAAACACCTGCCTATCTCATGATACGTATGACAGACGTACAACAGTATTGCACGTGTTACAAAGTGTACTGATGCTTCCTTTGGCAACTGTGCTGATATATGCACACGAGAGGTCTTAACTGTTACAGGTGTCAAGTGATTTACTTTCGGTGTCACCCTGACAGCTGTCTAAGTTGTGTGTGTTTCCCTTCAATTAACAAAACCATAGCTTAGCGGTTACACAGGTTATTGTATGACTGCTTGTGACACACCTGTGAGCTGTCCTCAGCAAACATCCATCTGCAAAGATGCCCCACCACTTAGTTATGTCCACACATCTGTCCATACCTGAAGTACATCTTACCGTACTTTCAGCATATCACCATATACAGTTGGCAATGTTGAGGCTGCATTGCAACTGCATGATGTACTAAGACACACGTCACCTGCAAACATCACAACTGCACGCGCATGGTATGTGAACGCACACCAGTACATGTACATGTGTGTAGGTCCTACATTCCTGTCATTTGGGCATGTTTGTAGACATTGCAATTGGTGGACATGTGTAATGACATACATGACACATGGACTGTTGTATGATATGATAGGTGTCATGGGCGACCAGTACAGAGGGAATGTTACCTCTGTCAACATTGATATCACACCTTATGTATTGTTAGCATTCAGCAGCCATGGACCTACCTTCCATGTGCATGTGTGTAATGGCTGTAGCCAACTGTCTGCACAAAGGACAACAACAGCTATGCTATTTACATATATGTTGTATGTGTGTGGTATGTACATATCACGGTCAGGTACATGTATGTCATATCAAAACATGAGGGTGTTTACTGGTGTACAGCAACAGTCATCTGTTAGTGCTGTAAATAACCGAGGGCCCCTGGTATGTGTACAGCTTACATGGTTACAAACAGTGGTATCATTGCATTGCATAACACATGATGCAACTGTGTCAGTACATGGATACTCTGCACAGTTGATGTAGAGCTAGGTACAGTCCACTGGTCAAAGGTCACATGGTGTTGTACTATTATATGTCCTACCGCATGTATGGATGTGTGTTGGTGGTCCGAGGGCATGGTGGTGTCTGAGGGTTACATCCTAGAATGCAGCTTTTGACACTGTGACCTGCACCTGACTCATCTATGATGTCATTTGTGGGAGTACTGGTCAGTACATGTAAGTGGCCTTTATGTATGTGGGGATACCACCACCTGGAGCAGTCCGTACCTGTGTTATGGCCCACATGTCTGGTTCTGAGGTATATAGTGGTAATGCTATTGTGCACTACAGAGCCTTCAGCCAGGTGTTCCTCACTGCACAGATGTCAGTATTCCCCATTGTTGGATCTACAGTGAGCAGCTGTGATTATAAACGCCACACATTTAGAACTGGTTAACATAAGCATACAATGCAGTTGTCCTCTAGGTGTCAGAGTGTGGTCCTATGTTTAGGACTCTTGACTTGGAATGGACTATATGGGCGAATGCGACCTAGGTATTATCCCCACTCCCTTGAATCATGGATGCATGTGTTATGTGACAAAGGCCTGTCTACTTTCAGTCATGTCATCCCAGAATGACAAACACTGGACAACCTTGTAATTACAGCAGGACATTGGCTCATTGTGTTGGTCAAGCAGTTGCCACTCCTAGCAAGACATCACTATGAGTGGTAGTATTGTACTTGGTATAGAATGGTACATATAAGGTGACAAACAGCAGAAGACGTTGTATAGAAGACTGGTGTCAGATATATGTAGTGCAGCGTTCCTGCTAACAATGACAGCTACTAACACTGGAGTCCATTACATTGTGTTCTTTACGTCTAACTGTAATGGCATGGCCACTATGGCCTTCCGTCTTTAGAATCAGAGTGTATCCCAAACAGCCCTGTGCTGCTAAGTGTATGAGCATGCCCACTATAATCTTGTGTAGATGGACACATAGTGCATTCCGAACAGCCCTGTGCTACTAAGTGTGTGAGCATGCCCAGTGACACCTTGTGTCAGTTATTTGCCTCTATGTGTATGGGCATGGCCATTGTAACCCTGTATAGTGATAGTAGTCGTCCATTCCACAGATGGGAATACTCCGGTTCAGGATGGATTGCTACTTTAAACACACAGGTTCACAGGTATGTACCTCTTAACTGCCAGCATCCCTGTTGATGTTCGCATTCCTAGAAGGTCATAATGACAGTCTTGAAATGTGTAGTCTCTGTGGTGTGACTCGTAACTATGTAGTATTGTAATAGTGATCTGTAAATAGGCAGGTGTTCTGATCCCACCACTGGCGTGTATGTGTTTGTGTGCCTCCGTCTGCCTGGAGACAGAATAATGCTTTTAGACTGCTCACACTCCATACAATTCCTATACCCAACTTTGGCAAGGCTGATGATGTCGCCCACCTAGAAATACATATCTGGGAGTGCTGTGACCCAGTAATCTTGGTAGCATGTTCTGTAACTGCATAATGATGTAGTGTGATGAAGTAGTTAGGTTGGTGTTCTTATCCCAGATTTGCCAGCTGTGTGTTTGTGTGTGTCTCCGTCTGCCTGAGGACCGAATAATGCTTTTAGACTGCTCACACTCCATACAATTCCTATATCCAACTTTGGCAAGGCTGATGATGTCACCCACCTAGAAATATACCTCTGGGTGTGCTGTGACCCAGTAATCTCAGTAGGGCATCTGTAACTGCATAATGCTGTAGTGTAATAAAGTAGTTATGTGGGTGTTCTAATCTCAGATTTGCCAACTGTGTCTGTGTGTGTGTATCCATCTGCCTGAGGACAGACTAATGCTTTTAGACTGCTCACACTCCATACAATTCTTATACCTAACTTTGGCAAGGCTGATGATTTCACCCACCAAGAAATACACCTCTGGGAGTGCTGCAACCCAGTAATCTCGGTAGTGCGTTCTGTATCTGTGTAATGCTGTAGTGTGATAAAGTAGTTAGGTCGTTGTTCTAATCCCAGACTTGCCAACTGTGTGTATGTGTCTCTGTCTGCCTGAGGACAGAATAATGCTTTTAGACTGCTCACACTCCATACAATTCCTATACCCAACTTTGACAAGGCTGATGATGTCACCCACCTAGAAATACACCTCCGGGAGTGGTGTGACCCAGTAATCTCAGTAGTGCATTCTGTAACTGTATAATGCTGTAGTGTAATAAAGTAGTTAGGTCAGTGTTCTAATACCAGACATGCCAAGTGTGTGTGTGTGTGTGTGTGTGTGTGTGTGTGTGTGTGTGTGTGGTGTGTGTGTGTCTCCCTGCGTGAGACAAGTACAGTACTTTGTAGACTATGCACTCTCTGTATAAATCACATAATCACCTTTGTCAATCCTGCTGTTGTCACCCACCTAGGAATACACCTGTAGGAGTGCTGTAACCCAGTATTCGCCATAGCGCATGCCCTAAATACGTATTGCTGCAGTGTGATATGGTAGGTAGGGGTTTGAATACAGGACATGGTAAGTGTGTGTGTTTGGCTGTCAGAGCCTATGTAGAGGTGGCTATGAGTGTCTAACCACTGGACGTGTTGGGGAGTGGATTTTGTACTTTTCTATATAGTGTCCTTCTTATGACACATTGGCCACCTCACGAGGAGTACAGATGTCAGTCAGCCATGGGACTGTGTTGGCAAGCCATACCTTTACATCTGGCAAAAGGCCTTGTGAACAAAGTATGCGACCCTACTAGTACCCGGTAGATGTCTTGCACCCATGTGCCATACACAGTATAATATGCACATAATTGCGGACAATGTGCCTTCACTATGTTCTCCACTGGATACCTGCAACATATGTGGTGCCATCAAATGTGATCCACAGAAACCATACAATGCCGTATACATGTGCCCTGTATGGACCAGTGCCACTGACACCAGGGAATACCTGTATCATGCTATCAATGCAGGTGCAGGGTCGACCTGCTGACTATAAGCAGGTTTCACCACACCAGAACAGTATTGGCATATTGGGGGATAACAGTCTGTGTACACAACATGTGCCTGCCAAACCAGGTACACCTGTACATGTCACTGTACAGTATTGAGGGACATGCACATTCCAGGCAATGTCCATGTGAAGGACTATCAAACACAGACATGGCATGCATTGCAAAGCTATGGGAATACACATTGGTAACCAAGATGTCAGGGCAGATCATGCAGTACCCATCTGTGTGAGACATTGTAGACACTACACCCGGGTACTGCACTGCACACCATTGTTGGGTGGCGTGATGCCAAGGATTACCCCTCACCCAGCCTTGTACAGCCATCTTGCACAGCCAACCATTACACACCCATGAAGCAATGCATACATGCATGTCAGTACTGGCACCTTGTGTCTAAGTGTGGGTTATGATGCTCCCAACCACAGTCACTCCCAGTATAACCCCCGTCGGCATACCAATAGATATCAAACACTTTCACATGCCCTAGCCCATAGAACTTCCATATATCCCCTGTGGTGCATGTAGTCCTGTGCATTACTGCAGTGTGGCAAACTACGTAGTTAGGTTGTGTATTTGTGGCCCTGGCAAAGAGTGTCAATGCAAGTCCATTAGAGAGTGTGGTTGTGGTGACAATGGCATCCATTCACGTGGACAGCCATGTGTGCTACAACTAATGTATGTCTACTATATCTGTGTTGGAGATGTCTCTCACCTACACACATATATGTTCTTACAGTACAGCAACATGTCAGCTTTGTGGCACATTAGTAACTTCATGCACATGTAATAGTAATGATTAGTCAGTCAGGGGTTTGACCACTGTACTGTTAGGCATGTGGCAGACGATGCTTAGGGTTTAGTCTCCAAGCCCTTCTCTGGTGTACTTTGTCTGTCCCTCCCACATACACTCTGGTGGATGTGGAGGTGTACACCTGCTCAGCAGCAGCATGTGTATTGTAAGTGATGGACATGATCAGGTGATGGCCTCTGCACCTATTGCAGTCCTCCTCTAGCTGATTGCATGTGGAACAGCTGTGATGGTGTTCCCATAGCCATTCGCATGATAAGCACAGTACACTATCTAGGAATATCATGTTGGTGTTTGGCCATGACAGTCACTGTGAGTAATACCTGGATGTGGTGTTCTGAAATGGCATCACAGATGATATCTGAATGTTCCTCAAACATCATACACAGTGGAAATAGCCTAAAGACAGGAAGGTGATGTGCCACCCATGACTAGAGCATGTAAGTGTAGCTATGCTGCATTGAGACTACTGCCTGTTTAACATGTTGTGGGTGGTAATGGCTATTCTGCAAGTATTAAAACAGACATGACAGTACTCTGTTCGTAAGGGACCCCCATCTGTAGGGCCATCTGTGGACTGGTCAGTGTGTGGAACCATTTGTTTCCTGTGTTACACACTGAACACACATCTGTGCACAGCAGGAGCATAGTGTGAGGATTGCAGACAGTACATGGTGATAGGGATGTGTTACTGCCATCGCATCCCTGACTGGACATATGTCACATGAAACAATGGTATGGCAGACACTGTCTGGGGTTCCCAATGACAAGTCAATAATGGGCAACTGTTCATAGCTGCAGTCACATGTCTACTACACATTGTACCAATGTCATGCAGTATATATGCATGTGTTGTGCTCCCTCTGCAAATGTATACCATCTGCTGTGTTCGGCTGATGGTGATATCTATGCATACTGTTGTAGGTAATCCTGAATGCTATTGTCTATCACTAAGCCATATGTGGGTTTAAACTGCAACACCATAAGCTGTATGGGTTGGGAGGTCCCGGCAGAACCTCCTGTCCCACTTCAGCTGACCATGGCACCACACACCAGCACATCTGGGGCCCAGCCTTGGACCTCAACCTCTGTTGGCTCTGCACCACCTTCTGGTGGTACCACTACTGAGGATGGGGCATGTCTCCCCTTGGAGCAGGGCCAGCCAGGAACATGTCTGCTGTCGTGTGGTCCCAGATGTGTTGCATTGGGGGCTCACTAAGGGGTTCCAAAGCCAGATACACAAGCTCAAGGGCAGAGTGTCACATTTACAGGGTGAGGCTGCCCCTCCTGGACAGCCCCCAGCACTGCCTCCTTTGCAGCTGTTTTGGTGCAGTGGCAGCTGCCCATGGCTGGGGACCTCCGTCGCACTGTTCCCATGGCCTTGTGAATGCCGAACACCCATCCCCATCAAAGATGCATCCCCTCACATGTGTCATATACTATTTGTGTCATATATACTATATGCTGTCTTGTCTGTGATCCTACCCTACCTATCCCCCATGGGCATGCCTACTGTCTTTCCCCCACATCCCACTCTCATCCTACGGAAACATAAGGCCAATCGGTTCCTAGGATAACATCTGCCCTATACATAGCTGTCCATTTCACACACGTGCCCACTGGACACATGTAACCCTTGTAATATGCATCACAACATACTCCTGTTATCCTCACCCCTCTCCTTCAGGCACATGATCCTGGTATGCACATCACTCCTAAATGGTCCAGGCACATGGGATGAGGGCGACCCCATTGTACACACAACACTACCGGTCCGTCTATGGTTACCCCATTTACCTTTATCATGATGATGATGTTGCACACAGCACCTTGCAAGAGTACTGTTCTCACATAATGATTGGACAGGTACTGCTGTGTTAATGTACATTACATGCACAGAGTGATGTATATGGCCAATGTACAACTATTTGCGTGTATGAATGACACATGTCTGTCTGAGGAAGTCTTGATATTACATAGGACAACACCACTACATAATACAGGCATCGCTGGTGTTTCCCTTTTCATTCATTTGTAATGCTTTGTTGCCACATGGTATGTTGCTGATTATATATATATGTACCTATATGCTGGACATAAACACTCACATATACATCTACATGATGGGATACATTCCTACTCTGTTGAATGACTGCACTGTATGATATGTTTGTGGTACTGTCCGTTGACTGTATATCTGCCATGGCGTATTGGTAAATCACATTAGCTGTGTGTGCAGGGTCCTGGTTCTGAGCCTTGCAGAGGCCGTTTATTTTGTAGCAGGGCAGAACAAGGCCATTGGATAAGGAGGGAGGGAGGAAGGCACATTAAAGCAGTTGTGAGTGGGTGTGCGTGGGTTTACGCAGTGTTAAGCAATGCTAACCTCTGGTTACAGCTTCTTACACTTGGTTAGCCTCTATATTGCTTTACCAGTGCAATACTCGCATACTGGTAGCCAAACAGGCTTACACCCACTCGCTCCCGCACTTGCAAATGCACTAACATTGGTGCTTGCATCTGACACTCACACCCCTGAGTGGGAGCGAGGACTACAATATTACCTTGTGATGCCTATTACATTGAATTACATGCCTACAGTATCAGGAATGGCTGCCCATTAGGCAACGGCATGCCGTTCGACTGTATGGAATCGATGAAATGTCCAGTATTTTATTCATATTATTTGTGCATTCCTCTTACAATCTGCACTCATCTGGCTGATACATGGGAACCGAGACTCTTCAATACAGACAAGTAATTGGGTTTTGGGACCCACATCCATTGGCCGAGTCATGCTACCACATACCTATCATTCTATCCACTTTCTAAGGTAGTCAAAGGAATATGCGCTTTCTGTCCCTATCAGACATCTCATACAAATGGGAAAAAATGAACACTGAATCAGGGACACTGCATAACAACATCAGGGACACATTTAAAATTTTGGTACTATGAACCTGACACATTGACAGACCCAGAGCATATGTATTCATACACATTGTCGGAGGTACATGCTGTTTATGACTCTTAATTGTTGTCGTTATTCATTATGTGTATTCCATCACCTTTCCTACTAATATGACTAGTTCTAGGAGGGTTTAGGTGGGACAGAGTTAGATTCTAAGTCGTAATCAGGG